>NW_027491242.1:827500-1427500 GCF_021521415.1 Bidens hawaiensis | reverse complement strand
AATTTAAGGAATCAGTAAGAAAAAAAGAACAATTTGTAGCAAAGTAAATATGAAACAGCATCTTAACAGTGGTATGATCTTAGAAAGCAAAAAAGATTGAATCTTTATGTAACATGTATGAGTGAAATACTAATGTTTCTTCTTTGACATCACAAAAAATCATAATTTGCTGGTTATGATACAATGCAATTATAAAAATAAACCCTACAATTATCAATGAACTTGAGCACTAAACAGATTAACAAAACCAAGCATACATTCAAAATTCACAGATTATCATCAAGAATGCAAAAGTAAACACAAATTTTAAGCAGAATTCAACAGATCTCTTTTAAATCAAATGGGTTCATTTTAAATCCACAAAAATCAAAACTTTTTACCACTATAATTTCTAAAAACTCAAAGCTTATAGCTTTTTTAGTTTTTTTTTTTTTACAAAATAAGCTTAACTTGGTTTTTGGTTTAGCTTTTTAAGCTTATGCTCATTAGCTTATATAAGCTAATTTGAAGAAGCTTATTTGAAGATGGTTTTTTAGCTTATTTGTGTAAGGGTGTAAGTTACTCATTTGTCCTCAAATGGTGGTGGATTAGTAATTATTGAATCAACTTATTACTCTTAACAAATTAAAGAATGGTGGATTTAACAACTTATTAAGACGCATAATTAACTTGTAGAATATAAGCTAATCCAAACACTTAAAAATAGCTTATAAAATAATAGAAAATAAGCTATAAGCTACTTTGAAATATAAGCATAAGCAAAAAAATAAAAGCTAGGCCAAACACACCCATAATCTTGAAACTAGGTGTGGTTTAAAAAATCTTATAAAAAATAATAATTTGCAGAATTAATGTCTTTAATTCAAATAGGTTCATTTTAAAATCCACAAAAATCAAAACTTTTTACCACTATAATCTCTAAAAACCCAAAAAGGCATAATCTTGAAACTGGGTTTGGCTTCAAAAGTCTTATAAATTATTAAAAAAAAAACCCTAAAAAATAATAATTTGCAGAATGATAAGAAATGAAACTTACTAGCCATGGGTTTATGCAGAGGAGTTGAAAATTGGCGCGAAGAGTGAAATAGATGACAAGAAGAAGAGAAGGAGATGATACCCACCATTTCTTGGTTGGCTTGCAGCAGCTGCTTCAACACACACTCACTCAGTCACTCATTGCAAGCAGATTCTCATCACCAACAATAATTGGTGGAGCTTTCTTCTTTTTTGTTTTTTTACCTTTTTTTTTCTTGGATCTTTTTTGGGCTTGGAGTAAGTATCTTGATGAAGCCCCACAAAAGGATATTTTTAGTGAGAAAAAAATGATATTTGTTAATATTGGTTTTAAATCCTTATAACTTTTACTCATCGATAAGAAACACTTCTAATTAATAATTTGTCTTCTATCACTCCTAACTTGTAACATATTTTCTTCTGTCATTTTTAAACTTAACGGACTCTAGCCTCGTTAGTTTTGTTGCTGATATGGCATTTTTTAGTGAGATGACAAACTTACACGATGTTTTCTTTAAAACATGTGGGTCCCAACTTCCACTTCATTTTTAAAAAGAGAAAATTCCAATTTGCCTCCCTGAGATATATCGGCGGGAGATGGATTGAACACTGAAAAATAATTTACGCATTATGTAACATTATGTTTGTTATAATTGTAATATGAGCCCCTGGTTGAGTGTATTGAGCCCCCGGTTGAGGGTACTTTAGTAATTAGACAAATAATAATAATATCTAATAATAATAACAATAATAGTAATAATAATAATAATACTAGAGTAGCTCATCATTATCATTATCATCATCTCAACTCTCTCTCATCTCTCCCTCGTAACCACCGTCGTCGCCCTCGTTCACCGGAAAACTTCCCACCACCAAATCCATAGGTTTTATACAAGAATTTGAACAAAAAAAAGCATAGATCTAGATCTAAGGTGTGGATGAGATTTGAAAATAAATACGGTGATGCCACTTTAGTGAGCAAGAATGGTAGCGCATGGTGTTTGGTGAGTAGTGATGTGATGATGGAGGTTGAAGATGTGAAAAGGGCCGGAATCCGATTTTCCGGCAGCCGGTGGCCGGAATCCGATTTTCTGGCAGAGAGGCATGAGAGGATGGCGGCTATAATGTTTAACGACCTGAATACGATTTTCGACGGTGGTGACGGCGATGGCCACGGGATCGAATTATAAGTTACAGCGACGGTGACAGGTTGCGGGTGAAGAAAATGGGTGGTGGTGGTGAAGATAAAGATATGGTGTGGTGAAGGAATGGTGGTGACAGCAGCGGTGATGGGTTGCGGGTGAAGAAGATGAAGATGAATGATGAATGATGAATGATGAATGATGAATGATGAATGATGAAGATGAAGATATGAGTTTGTATTTGAATGATGATGTTAATTTATGTGTTTGTATAAGATTTATGAGTTAGGGTTCTTAGACGGAGATGATGTTCTTGATTTTTTGGGTTTGTGTTTGTGTTAGAGTTCTTGATGTTCTTGTTTTTCTGGGTTTATGTTCTTGATATTCTTAATGTGTTTAAATGTTAATGATGAAGATGAAGATGAATGGTATAATGGTCATTTAACCAATTATTAACACTGCCAGGGAGCATTCTGATCATAATAAACATTGCAGGGAGCCAAAAAAACCCGCTCGGTAAACACAGGTGCGCAAAATGCGCAAATTCTTTTTCAGTGGTCAATCCATCTCCCGCCGATATATCTCAGGGAGGCAAATTGGAATTTTCTCTTTTAAAATTTAAAAACTTACAACCAAAAACAAAATTAATAGATCTCTCTCTCTCTTCCACCCACCTACCGCCTCTTCATTACCAACTCCATCCTAGTTCACATTTATTTCCTCTCAACAGCATCACCTCTTAGATCTACAAAATATTAATTTTACAATCTTCAATCGAATCAATGATATAATAGGATTTCGAAGAGGAAAAATCGTATCAAGGAGTTCACATCTACCTCCTCAATTTAAGCCCCCAATATAAACCCTAAGATTGTAAAATACACAGACGTCGGAGACTCGTTTCTCGCCATCACCAAATACTCTGGAACCATCTGGACTGACGAGCACCAGTATTCGTGGATCCCTCCAGGCGAGTAACATAAGTTAACAACATTACACGGGAAACCATATTGTCCCCAGTTTAAGTACCGGATTCGTTTAAGAATCAATTGATTGTTGAGTTTATACACATTCAACCCCCCCCCCCCCTTTTTTGATTATAAGGTCCATTTAAGTTTGTGTAACTAGATCAAACCGCAACAATTAACAAATATGATTCAATGATCTTTACAAGCAAGAGCCTAGTAAGTTCTTTATATATGATGATGAAATATAAGCATTCTAAATATCCAAGGTTATTATTACTTATTACATTTAAGAAAAATACAGCACAAATGTTTAAGGATGAAAATCATACCCTCTCAAGGTCGATCCTTGAGCCGATCTCAAACAACTGGCGTGACTCATATCGACAAAACCGCCCACAAACGAGCCTAGCACAGACAAATACAATGAAAGTGGTACTCATTGCAAAGCCCATAATTGTAGTAACCAAATTCATTGTTTTACCGAACATCTTATGTCTCTTATTACTTCAACTTCCCCAAAAATTTAAAAAGTTCCCAAGAAAAATAAAATCCTAGTTACAAAATAATATTTGAAAAGGACCGAAAAGAACGAAAAATGAAACACATAATTTAATTACAGAGCAAGATTTAGGGTATGACCAAAATCTTAATCAAGATTATGGAAAACCCTATTGCAAAAACACATTAACCAACATTATAAACATGTTTAATATACAAGAATTGCAAGGAAGTCAAGATTTGCAACCAAAGATGATATACACACGAATTATGATTTTTTATGCAAGGTTTCAAGGAACCCAACAACCAAAAGACTTCAATTTGTGACAAATTCAACCAAAAAGATCATAAAGTTTGAGTCTTGACCAAATTCCAGATCAAGATTCATTCAAAAATGATGGAAAAAAATATTGCCCAAAAATGGAAACCATTTGTCTTTGGGTGGACTCAAAGTTGGAAGAGTGTGAGGGCCATTGGTTGATAAAGGTGGATATGAGAACACCATTTTTGTTATTTATTTCCTGGCTTGCTCATTTGAACTTGCATGTCATGTGGGTCCCACTACAATGGCTGTGGGACTCTTTCTTGAAGTAATCTAGAAAACCATATGTAAGCAAAAGAGTACAATAATGAGAAGCAGAAAAGAAAGTTAGAAATTTAGAATATACTTTGTGAGTGTGTGTGTGAGGGAATAGATACTAAAAAGTATCCCTAACAAGAAGTGAATGACCTGAAAAGTAAATCTATGACAGCATTCTTGTTTCTAGGTTTTTTTATTTATCTTTTAATCTCAGAAAAAATGAAAAAGATTAGATTAGTTTTTTTTTTGTTTTTTTTTATTTTTATAAATAATGTAAAAGTTTAATTTGTTATTATTATTTATTATTTTAATGAGAAACATGCCAAATTACACTCAATCAATGTGTTTACATTAGGTTGCCACATGGCTCACAGGACAGTTTTAACTCAAAATCGAGTCAAATTTGAATTATTAACTTTTAAAAAATACATCGGTTTCAGTTTTTCGATTTTACATATGAGTTTGGTTAGCTTATTGATAGGTTTTCAGCTTTGCAATTGAGTTTAAAACGTCTAGGCCTGAAAAAAGTTGGCTTAGCCACTTATAAAATTGGACCCGGAAATTTTCGGAACACACAAAAACTTTATAAATCCAATAATATAAAATTCAAAAAGGTTCGAGTATGGTTCAATTTCGTGTTTGGTGTGGTTAGGTTCGGCGAGTGTTGCGGTTCAGTGCCATTTTAAAACTAGGTATAACCTAAACCGAGCCGATTTTTCTGGTCAAGTGGGCTCACATTTTTAAAAAGCTCGTGTCATGTTATTTCATTTTTATATTTCTGGGATCAAGTGGTCTCGCAAAGTTCACAATCAAATTTAAAAAGCTTGCATTTTTATCATGTGGGCTAGTTCCGTAATCCCCTCATGTCATGATATTTCATTTTTATATTTCTCAATCTTATTTGGATAAACAAATAACAAGTTTTCTAGATGTTTTAATAAAATCGCTTAGATATATTTCATATTTCTAGATGTTTGAATTGGTTCTTATACATATCCTATCTGAAGATGATGCAAAATCTTGGTTTATTAGAAGTTTATGAGGTATAGTAATAGGTTGATGATTTTAAAAACTCAAGCTCAAGATAATATTATCAAAAGTAAAGACAAAATGTAAAGGTACAAAAAGATTAATGTTAAATCTTAAAACAACCGAATATTGATAGTCACACTTCATAAAAACAAAATTGTCTAAAATGTCACAAACCTATCTAATTCTAAACCCATCATTAGCAATAAAAGAATCGATGTCATGTTATTTAATCTTAGATAATATTTTATCTTAAAATCGTAACAATTTATATGTTTGTATGGAAAGTAAAATTTAATGTTCATTTATAGTTTTAATTTGAATAAGTTTAATTATATTATAATATCATACAAATTATCAATGTGTATACAGAAAGTTACGATAACTTTATATTAAAAATAGTTCTAATTACAATAAAGAGGCAAGTAAGCGGGCAACAAGCTGCGCCGCCACTCCCTTTTGAATGTCAAAACCGATCCTACTGAAAACAAAGTTATCGTTCTTCGGCGTCGATGAGTTACTGTACACGACCCGCTGAACTCTTTTTAGAAAAGCAACAACATCGGGGGCAAGAGACCCAAATGTGTCAAAAGCAAAAGGAATGAAGGCGTGTTGATTCTCCACACACGCCTTCTCGTGCTTAGCAATTTTTCCTGCTTTGCCTTTAGCACGGCATGCCTAGCAACAAACCCGGTGTCCCTAAGCCCGACAAGAGGGGACACCCCAGTAAGGTCCACACAAGCATGCTTCCCCCCCGCCCATCCAAACACAAGAATGTCCGCTGGTTGGAGAGTAGACCTTCCTTCACGTGGATCCGATAAGAAATTCACAGGAGCCTCTTTTCTTGCCGAGATTCCCGCCCGTTTTAACTCATCACAAAGGACATCTCTGACCAAATCATGTCTATATTTGAACCCAGGGAGTTCTTTGCAATGAATCGCGTGTTCACCAAAATACAAATTATACTATTAAAAAACTGACAATTAAACATTGTTAGTCAATTTATCGTGGCATATGGCATTTATCTTGCATATAGATACAACGACAACCTTTTGGAAGTTCTTTATTATCTAAAGTGACTTGTTTGTAGTACAAACTTTGTATTGAACTTGCCATGATTAACATAAATTAAGCAATTTAGTTTGTAACTTAGATTTTTGTTGTACCACTACTTGGATCAGTGATTTTGTTTTTATTATTATTATTTAAGTTATATGTTTATTTGTCCTTCACTTCTTTTTAGAACAACTTTTATTGAACCAAAAATAGTAAAAGCTACCAACAAAAACAAAACAGTTACATTATAAGAAGATGATTTTTAAGTCACTCGGTCCAACTAATAATACTTTAGTATCTCTATTTGTAATCCATGAAAACAAATAAATAAGTAGAGAGTCGAAAATAAGATCTTTTCTACTAACTTCCGTTTGAAAAACAACGTCATTTTGAGCCCGCTAGATGATCAACCACGGGGAGAGAATAATATCATGAATTAGTTTCCGCTTCTTACTAGTAATTGAAAGCGTGTCGAGTCATATCAAGATCTCCAAATCATAAAAATAAAAGTCTTATATCAAAGACAAATCAAGCCACTTACATATGGTGTTCCATACTTTAGTCGCTACCCCACATGCACCTAAAACATGATCTGAAGACTCCTCCGAGTTAAGACAAAAAGGACACAGAACCGAAGAGACATCTATCCCCTTATTCACTAAATTAGTTCGTAAAGGCATCCGATTATTTATCTTCACCTATGCACAAAGTTTTGGAGAATAAGTCTTTGTTGGTTAGTGGGTCCTTTTCTTTATTTTTATGGTTGTTTTTTGTTATGAAAGTTACATGTTGTTGGGCTGTTGCCTATATATTCCGAGTGTTACTAAGAAAAGCTAAAAACATTTTGAGAGCAATTTCCTTGTGTAGTGTAGTCTTTCTTATTTAACTTTCATCTATGTATACACCATCTCTGGCCGGCGTAACCCGTGGCTTCCGCCGGGTCCTTACCCTTTACGATCACAGGAAACCTCTTAAAACTTAGCAACAAGCCCCACCGCTCTCTAGCCACACTCTCTAAGCGTTACGGTCCTTTAATGTCACTTAAGCTCGGAAGTAAAACAACAATAGTCATTTCATCACCCGACATGGCAAAAGAATTCTTTCACAAACATGACCCATCATTCTCTAGCCGGTCGGTCCCCAAGTATACTCTATAACTTTCCTCCCGCTCGGAGATCAATGGCGAAAACTACGAAGAATTACTCAAGAATCCTTGTTCTCTGGGCAACGACTAGATGGTAGCAAACAAGTACGCAAACAAAAGGCACGCACGAGTTCGGCGCAAGCTAGTTAGTTAGATTTATAGTCCTTTTATTGTTTACTTCCAAAATTCAGATTTTCAGTTATTCGATAGCATCATTGATTAAAGATTGCAAAGAAGAGCGATTTCGTCATTGGATGACAATTATATATCAACTCAAAATGATGTTTTGGACTTGCTGCTTGATATCAACTTCAAAGATGGATCCGAATTGAGTATAAATGACTTGAAGCACTTGTTCACGGTATGTAGATACTTAACATAAAATGGTATTATCATAGAATGTGTTATATTAGTCATGAAAATCATGAAATTAGTCATTCGTAAATCGTATGTATATTATATCCAATATAAATCATTTGCCGCGTTAATGTAGAATTTGTTTCTTGGGGGAACTGATACGGTATCAACCACATTGGAATGGGCGACGACTGAACTCATTCGTAACCCAATAAAATGGAGACAACTCGGTTGGAGCTAATGAAACACATGCATAATAACAACAACACTTTGAATGAACACGATATCTTTCAGCTATCTTACCTACAAGCTGTTATAAAAGAAACTTTTCGGCTACATCCTCCTGTCCCTTTTCTTATACCTCACTAAGCCATACATGACGTAGAAGTCAAAGGCTTCTTAGTCCCCAAAAATGCACAAATCCTCTGTAATGTTTGGGCGATTGGGCGAGACCCAAAAGTTGGTCCAACCCAAATGTGTTCATGCCAGAGAGATTTTTGGAAGCAAAAACTGACTATAGAGGCCAAGATTTCGAACTTATACCATTTGGTGCAGGAAGGAGGATCTGTCCGGATTGAATCTTGCTCATAGAGAGTTACACACAATATTGGCTGCTTTGGTTTATAACTTTGACTGGAAGCTCGACGGAAATATGAGACCACAAGACTTGGATGTGGAAGAGAAGTTCGGCCTCTCTCGACCAAGAAATGTACCACTCACTGCCGTTCCAGTTAATTTGAGACATGTTTAATCCAGTTAAACTACAACCCGTCTTTAAATCATTGTAACCGTATCTTCTATTTTTAATTTGGACTATTGCAATGTATTTGAGTTTAAACCTTTGTCTTTAATTAATATAAACCCGTCTATAAATAAGTTGCATTGTTAGGAATAAACTAAATGTATTCTTAATAAGAATAAAAAATGAACTTCAATCCTTTATACAATTGCGTATTAGTTTAACACGATTATTTTCAGAAAGATGGTTTGATTGAATTTAGGAATTACAAAATTTGAAAAACAAAGAATCCTAACTTAATGGAAGAAAACCTAATCGAATGAAACCGATTGAAAACACAATAAAGACTACATTGATTAAGTGTGTTATGTTTCATTCTATCAAGAACCGGGGTACTTATAGCGATGTAGAAGATGACCGTTGATGCAGAATCCCAAATGGAGAGCCGAATATTTTGGGTTTATAAACCGAACCAGTTTGGTCAACGGCTGGTCAAAACCGATTAGACTCAAACTGGTTCGGTTTATAAACCGGTTTAGAAGCAAGATAGGTCGGCCTGGTCACGTCGGTTTGGTTCGGTTCATAAACCGGTTTGACCGGTTTTCCTCAAACCGGTTCGGTTTTAAAACCGGTTTGGTAGATATTAAGGGGAACCGGTCCTGAAACTGGCGGGTTGGATCGGTTTGGGTGAAACCGGTTTTATACCCAAACCGGTTCGGTTTGCCTAAAACCGGTCCCAAACTGGTTTTTTTAACACCTATAAGTAGAAGCATTGTAAACCCAACGTGTTTAGCCCAAATTCACAAGGTAGATGAGCCATATAGAGGTGCACAAAAAACCTGAATTCGGAACCGGACCCGAAATGAAAACCCGGAACCGGTTTTTTTAATATCCGGGTTTTCAATACCCGAACCCGTACCCGACCGTACCCGTAGGGTACGGATAGGGTATGCATTTCGGCACTAAAACCCGAACCCGAACCGGACCCGATTTGTACCCGGTAAACCCGAAAACCCGAACCGGTTCCATACCAGGAACCGGTTTTTTCCAATACCCCGAACCGGGTTTTCCAATACCGATGTATACCCGAAAAATACCTTAAGAATACCCGAAAAATACTCCTAAAAAGTGCAACCTATTAAAATATCCAATATATACTCGAAAAATACCTGGAAAAAAGCACGAAAAAACCCACAAATAGGGTTTTTTTAAATACCCGAAAATGGGGTATTCAAATACTCGGTTTTGGAATACCCGGTTCTATACCCTACCCGAACCCGATGCATAGGGTATGGTTTTTGGAGGCAATACCCGGACCCGAACCCTACTCGGTTATTACCAATACCCGGTCGTACCCGAACCTGGTTCCATACCTGAACCCGGGTATTTGAAAAACCCGATTTGTGCACCTCTAGAGCCATATGCATACAAAGGGAAAGCCCATATAAGAAAACAATAATAAGAAAAAGGGATTATTATATTGAAGATAAAGTAGATATATTTTTAACGACTACATCCTACAAACATAACATTTCTAACACTCTTGTAAAGAAGAAACCTAACTAATGATCTTTCAAATAGGGTGAATGATTACTATAACACCATTTTGGGTGTAAGGATGTATACAAAAGTCGGCATGCATAAAAAATGCAATCTTTTATTCATTTGCCAATATTTCGGGTCTCAAACAATGTAACATTGCAATAAAAGGATGTATACGAAGTTGTTAATGCCATCACAAGTTCAAGGCCCCGTCCCAAAAGAAAGAAGCACCATTTGCGAATATTTCATGTCGGTAACAATGTTTCATCAGTAGTGGTTCTTCGTATTAATTTTTACTGTATGTATTTAGTTGAGTGGCGGGACGAGAAACATTTTCAATTGTGTCATAGTTTTTCGATCTTGGTATGCCCATCACGAAAGATTTTTATGTTAAGCTAATTGCCATTTATTTATTTTTTCAGATTTAGTCAGGTTACGAAAATATTTTGGGTCTGTTAGTGGGTTTTCAACCTGGTTTTGTTCCAATGATTTGTTTTTGATGTGATTTTAATTTGAACTTATTTTCTTTTTATAATTTGTTTATGGTATTCTCTCGACACGTTTAGCTAGTTATTAAGTAGCAGCTTACAACATACTAGGTGCTCAGTGTAAGATGGAAAATGTTTGATTGATTATTACTAAATAATGCATTACAATATATAGAGATTATATAAGAAACCATAGAAAACCAAAACCGCCACGTGAGCACATACTCATATTTAATTTTTCTATGCTAGATGTGGATGGTTCAACATATTCGTGTTCTTAGTGTTCCAACTGCAAAAGATAAAAAAATTTGGTAGTATATAATTTGAACCCTTGTCTTTTCATTGATTGGGCAATATGATTATCAATGCAAACAAATGTCTTTCGATACATGTCTTTTATCAATGCTAATTTTGCTAAACCTAGATGGATTTTGGTTAGATATGGGAAAAGTGAAAAGGGGTTTGTGAAATTGAGGGCACATAATTAATGTGTTTGTGGTCAAAATTGGATCTTGAATGTGGAAATTGTTTTCTTGAATTTTGCTAAGATTTTATGTTGAAGGTGAGGTGTTTGCATAAGGTAATGGTTGGGGGGTCGGAGGTGGTGTACGACGGATAAGGTGGTTGTTGTTGAGGATGTTATTGGCGGGGGAGGTTGTAGGTGGGTGTTAACGGATGGTGACGATGATTGACTTGGTACCTTAACAGAACAAGGGACAAATTGGTAATTTAACAGACGAAGGGATACAACATGTATCGAAAATGCCAAGACAAGGGGTCAAGTGGGCTATTTTTCAAGCTTGGGTTGCAAAGTGCATCCGTTCTTTCACCACAGGGGGTGCAAAAATTACTTAACTCTCTTTTATAATTTCTATAATAAAACTAACAAATAATATATTATAAAAAGGTTATTGAAATACTAGCTTAAGATCTCGTGTACTACACGAGTAATCATTTAAAATAATATATATATTATATAATCAAAATACAAGTTTAACAACATATTTATCATACACTGTTAATACAAAATTATTGTACAATACATTTTACAACAATTTTGATATAAATAAGTAGTTGGTTAATTGATAATATTTGTTGTTGTATTCCTTTGAAACTACACATGTTTTCTAAAAAAAATGTAACATGATAGAAAAAAAAAACATAACATATAAATAAGTATTAATAAATAAAAATTATAAACATAAAGATAACGAGATCCACTTGGAGACCGTCTGTTTGAAGATGTAGAGACATTGACCTTTTTGGGTGTCCAATAATTTTTTATTTTATGATTTTCTCTGCACATAAAAACATCAATTTAAATATCTAAAGTATGTTATTCTTTGTGAACTATGTGAAGAAAAAAAAAGACGTTTTTTATGTAATTTAATAGATGTATTTATTCCAATAAAAAACTAACCGAAAAATAAATTCACCTGTTTAAAAAACCCCACATTAAATTTATATATCTATAATATATATAAACGAAAACATAAAAATCCTACGTGTCGTGATGTAGTTGCTCCCCCTTTTTTTGGAATCACCAGATTTGCTTGATTTTTAAATGGAGGCTTCTCATGCATTTGACCCGAATTCATGGGTATGGGTCTTACTAAACCCATATATTCCTTAAACGGGTTATAATATCTCATTAAATAAAAAATTATTCTCACCAAATTATTGATATAAAAATCCTATAAAATAGGATATACTAAAAATTAAATCTTATTTATTTTAAAAAAGATATATATATTATTTAAATTTAAAAACCAATTTTATAGTAAAAAAATAAACGGGTCTTGGGGCTCATCAAACCATAAGTATATTATTAACTTTCATTAATATTATTTATAATTAAAAAAACCAATTTTATAGTAAAAAAAAATAAACGGGTCTTGGGTCTCATCAAAACCATATAACTTTTAAACCAGGTTATAACATCTGAAACAATTTCAAACCATAAGTATATTATTAACTTTCATACAATAAATTAAAAAAAAATAAATATAATAACAAATAATATAAAACAACCCCCGTAATACGGGGGATAAAAACTAGTATAGTTATATACATTAAATTTACTAAGTTGAAGTGCTTCACCTATTTGTATCATGAGCTTCACCCATTTCATTCTTTTTCTTTCTTCCTTATTCCTTTCCTATATTCCTTACTTCCTTTTGTTTTTTTCCTTTGTTTTGTTTGAGTTCTTTTTCATTTCATTTTACTTCCTTCTTATTATAAAGAGCCTAAAAATTAACTAAACACGTTTTACACGGTTTCATATTACGTGTTTTATAAGTAACTTATAATTTTATTTCTAGTTAACACGCTACAACGCACGTGTATGATTCAACGCTTTTACGTCTATTTTTTTTAATTAAAAACTCCTTCACAACGCGTGAGTTCTAAATCGGCGTAGTTATTTGTGCCCGACTGATGGTCGGGTATAAGTTGGGAATTTTATTATATTAATTGCTTTGTTTTAAATTAAATATAGTGTGAACATTGGTACTTCAAGCATGTTTACGTGTTTCAGGTTAATAAATGCTAAGGATGCTTATCGGGATAATTTACGGGTTTGGAATGATGATTTAGAAGAACGAAATTGGTTGGCACACGTTTCAATGTAGAAATCAAGGAAGAGAACAAAATCCCTGTCATTGTGTCCCTTCGCGTCGCGAGAAAAGATGAGGAGACGTGCGAAGCAGCCCAAAAATAAACCCGACTGTTTTGTCATTAGCGCTACGCGAAGGAACCAACCAGTGTCAGCTAGCGCTACGCGAACTAGCTTTAGACGGGAAAATTAGACCTAAACTTAATAAAAATCAGCTTTCAACCCTTATTTGAGATATCTTCGATTCTAGCAGCCAGAGAGCATACCTATAATTCTAGCAGCCAGAGAGCATACCTAGAGCGATTTTGCATCATCCCGAAGCTTCCGGTCCGTGAGATCATCGCATGCTTTCATCCTTTCATCACATAAGCGAGTCATTCGTGATGTCGAGTCAGGGTAAATCTTTGTTCACTTTAGGCTAGGGTTTTGCGTAAAATGGCTTGATCAGATTCTATGTGTTTGAATGATTATAAACTTGATTGAGTGTTCTTTAATCTTGTTTTACATTACCAATTGATTGTTTAAACAGTTTATGCTTTTGATTATCAAACTTTGCATCACTTTCTGGTTGTGTTCATCAACATCTAGGGTTAGCTCTTATGACATTAAACCAATAATCGTTAGTCATTTCTTACACTTGATTTTCATACATAAAACTGGTAATTTGGTAGACCGGGTTTAGTTGTGTTAATAATTCAGTTAGGACATCGCTTGTCATCACAATCAAACAACTAGGTCTAGTAATTACTGCGCAATCAGTTTAATTGAATTTGTGATTAGTTTGTTATCACATTACCTGAATCTGAAATGAATCACCTCTCTCATAATTGTTTACAAACTTTCAAAGTAATCGTGTGTTTCAAATCATCTTTTAAAACCGTTTGACATCGACCGTCCACTTAATATACTAACTAATTAATTATGTTTTTACTTGCACTTTCCATTGATTTCCTGTGGAGACGACCTTACTTACTTATACTAGTTATAGGTATTTAAGATTATAAATACTTGTTTTTTATTAGAGCACGACATCTACTTCTTATTAAAAATACCTAAAAATGAACTAAACACGTTTTACACGGTTTCATATTGTTGAATGATTTTAATGATGTTTGTGATGATTAATATGGTGTTTACATTAAGTTATACCTGCTGTCCAAAAGTTATGTTAGGCTAAACTTGTTAGTTCTACATAGGTTTGATGAATATTGTTAGGTTTTAGTGAGTTTTATGGATTGTTTGATCATCATGACTTGATTTGTTAATGAAAGTTTGGTTTAATATTGAATTAGGTTGTGTTTATTGGCTGTGATTTTATTAACTACACTCATAAACCCCTTGCTTTGATTGATTGAATTAGTTATGATTGATTGTTGCTTGTTTGACTCTTTACTTTGTGTTTAGAGATTGTTTGCGGGGTGTACAAACGTAGGGTTTAGCTGGGTGTGTTGATTGATTGAATTTTGCGGGTAGGCACCTTCTTAGAGACCGAGAGGTGATAGGAAGTAAGCTCGTCTCATAGCTTTTACTTGTTAGGATTAGGATCACGCGAGAGCGGGTTCGGTTCTTGTCGGGTTTGGGTTTGTGAGCGATTACTTGATCTAGTTTAAGTTAAACCAAATTGTTCCTCCATCCTTGGTTGTGTAGTATTCGTTTCCATTAGGGTTGTGTGTCGGTGAGACCGAGAGGAGGGTCTACATTAGAACACTTTAGCAATTCGTTTCCCGGTTTGTTCTTAAAATCAATTAAGTGTAAGTTAGGGTTTGTTGGTGAGACCGAGAGGTGGTCTAGCTTTCTTGAGCGAACCTTAGTTGTGTCATCCTTAGATACCGGTGTCGTGAGGTTATTCAATCCATTAGCTCATTAGAACTTCAATATGATTCTGACATAGATAGACGTTTTTCTCCATTGTCAGTCACAGTCGTAAAGTTTCGTTAAGTCTTGTTAAGTTTAGCCTTTTAATTTAGTTAAAGTAAGTTAGGTCAAGTAGTTTAATTATTAAAAATCATTTAAAAAAATATTATTCTTAGGAAGGTCTTTTCTAAGGTTAGTGATCATAGACGTTTTCACGTGTCCTCGTGTTCGATACTCGGACTTTCTTAGTTCTATATTACTTACGGTCGGTACACTTGCCGATTGTGTGTAGTTTTATTAAGAAAATCCGTTTTATAAATTTAAAGCTTAGTTGTGAATTCCGTAGAAAGAAACATCCTTTAAACACACATCACATATTATGTGTTTTATAAGTAACTTATAATTTTTTTCTAGTAAACACGCTACAACGCACGTGTATGGTTCAACGCTTTTATGTCTATTTTTCCTAGTTAAAAACTCCCTCACAACGCGTAAGTTCTATATTGCGTAGTTATTTTTGCCTGACACAATTCTAATGTTATCAATTGAACTTTAGTTTTTTCCCCGCAATCTTGCACCCCAACAATGTGGGGATCTTAATGCGAGTTATGATCAAAGGTAAACACTCCATGATAAATTTTGAAACAATAAAAAGAACTCGACCCAAAGGCGGACCAAAAGGACATGTGCCAGGTTTTACATTTATTTTTTCTTACAAAAAAAAATACCATACTTAGTTAAAATCCTAAAAATAGCAAAGCTATTAACAGAGTTTGGAAGGGTGTAGTGTAAGTAAACCATACTTTTATCTCAAAGAATATAGAGATTTCTCTCAAAGAGAACCCCAACTCAAAAATCATATGTATGAGACCGAATATGACAAACCCTAGACAATAAAGAGAAAATAGACAAATACAATAAATTTATAGGTAATAGTAATTAATAACCAAAATAATCATAATAACAAATAGATAAATAAAATAGTGATATTAGTAATGAATAAAAAAATTAGAAAAAAAGTATTACAGTTATATATCATATGGCACTAATAATAAGGTAAAAAAATCCGACACATTTCTAACCAAAGGCTTTACATTTTTCTTAAAATATCTTAACTTTAATCTTACGTCTCTAATAATTCATGTCATCGACCATGTCCTTATAAATCCGTAGATCTAGCAACACATGCCTAATTATGTGAACCAAGTCACTTTGGGTCGTCCTCTACCCCTTCTACCCCTCTATAGTAAGGTTTTCTATGGATATAACTGTAGCTATCAACTGTCTTCTCTTCATATGTACACACAATCTTAATCTATGTTCTCTTATCTTATCTAATATGTTAGTCACCCCTAATCTCTCCCGAAAAAAGCCTCATTTCTTATTCGGCCTCACCTTGTGTGCCCACACATCTATGTTATCTTCAACTTATGCATGTGTGACTTCTTGATAGACCAACAATTTACTCAATATAACATCGCATGTTTATTTGTCACCCTAATTTTTTTTCATAGAATCTTCTGTCACACAACACTTTTGTAGTTGCTCTATTTCTACACTTTTGTAGTTGCTCTATTTCTACTATGTGCCACGTCACTATCTATTTCTTCATGAATTTATACAAACGATCTTAGATACTTGAACTCCGTTACATATGAAACCACTTGGCCTTCGACGATGATATGACCTCCTCATCGCCGTCTACCCCACCAAAGTTACAGTGAAGATACTGGATCTACTAATCCTTAATGCTCACCACTCCGCTAGCCTTGACTTGTTGATAATATAAAAGCTTAAAAAATTAGATAATATTATAGATTATCCCTATTTATACATTATTTTTATTATTATCACACACACACACATATATATATATATATATATATTTATAATATATATAAACGAAAACATAAAAATCATACGTGTCGTGATGTGGCCGCTCACACTTTTTTGGAGTCATCAGATTTGCTTGATTTTTAAATGTAGTCTTCTCATGCATTTGACCTGAATTCACGGGTATGGATCTTACCAAACCCATATATTCCCTAAACGGATTATAACATCCCACTAAATTAAAAATCAATCTCACCAAATTATTGACGTAAAAATCCTATAAAATAGGGATATACTAAAAATTGTTATATGATTTTTTTTAAAAAAGATATTATTTATAATTAAAAAACAATTTTATAATAAAATAAATAAGCGGGTCTTGAATCTCACCAAACACAAATAACTTTTACACCGAGTTATAACATCTTAGTTATTTATGAAACACTTTTATTATCAAACTCTAAGTATATTATTAATTTCCTTACAATAAATAAAGTTAAACACCAAAAAAGTATAAAAATATTATAAACGAATAATATAAAACAGCCCCCGTAACACGGGGTACAAAAACTAGTATATATATATATATATATATATATATATAAAGAGAGAGAGAGAGAGAGAGAGAGAGGTGTAAGTGATTATAGTCGTGCATATCTACAATTCCACTCATCTTCAAAATTAATTTTAATTTTAGTGTTATTTCATATTCATGTTTGTTAGGCACACCTACAATTCAACTCATCTTCAAAACTGATTTTAATTTTTAATAGTATTTCATATTCATGTTTATTTTCAGTTTGACGGTTTACTTTCAATTATTTTTGAAGTTTTAGTTAAATACTAGTATTTACACCCAGCGTTGCAGCGGAGGAATAAAACCTTGTATTTACATATCCACTCTCTCAAAAGCATGAAGTTATCACCACCGCCGCCTTTGTCAGGGGCATAGCTTTAGTTGGGGCCACGGGTGGCCCTGGCCCCCTCCGTTTTTCGCTCGGTAATCTAAAGTTATAATTTTCCGGCCGAATTTTTTTATACACAATGTAAATTTACCCGTTTCTGACCGAAAATTTGAGCCCGACCCCTCGATTTTTTCTCGGTAATTCATCCACTTTTTGCTCGAAATTTTTTTATACATAGTGTAAATTTACCCATTTCCGATCGAAATATTGAGCCCGGTCTCATTTTTTTCGCTCGACAGTGTAAATTTATCCTTTTTCACCTGAAAATTTTTATACATGGTATGAATTCACCTGTTTCCGACTGAAATTTTAAGCTCGCCCCCTCTAATCTATGAATTTTTTTATACATATTGAGTCCGGCCCCGTCAACGTGTATGTCCAAGCTTCGCCACTGGCCTTCGCTCGCCATCCCTCTCCCATAGTCAATAACTAACGTTAACCATTAAGAAAAAGTAACAAAAAATAGACGTAAAAACGTTGAACCACACACGCACATTGCATCGTGTTAACACACAAAAATTAGGCATAAACATAAAATATAGAAAAAATTAATTAAGTCAACTTAACATCTACGCGTTGCGATGAGGCTGTTAAGCGAGGAAATAGACATAACATTCAACCACACGTATGCGTTGCAGCGCGTTAACTCATTAAATTCAAACGTAAACGTAACAAAAAAAATGTAAAAGTTGAAAACTATATGACACCAAAGTTGAAAATGAAAAAATATTTTTGTGACTTATTTGTAAACTATGAAAAAGTGTAGTGATCAAAAGTAAAAAATGAAATATAATAATGAATATTACATTAAACAAACTTGAATGCATAATGTACAAGAGACTAAAACATGTTTCTCCCACTTTTATTATTATATAAATTGTTTTATTTCCATAAATATCTTTTCAATATTTTATATTTTACTTACAAATTTTAAAATATGATGTTTTCATGAAGGTTGAATATACCGTTACAAAATTTTATTTTTATCCACGTTTCAGTATACATTTTGTTTAAAACCAATCCAAGTCAAACATAATATAATTTTAACTTCTTTTTTATCACAACATAATGTTATTATAAATTTTGAATACACCGTTGTTCACAACATAATGCTTTTTATCACAACATAATACAACGTTGCTAGAGCGAGGGGGTCGTGGGGTTGAGAGATTCGTGGGACGTTTATTGCATCAAGAACGAGGTACCATGTAACATCACTTACCTGTTATGTCAGTTATTTAAAACAAACGCGAATGCAAACCCAAATACCACTCGATCTTAAATTATGTATCAGTATGCAAATGGTCCAACAGATTGAACGAAACCCACCGAAGTGGAGGTTTCAGGATGCCTACAACCATATCTAGGATCCTGATGACCCCCCCTCCCCCGCACTTACTCACAGCAGGGCGACCCATCATCATCAGGAGCCGACCCTAGATCGTCTTATCATAGCTATTACTCTTTTGATGGGCTATATGGTCTCATTGACCGTTTTCATACTCACACTACCGCTTCATTTGACAGGTTATCATTCCAGATCGCTGCATCTGACGCACAACGTGCCGTGGAGTACGCAGAGACGAGGCGGAAGATTCGTCAGCAAGGTGAGCCCATGGATCGGCATTGGGACCCTTACCCGGAACATCCGGGTAACTGAAGACGACGACAATGGTAGGTCTGGGTATGGGTATGGGTTTGGGTGTATCTCGGTGTATCTCGCGATTGACGTAATTGTGTTATGCATTTATAACTTTATTCAGTTTTTTTTATTATATGATCTGGCCCGACTTGTCCTGACTCGACCCGACTTGACATGAACGAACTGAATTTTTTTAATATATAGCGACATATATAACCAATTCCTAAAACTTCCGACCCTGTAAAAAAAATCAGGTTCTGTCACTAGGAAAGGTAAAATTTTAAACAGTGGCGGACCCAGGATTTTATGTCAATGGGGTCCTAATTTTTTCGGTTTACAAAATTTTCGGGTTGGTCGTTATTCGGGTCTGGTCGGGTCGAGGCGAGGAACATAATAAAACACGGAAATATAAACTTTTAACTCATTTTTATTCATACCCGAAAAACATAAACATAAGCTATATATATGGCCTTGCGTATATGAACAAAACATGAAAAACTAACTCTAACACAAATAAATGATTAATTATAATATACATACACAAGATAAATAATAAAAAATATATGCAAAACTCATGTTGCCATTATATATGTTGTATGGTGATACTGGATATATGGGAGAAACTAAAGAAAAACATAAATATCATAACTAAATAACTAATATTGATTAGGATATAAAACAACAAAAAAAACAACAAAAACATAGTGTGATGAGGCTTGAACGTGTGCGTGTGCGTGTAGCCTTGCTATTAGTGTGGGTAGCCTTCCCTGATGGCTTGTATCCGCAGCTGCGGGGACAGGCGGGGTACTTCACCATTGGGAGGCTTTCCCTGCGGGAACAGCTGGCGTACTGCGCGTAAGGTCTTCATCTCTGAGCATGGTGGGTCCTGCGGAACCAGTTGGTCCTTGCGCAGACGTCCCTCTTCAAGGTGAGTCTTGCGGGTCCAACTGGGCTCTGCTGGGACCTACCTCTTCAAGTCCTCCCAGTCCAATGTTCTTCTCATGAATTGTTAATAAGTGAGGTGAACTTTGGACTTAAGCAAGGGGTTTTGAAAAGGATTTAGTTTTAAGGTTGTCCGTGGGGATTCTTCCCGCGGTTTCCCTAATGTCACGTGCAGAAATTCCCGACTTTTCTGCTTGTTCTTTGGGTATGATGCGGGTAGGTGTGTAACCTCCTCGCAAGTCAGGAGCGTTGAGTTTCACTTGTGTAGATTCTCCACGAGGTTTCGGTAGTTTTAAACATAGTGATCAATTATGTTAAAGAACCAATTCCATCCTGGAGCTTCAAACAATCTAGTTCTCAACGTTCCCGCTATGCGGGGATGTTATTTCCCTTTTCGCAAGCATGGCCCAGAAGATCCTTCTTGGTTTCAATTCCCTGCGAGTGCTAAGTATGTGAAGGGTTTCACCTTGACACTGTACCCGCACTCGTCTTATAGTTATCTTACTTCCAAGGTATTCTTGGCGTCCATTCCCTGCGGGTGCTAAGTATGTGAAGGGTTTTGCCTTGACACTGTACTCGCACCTGTCTTATAGTTACTTGGTTGCCAAGGTAAGGGGTATAGTCCCGCTTACTTTTGAATCTTTTTGAATCTTTTTAAAATTCAAAGAGTTGGTGAAAGGATAAGAACAGTCCAAACTGTTGAAACGTCGTCCGACGGTTTCTTCTGACAGTGTCAGGACGTGCAGGAAGTTATGGCGACGTGACAGTATATGGTCATTCCAGACGCTTTTTCAGGCGCGTGGGCGCGATTTTTCGGGCGCGTGGGTGCGGATTTTACGGCGCGCGTCCCGTTAACAGCTGTTGCCAGCTTGCTTTTTCCACGTGTCATAGTTTCATTGCACCTGCTCTTTTCTCTCTCCTCCGCATTAAATTCATCGCATTCATTGCGATGAGTATATAAAGGGGGAGAGGGTTCACGGTAATCCACACTTTCACTTCTTTCTTCTTCTTCTAAGCGATTTCCGGCGAATACTCTAACTTTCTGTCGAGCATTCTTCTGAAATCGTTCTTTACCTCCAAAACATGTCGTCTACTCATGATCCAGAAGCTACCGTCGAGGAGTCTGACTTGTATGTCGAGAACCCGACGTCTACGTACGCTAAGGACGATAAGAGCACTGCTGGCGAATGCCAGTGTGCTTTTCCCATCGAGCTTTACCGGTACATCGTCCGGAAGTTCATGCTCGAGCCGTTCGAGCCTAAGTTTCTGGAGCCACACCAGACGGTGTACGATGCCCCCAAGGGCAAAATAGGGGTATATGCCGCCTTCTTCGTCTATGGGAATCTTAGGTTCCCGTTGACGAAGTTTGTATACCGTGTTCTGGATAGACACGGTGTGCACCTGACCGAGGTACACCCAATGGCGATCGCCAAGATCCGCCATTTTGAGTGGGTGTGCCTCATTCTTGGCGTGGATCCCCACGTCGACCGCCTGCTGACCTTCTACTCCTGGAGGTGCATCCAAGGCTGGTATACCCTGGTCACCCGGATCAAGGGTTTGAAGATCTGCGCTACAGAGCGCAGTCTTCGGTCTTGGAAGCGGGAGTTCTTTTACATCTCTGCCAGTGTCGTCCCTATAGCGATGACATTTAAGAACGGGAGAGCTCTCCCCAGCCTTCACACCTCCAACTACCAGGAGGCGGAATGGTTCTCCAAGATTTCCCGGATCCAGACTCCGGTTTACCGCTTTCCGGAGTTCGGGATGGTGATGCTCGGTATGAGCAGGGTGTGGAAGGATGCTGGGTTGGATGCGCCACAGATTCCCATCGTACTTGAATACGGTTTGAACTTTATCCCTTACGGTATGCTCCGTCTTCTTTGTTGATTTAAGGTTTTTTCTAACTGTTTTTCTTTTTATTTCAGAGGGAAATGACTTGCAGTCCCTCCTGCATCCGCGGGAAGCTGACGGTCCCGCTCGGTTGGGTACTTGTGCTCTTGATGAGAACGAGTTGCCCATCCTTGCGCAGACTGCGGATCGGTTTGTTGAGGCCTACCCGCCAGGCCACGAAATACTGAGCGCCACGCGGCCAGGTAAAAGACTATTTAACCCTCGCCCTCTGAATGCTGAAACCTCTGCTGGAATTCCTCTAATCTTGTCTTCTGATGAGGAATCCGCAGATGGTCCTCTTCTTGCGCGGAAGAAGAAGGCTGCTGGCGGGAAGGGCAAGGCGAAGGTAGCCTCCACTACCGACCAGGTGAACCGGTCTGAGTCAGAGACCGAGAGTGAAGAGGCGGCGGGGAACCCGGGTGGTGTTGAGACCACTGCTCTGGAGGTTGAAACGGCTGTCACCTCCGAGCAGCCCAGGACAATGACGGTGACCGGTACGAAGAGGCCGGCTCCATCGGGTTCGTCCCCGCCAGTTCGCACCTTCAAGCTCAAAAGGACCCGTAAGTATACTTCCTTTATCTTAACTACATAACTTTCCGCCATTATACTTATATATCTTCTGTGCAGGCGTGGATGCTACCGCATTCCAGGGTGGAGCGGGGAGGAGCACCTCATGACCCATGACGGTAGGTTTGGTCAACATACCTGAGGCGATGACCCAGGCGACTGCGCCTGCTTCAGCTGTTGGTTCAGTTGCTCACCCGGTTGAGCCAACTGTTCCAACTGTGACGACGTCTCCGCCGGCTGTCAGTGCCATATTCACTGATTCCTTTACTGCGCCGGCGGTGAGTGTTTCTGTGGATTCTTCCACAGCCGCGGCCGCGGTTGTGAGTTCACCTCCGGTGAGTTCACCTCCGTTGGTTTCTACCACGGCGGCCTCCGCTATGCCTCCTCCGGCGCCGGCGACTACGGCCGGTCCTTCAGGTATGTCCGGGGTTGGGGCGTCAAGCCAATCTCTGCCTCCTTCCCATCTGCCTGACCTCTTGGATGGATATCCGTTAGGTTCGGGTGATGGGTTTGGCGGCTACAGGCCTGTCGTCGACCCTACAGGTGTGTAGGGTTATTTTGGCCTTTTATTATTTTATTTTATATTTTTTATTTTTTTTTATCATCTTTTCCTAACTGCTTTTTGCTTTTGCAGTGTCGGATTCCAATGAAGTGTATGTTCCACGATGGAACATCCGCCGAGGAACAACCCTTCGGACGCCTGTGGAATGCGTCGAGTGGGCGCGCCACGCCGCCCCAAGTGGGGCGCTGGGGGAAGCAATGTCAAGCTACCAGGAGGGTAGGTTGACAAATGAGCTCCGCATTCTCGTAGCCTGAATGCAGCCGCGCGTCGAGCTGCTTTGTCGTGAAAACGACAAGTTAAAGGCAGCTCGTATCCAAGAAGTAGCTCAGGCGCGGGCTGTCCGGGAGGAGAACAGGAGGCTCTCCGCCGTTGCTGCGGAGAAGGAGAAGGCCTTCAAGGCCCTTGAGGTTGAAGTTCAGGCTCGTCTCGAGGCCCGTTCCAAGGCCGCCCAAGCTGTTAATGAACAGCTTCGGTTGGCTAAGGAAACTGCACGGAACGCAACCGAGAGGGCCACCAAGGCTGAAGCTGCTGCTGAGCCTCTACACATCGAGAATGAGGAACTTAAAGCCAAATTAGAGAGGCTCCAGCAGGCTCATGATGCCTTGGCCATGGAAGATGCCAAGAAGCTCCAAGAGATCTTGGACCAGAGGGGGGGTGCTTGACCACACTGAGCGTAAGCTAAAGGGCATCGAAGAGGCTGCAGCCAAAGATGTGTTGCTTGCCAACCTTACAAAGAACGAAGCCGAACGCGCCCGTAATGAAGCTCAAGCTGCCCTCCATGAGGCTCTAGTTACCACGGAATGGCTTCTCCGAGAAGCGTTGTCTCAGGTATGCGCAGTTTCACAATTTCTTTACGCTTTTCCTTAAGAGTTTTTGATATACTTCTGTTTTTTAGGTTGTGCATCGGGTGTTCACGAACACATCATATGACGATGCGATGAGCGCAGCCCTCAACGCTTCTCATGAGGATGGGGAAAAGGCTGGCTTCCTGCTTGGTCTAGGGTTTGTTGAACAAGGTATTCCGCCTTCCAACTTCCCTCTTTACAATGTGGATACTGAAGCTGCGAATGACCAAGCAGTGAATCAGTATGCCGCCTTCCCGCATCCGGTGGTGGAGAAGGTAAACGAGATTGCTGCTGCTGATGATGGGCTAGCTATCCTCAAAGCTTTCCTTGAACAACCACACTCTACTGATGGTGCGGGTCCAAGTGGGAGTGGTCATGAAGCTTGATACTTTAGATCCCTTTCCACCATTAGAGTAGATTTTTATGTTTGTAGACTTCTAATCTTGTATGCGGGTATGTACCCAGCAATTCTTGTAATGTTTGAATGTTGATGGAATAAAGATTATTTGTTAATGCCTTGCCTTGTTTATTTCGCGCATATTTTGTTTTAACTTAGCAATTTCTTAAGTACTTAGATAAGTTAACTTTTCAACGTGGCAGATAATAAGTTAAAGTTTTGCTTCCTCTTTCGTGATTGTGCGGATAAGACCGTCACTTTCACTTAGTAGGATGGCTAAACTTTACCTATATCTGACCTGCGTGGAAGTTTTCCTCATCTTTTCCTTTGAAATTTTCTAAGTGTTTTGAATAAGTTAACCTTTCGACGCGCTGTTGCCAATAGGTTAATGTTCAGTTTCCTCTATCATGATTGTGCGGGTAGGACCGTCACTTTCATTTATTGAGATGACCAAACTTCACCTATAGCTGACCTGCGTGAAGGTTTTCCTCATCTTTTACTTAGAAATTTTTACCGTTTTATGTGTTTATGCGGGTTTTGCCGCCTTCCACACGCAACGACTTACTTCTTCCCATATTTATGCGGTGAATACCGGCATATCAGTGTGGGAAGTTCATAAGTATAAAGGTAAGGCTATCAACACAATGTGAAAGGAGAATCATTTCCATTAGAAGTGGCTCTAGGCCTTTTCTTTACAAGTTTGGAATTGATCTACATGTAACATTTGCGTAATTGAGCTCCGTTCCATGTTCTTGGGATAGGAGTGCCATCGAGCCTTTCGAGCCGGTATGCGCATTTTCCCAAAACTTCTTTGATAATGTACGGTCCTTCCCAGACCGGTGCCAGTTTTCCTGGGCGCTCTTGGTTTGAAGCCTCGTTGTTACGCAATATGTAGTCTCCTACATTGAAGTTGCAGAGTTTTACCCGCGTGTTGTAGTACTTTTGCATTTGTCGCTTGTAGTTTTCTTCACGCGCTGCGGCTAAGTCTCCGCGTTCCTCGGTTAGCATAAGGTCTAACCGTCTTTCCGCATCATTGTCTTCTGGCTGAAGCAAGACCCTTGGTGAGGGTAAACCAATTTCGACTGGGACCATGGCTTCAGTGCCATAAGTGAGGCTGAACGGGGTTTCCCCCGTACTGGCCTTTTTCAGCGTTCTGTTTGCCCAAAGGACGTGTGGAACTTCGTCTACCCAGCCGGATCTGTGTTCCAGGAGTCTTTTCTTTATGCCTTCGACGATGCTTTTATTTGCTCTTTCCACCTCACCGTTACCTTGCGGGTGTGCCACTGAGGTAAAGGTGTGGGTGATTTGAAGTTCTTCCAGCCACTTTTGTAGCTCTTGTCAGCAAAGTTGGTGCCGTTATCACTCACCAAAGTCTGTGGAAGTCCAAAACGACAAATAATAAATTCCCAAATAAATTTTTTAATATGTTTTGCGGTTGTTTGGGCTAAGGGTTTTGCTTCTATCCACTTGGTGAAGTAGTCGATGGCTACCACTAGAAATTGAACGTTTCCTGCTGCTGTGGGAAATGGGCCTGTCACATCGATGGCCCACTTCTGAAATGGCCATGAAGAGGTGACTGGAACAAGTTCATTCTTCGGGCGATGCGTGTTGGGTGCGTAGAGCTGGCAAGCCCTACACTTTCGAATGTATGCCAGCGCATCCATATGCATACCCGGCCAAAAGTATCCCGCGTTGTTTAGCTTAGCTACAACAGCGCGTGGACCTGCGTGTACTCCACAGATGCCTTCGTGTACTTCCCTTAGGAGGTAGTCAGCATCTTGGTTGTCCACGCATCTTAAGAGTGGGCCAAGAAAGTTACGTCTGTAAAGGATGTCATCGATGAGTTGATAGTTTAATGCTTTACAACGTATTTTTCTTGCCTGTATTTTTGACTCTGGTAGTATACCCGCTGCAAGTTAATTTATTATCGGTGTCATCCACGTTTCTGTGCCGGTTTGGATGACATAAATTTCCTTGTGCGGGACTGATGGTGCTTCAAGAAGTTCAATGCGGATGTCCTTTCCCAAATGGGTGAAGGCTAATGATGCAAGCTTGCTTAACGCATCCGCAGATTTGTTTTCGCTACGCTTGACGTGTATGACTTTACAATCATTAAAATCACGCATAAGGGTTTTTGCTTGTGCGAAGTACAGGGCCATTGTGTCGTTCACGGCCGTGTACGTCCCGTTTATTTGGTTGGCTACTAACATGGAATCCACGTGGGCTTCCAAGTTTTTCACTCCCATCTTACGCGCAATTCTCAGCCCGGCCAAGAATGCTTCATACTCGGCTTCGTTATGCGTACTTGGAAAATCCAGTCGAATAGCGTAAGTGTATTCTTGGCCTGCTGGGTTGGTTAGTTTCAACCCTGCGCTTGAACCCTCGTTGCTGGCTGCTCCATCAGTGTAGAGTCCAGACATCATTGATGTCTTGTGCTGGGGGGGGGGGGGTTGAGCCTCCTCCTGGCACTCTTTCTCCCGCGAAGCGGGGACTTCTGCAATAAAGTCGGCCAGGACCTGGCCTTTTATTGCTGGTCATGGCTTGCACTTTATCGCATATTCCCCCAACTCAATTGCCCATTTGGCTAGACGTCCCGATAACTCGGGTTTGCCTAGAACGTTTGCGAGTTTGAAGTTGGTGAGAATGGTGATTGGGTGACCCTGGAAATATCGTCTTAGTCTGCGTGAAGCTTGTACAAGTGCTAAGACTAATTTTTCCAGGGTGGAGTACCGGGTTTCTACGTCTGTTAGGACACGGCTAACATAGTAAATAGGCATCTGGATACCTTTTCGCTCTACTAGCAGGACTGCCCCGGTTGCTCTATCTGTGGCAGAAAGGTATATGATTAATTCCTCCCCCGCTTCTGGTGCTCTGAGCGTTGGGAGTTCGATCAAGCGTGACCGAATTTCCTGAAAAGCTGCTTCCGCTTCTGGTGTCCAGCGGAAGTGTGTTTTCTTTAAACAGTTTCTCAATGTTGACACGAATGGGAACGACCTATCCGCATGGTTTGACAAAAAGCGATTAAGTGCGACTAGGCGTCCATTCAGTGCCTGGGCTTGCTTGATGGTAGTAGGTGATTCCATTTTGATAATGGCTTCGACCTTTTCAGGGTTCGCTCTGAAGCCATCTTTAGTAACAATGACTCCCAAGAACTTCCCTTCTTCCATCCCAAAGGAACACTTGCTCGGGTTGAGCTTCATGTTTATCTTTCTGAGCGTGTTGAAAGTTTCTTCGATGTCTTTCAACATCGCTTCTGGCTCAGGGCTTTTGATGACCAAATCATCCATGTAGACTTCCAAGTTTCTCCCAATTTGGGCATGAAACTCTTTGTCCATCAGGCGTTGGTATGTGGACCCTGCGTTCTTAAGTCCGAATGGCATCATTTGATAACAAAATGTGCCATCGGGCGTCCGAAATGCGGTTTTGTCCTGATCATCTACAGCCATGTGGATTTGATGGTACCCCTTATATGCGTCAAGGAAGCATTTAAGGTGAAACGGTGCTAATGAATCCACTTTGAGGTCAATTTCGGGTAACGGGTAACAATCTTTGGGGCATGCTTTGTTTAAATCTTTGAAATCTATACACATGCGCCATTGTTTGTTAGCTTTCGGTACCATAACGGGATTTGCAACCCATGTTTGATATCTACTAACGCGTACGATGCCCACGTCAAGGAGTTCCTTGACTTGGGTTCTACACGCGTTAGCCTGTTCCGCCCCCATTACTCTGCGCTTTTGTATGACTGGCGTAAAAGCCGGGTCACACTTGAGCTTATGCTCTGCTTTACTTCGAGGTACACCAGTCATGTCAGCTGGTGTCCACGCGAAGATGTCAGCGTTTCTCTGTAGTAAGCGTTTGAGTAAGGTGCGCGTAGGATCAGTGATTGTTGGGCCAATGGTAACAGCCTGGTCAGGGTATTTGCCATTGAGGGCCCATTTTTCTGGTTCGGTGATGGTTGGTTTAGCCATCTTTGGTTTGGGTTTAGATGAGACAGATGCGATGCATACCTGGGGGATACCGGTGATCATCGCTACACCCTCAGCAGTTGGCCATCCCATCATGCCGTGGACTGAAGATACCACGGCGTTGAATCTTGCCATCCCGTCTCTCCCGAAGAGAATGTCGTATGTGTGGTGTGGCTTCCTCATCACGACGAAGTCCACGTCTTCTGTGCGGGAGTATTTCCCGTCCGTGAGAATGACGGGGAAAGATAGGATACCCAGGGGGGTGTTTGTGCTGCCGTCGAACCCTTCCATTGAGGCGTAAACCGTTTCCAGGCGTTCCTTGTCTTCGTCGTCTAGCTTGTCGAAGAACTGCCTGTACATAACCGTTGACGAGGAGCCGTTGTCAGCAAGAGTGCGGGAAGTTATGTAATGCCCCAGCTGGCTTTTGATGACGATAGGGCCTTCCTTGCTGGGTCCTCCTGGCACTCGCGGGAAGCGCACCTCAGCTTCCTTCCATTCGCATGGTTCTGTCGTTCGTCTTTTTCTTCCTCTGATGTTGCCATGAACCATGTGGATGCTGATGTTAACGGGCTTTCGTCCGTTGCCTATATACCGGTTATCATTCCTTCCTCCATTCTTGATTGATGCCACAAGGTATGCAAGTCTTCCATCCTTGACGAATGTTTCAACAATATCCTTCAAGGATGTACACTCCTCTGTATTGTGACCCTTTGTCCCGTGGAAGTCACAGGATTTGCTCTGATCCGCATTAGGTCGCTGCCGGATCATTGGAGCTTTTGGCCATGGGAGTTTTTCGGTGGCAAATATCTCCGTGACGCTTTTGGTGAGTGGCGTCCACCGGTGTTTTCGGCTTGAAGGGTGCGTGTTATCCCTTCCGCCAACAAGAGGGCGAGAGCTGGATGAGGTGTCAAAGTTTACCCTTGACTGCCAAATACCTAGCTTCCTCTTTTTGTTCTGCCGGGCGATCCGAACATTGTTTTCTCTGGTCCTCTGCGTGTAGAGGTGTGTACTCTGGGGAAGATCCCTACCCAGTTGCTTCTCCGTCTCGGCAAAGCGCTTGGCCGCCGTCATGATGGCATCCCATGTGGATGGCATGCCGTCCTTACCCGTCAACGTGCGGATAAGCTCTGGGTATTCGGCGCCCTGGATGAAAGCGGCGCGAACAAGATCTTCACTTATGTTGCCCAGACTCAGCTTTTTGGAGTTGAAGCGAGTGATGAAGTCTAGTAAAGATTCATCTTCCTCTCTCACGCAGTTGAGGATCGTCCACTGCTCTTCAGTATATTTCCTCTGTTGACTGAAGTGTTGGCTGAACTTGTGTTGGAAGTATGCCCAATCGTAGATGTGGTGGACTGGTAAACGATCAAACCACGCCCTGGCCGCTCCAACCAGCGTCATCTGGAACATATAACACCACGTGGGTTCCGTCCAGTTACTGACGGTTGCCCCCGCTATGAATCTGTTCAAGTGATCATCTGGGTCGGACAGACCATCATAAGTGCCGATGTTGGACATCTGTTTGGCACTTCTCGGAGCGATTGCTTCCGCAATGTCCCTTGCAAACTTGGATGTTCCCGCATTTGCAGCAGTAGGTCTAAAGGTTTTGGAGAAGTCGCGTGGGTTTCCCCCCGCGTTCCTTGGTTTGAAGGTTTCTCCGAAATTCCTTCTTGGTTGGAAGTCCGTTTCCTTACGCTTCCCTTTCGCCCTATGGCGAGGGTTCGCGTCAGTGTCGGATTCCTCCCGATCATCATCCGAGTATTCGCACTCACTGTTCATGTTGAGCTGTTGTCGAGTGCTTCCGAATTCGTCAGCCTGCTGGAGTGAACGCAAGCGTTCATCCAACTCAGCTTGGAATTCCTTTTGACGTGCTTCGGCCCACGCTTTAACTTGATCGAGTGTTTGACGGGGGAGCCTCGTCTGTTTCTCCAACTGGGCATCGGTGAATCCCAGTGAAAGATTGTTTACTGCACTTGCCCCCGCTTGGGTAACCGGGGTAGTGTTCGTAAAATTTGTGTAACCGCCGGTGTTCCCCCCAGTAGCTGGGGTTGTGGTTACCGGGGTTTCTTGGTCACTTACTGGCCTTGGGACCGGAGTAACGTTAACCATTTTTTCAGAAGTTTTGAAAAAACTGAGAATTAGTTCTAGCTTTTATGCACGGATGGTGCCAATGAAGAAACACTAGGTGACCCCGGGCAGATTATGGACAATCTGGGGTTTAAGTAATGTTTCCCACGAGGGTTAGGTACGGCAAAGAAGGAATGTTCTTCAGATGACCTGCAAAACAGACACCGTGAGCTCGTCACTGAGAAGGGGGGGGGGGGGTTCCTCCTTGTGACCACCCTCCGGCGTGAGAATCAGACTAGATTGCTCTGAATATAAGTGTATATTGAGAGAAATAGCTAGTGAAGGTAAGATACAAGATGATCATACCGTTCCAAGGTGTTGGAGTATTTATAGCCGAAGGTAGGTTTCCAAGCAGGTACAGCCAGCTGTATAATATTCCTGTTCTACCAACTATGGGCTACGCACGTGCCATGCTGGTTGGTGGGTAGGCAGCGGCTGATAGTGACAAGGCCGGCTGTGTACTGTTCCCTTTCCACCAACTGCAGGCTATGTGCGTGCCACGACAAGGGTTGGTGAGTAGGCAGCGGCTAATAGTGACAAACAGTACTAGAGCATGCTCCTCGTACTGTTGTCGGTGAGCTGTCACCCTGTGATTGGTTCATGGGCTGCTTTGGTCAGATCTTGTCTATTTTGTCCATACCTTGGCAGGTATAGTACAAAAGATCTTCCAGAAGCATACGGACTGGCTCATTTGGGCGGGAGTATTCCCGCCTTGCTCATTCCTTCAGGTGACACTGAATTATTGAGAGTTAGTGCCTTGTGCGTGTAGCCTTGCTATTAGTGCGGGTAGCCTTCCCTGATGGCTTGTATCCGCAGCTGCGGGAACAGGCGGGGTACTTCACCATTGGGAGGCTTTCCCTGCGGGAACAGCTGGCGTACTGCGCGTAAGGTCTTCATCTCTGAGCATGGTGGGTCCTGCGGAACCAGTTGGTCCTTGCGCAGACGTCCCTCTTCAAGGTGAGTCTTGCGGGTCCAACTGGGCTCTGCTGGGACCTACCTCTTCTATAGTTTTCCTCCCGGTTGGAGATCATTGGAGAAAACTAAGAAGAATTACTCAGGAGTGCTTGTTCTCTGTCCAACGACTAGATGTTAGTGAACAATTACGCATGCAAAAGGTATGTTTTGATGTTTGGATGTCTATATTAACATTTAAATTTAAATACCTTAGCATAAAATTATTTAATTATCAAATATCATAAGATGATAAAAGATGATAGAAGAAATATAAACATAACAAACCTAACTTCTTTGAGATTTAAAGCCATTGAAGACCTATTTTTTATTCTATTTAATTTAATTTGATTATGTATTTATATATTTTTCAAGTACTAAATGTTATATTGTTGAAATATTTTATTTTTTATTGCGATTTTACATTTTACTATAACATTAATTTATGATTTTTATTTAATTATTTTGAACTAAAAAAGGATCCAATTACAATAGAGAGGTAGACAAGCGGTAACAAGCTGCGCCGCCACCTCATTTTGAATGACAAAACCGATCATACTGAAAACAAAGTTATCGTTCTTCGGCGTCGTTGAGTTACTGTGCACGACCCGTTGAACTCTTTTTGAAAACGTAGCAGCATCGGGGGCAATAGACCCAAATGCATTAAAAGCAAAATGAATGAAAACATGTTGATTTTCAACACACACCTTCTCGTGTTTAGCAATTTTTCCTGATTCTGCCTTTTACTATTATTTATTTATTATTATTATCAATATTTTTTTATTTATCTATCTATTAGGACTACTAATATTTTTACCTATTTATTTATTGTATTTTTGTATTAATTTGTCTTTTCTCATAAGTATGTTTTCTTTTATGTTGTGCCCTTATGACATATGACTTTATATACTTGTAGGTAGAGCAACTTGTTGACTATGTTAGTCAATGTTCTATGGATGAAAAACCTATAAAAATAGGTGAAGTTATTTTTATCACAATTCTAAACATCTTATCAAACATGTTATTCTCTACGGATTTCTCACAATATGATTCAAAGTCATCACACGAAATCAGAGAGGTCATTTCGGGTTTGATGGAAGGTGGTGGGAAGCCTAATGTAGCAGACTTTTTTCCGATACTCAGATCCCTCGACCCACAAGGGTTAGTATCAGACGCAAATCATTATTATGACAAGTTATTTGCTTTTTTCGATAGCATCATTGATAAAAGATTGCAAAGAAGAGCGAATTCGGCATTGAATGACAATGATACATCAACAAAAAATGATGTTTTGGACTTGTTGCTTGATATCAACTTCAAAGATGGGACCGAATTGAGTGTATTTGACATGAAACATTTGTTCTTGGTAAGTAGATACTTAACAAGCTAGTGTGATAAAATTGTGTTATATTAGTTGTGAAAACCACGAAATTAGTTATTCTTAATTCATCTGTATATTATTTTAATTATAACCTTTTCTACGTTAATGTAGAATTTGTTTCTTGGTGGAACTGATACACTATCAGCCACATTGGAATGGGCGATGACTGAACTCATTCGTAGCCCAAGTAAAATGGAGACAACTCGGTTGGAGCTTAAGAAACACATGCATAATAATGACAAAACTTTAAACGAACTTGATATCAATCAACTACCTTACTTACAAGCTGTTATTAAAGAAACTTTTCGGCTACATCCTCCCGTCCCTCTTCTTATACCTCACCAAGCCATACATGACGTAGAAGTGCAAGGCTTCGTAATCCCTAAAAATGCACAAATCTTCTGTAATAATTGGGCGATTGGGCGAGGCCCAAAAGTTTGGTCCAACCCAAATGAGTTCATGCCGGAGAGATTTTTGGAAGCTAAAATTGACTATAGAGGTCAAGATTTGGAACTTATACCATTTGGTGCGGGGAGGAGGATATGTCCGGGATTGAATCTTGCTCATAGAGAGTTGCACACAGTATTGGCTTCTTTGATTCACAACTTCGATTGGAAGCTCGAAGGAAACATGAGAGCACAAGACTTGGATATGGAAGAAAAGTTTGGTCTCTCACTGCCAAGAAATGTACCACTAACTGTCATTCCAGTTAAACTGTGACCATCTTTGAATCATTGTACTTGTGTCATCTATTTGTTAAATTGGAAAATGTATGTTTTGTAATGTATTTGAATTTAAACTTGTGCATGTTTTTTTTAATTTATTGTTTCAGAAATAAAATGCTTTTAACATTACTGGATTGTGTTTGTTTAAGACATGATCATCTAGTAGCAATTAGTAGATTCCACCAAAGCTGTATTCTTAAAGTAATTATGATGAGTGAACTGCGGTTTTTGTCCATTTGTTTTGTCCAAATCTACGGTTTTAGTCCAATAGTTTCAAATTTGTGATTTTCGTCAGTGAGGTTTCATTTCACTTGCAATTAAACCCGAATTCATTAACCCCCTTTAAGTCTGGTCGTTAAACCCATTAGCGTACCCTTCACGTGAGGGGCATTTTTGCCTTTTTTTTTCCAAAATAAACCCTAGTCGTAATTCGCAAGCCCCCCGCACGTGAGGGGCTGTGGTGTATTTGAGGAAAAAAGGACAAAACTGCCCTTCACGTGAAGGGTACGCTAATCAGTTTAATGACCAGACTTAACGGGGGTTAATGAATTCGGGTTTAATTGTAGGTGAAATGAAACCACAAAGATGAAAATCGCAAATTTGAAACTATTGGACTAAACCCGCAGATTTGGACAAACCATATGGACGAAAACCGCAGTTTACTCGATAATGATTGATTAAGAAAAAAAACATCAATCCCTCACACAACTGCTTATTACCAAATATCACAGTTCAACACGATTAAATCCTACAAACATAATAATTATCACACTCGTGTATAGAGGAACCTAACTATTATTCTTTCAAATAGGATGAAGGATCACTATGACACCATTTTTGGTAGTAAGGATGCATAAAGAAGTTGGCATGTAACATTGCAAGATCACCAAAAGTGCAATCTTTTCTTCATTTGTAGTAAATTTAGTTAATGCTATCATAATAAGTTCAGGGTCCCATTGCAAAAGAAAGAAGCACCATTTGTGAATATTTTGGGTCTAAAATGATTCATCTGTAGAGGTTCTTCATATTGCATTTGTATGCATTTCGTCGAGTGTCGTGCCGAAAAACATTTTTAATTGTGTCATAGTTTTTCGATCTCAGTATGTCCATTAAAAGAGATTTTTGTATCGAGCCAGTTCAAGCGTATACACAAGCTTTTCAACTTGATTTTGTTCCTATGACTTTTCAAATGTAATTTTAATTTCAACTTAATTCTTTTAATTTGTTTACGACGACATCAAATTTTTCACGAAGGAGGTATTTTCCGGACACGATTAGCCGGTTATTATGTATTAGCTTAGCATGGTTCATTATCACAAGAACATAACATATAGCTGTCGTGCAGAGAAGTTACGTATGATCAAGATGAATAATATATTAGGGGTGGGTGAGTTATAACTGCTTAGTAGTTATCACAACATGTTTGAAATTCAAAACAACCAACAGCTCGACCCCAGCCAGGGGCGCAGCCCCTTGGACCTTGCTACCAGGGGCGTTGCCCCCTTGGAACCCCATGGCTTAGGGGTTTCGCCTCTAAATACCAATTGGATTATAAATTATAATAAGATCAAATAAGTGTGCATCACGCACCCAACTTATTTATATTCATATTACAATTAATTAACTTGATTAACAAGTTAATCCTTAATTACACTAAAATCGCTAACATTCTATTTAAGTTAGAGTTGGGCAGATATCCTAAACACTATGACTGAGGAGGGCAACACCTCAACCGATGTGCTAACGCGCAATGGCTTTTCTTTCTCTGATAGGGGCTCGCTTCTTCAATTCAAGTTCAACTTAGTGGGGGCCTTTTGGAGACATATTGAAAACCTTGCCTTTTGAACCAAACACAACGCCTGTCTTCCAAATAAAAAGAAAAATGGGAAGAAAGATGGAATGCAGCATGTACCGAAATGATCAACTCAAATAAATTGGTCACCATAAGCTATTTCTTTTCCTCGTCTTCCACCTTTCTTTTATCAAATCTCATGGACATGGTCTAATCATGAGGGTAGTATTTTATTATGGCGTCGGATCCTAAGTTTGTATGGATTCCTTCTTTATTACCGGGGTCGACCCCAAAGCCATAATGTCTCAAAACGAGGAGGCCATAGAGAAAGTTTATTTTATTCCTTTGTCTCGAAAGCATTTTTGAAAGTAACAATTCCATTCAGTTCGGTTTCAGAAAACTTCATGTCCGACTTTTCATGAATATGGAATCAGATCCACTAGATTTTAGTGTGCTGAAGAATTATCTTCGTACTCCAATTCGTATACCGCCTTACCCGTCATTGAAACACAAGTTGGAGATGTATCAAGATATTTTCCTACTAATGTGATGGACAAATCTATTCAGAAACAAAGCTCTTTTATCGACGAAACTAGCATGTCACAAGAGCAAGGTGAGGTTTGGAACTCTACTGCGAGAGGGACGCCTCGCGAGCCGGGCATTTAGAGATGAGGCTTTTGGGCGAAGCCAAGTCAATTTCAGGCCACCAAACCCAGCAACTGATGAAAAGGCCAACATATTATGGTTTCAAGGGTCATCCATTACGAAAATACCTTTCTCTAAGTGGATATGTGGAAGTGCGCTATGATGATCCAAAGAAAAGTGTGGTTTCTGAACCTATTGAGATGACCCAAGAATTTCGGCTTGAATTCATGTCATACTTGAAGACTGCTTGAAAGCTAATCCTGCGTTCCTTCTTGCTTGACTGACTTTCAAAAAAAGCATTTCCAAAAGACGTGCATACACTCAAAAATGCCTATAGTATTGCTCCAGTAAGAAGTTCGTAAGGTGGAGCTGCAGCTTCTTACCTCTCTCTTCCCCAAAAAAAGCATAGCTGGTACGGGCAGAACCGAGAGAAGAGAGGAGGGTTCCCCACTAGTCAAGAAAGGGTGCGTGGGCATTCCCGGGCGTTTTTTTAAAAAGGCGCTTCGGGATCACTGCTTTCGTACCTATATTCAATTTTATCTTGACCCCCTTATAGTGGGAATGAATGCCTCTCACACAAGATGGACCGTGGACGAGCTGACCCAAGGGATCAATAATTAGGTACTTCTTCCTTGCTCTCAGATTTGACAAGCTTAAAGAAGTGTCATAAAACCATAAGAAATGCTTTTTGTAGAGCTTCTGTAGCTTTGAGAAACTATATATTAACTCACATATACATATGCACTTTTAGAATTACGTTTATTTGATGTTGGTGTGTGACCATGAAAGATGTGAAGAGCTTCTTCATGTGAACTTAAAAATAAATAAAATTTTATTTAAACGACTTTTTTTTTTTTTTGTGTTAGGCAATCACACTCCTCAAATTCGGTGAGCCCCGTTTACCACAAGTCTAAACATTGTATCAAACATGTTGTTCTCTACGGATTTCTCTCAATACGATTCAAAGTCATCACAAGAAATCAAGGAGGTGATATCGGGTTTGATGGAAATTGGCGGGAAACCGAATCTAGTAGACTTTTTCCCGATACTAAGACCCCCGACCCACAAGGGTTAGCATCAAACGCAGTTGCTTATGTGGACAGGTTGTTTGCTATTTCGATAGCATCATTGATCAAAGATTGCAAAGAAGAGCGAATTCATCATTGTATGGCAATGATTTATCAACACAAAAAGATGTTCTGGACTTGCTGCTAGATATCAACTTGACAGAGGGGTTCAAATTGAGTATAAATGACATGAAACATTTGTTCACGGTAAGTATATACTTAACAAGCTAGCGCGGTAACAACTTTTTCGCAAGATAAAATGGTACTTTTGTAGAATGTTGTCAAAATCACTAAATTAGTCATCCTTATGTATTTAATAATTTCCTAAATTAATGTAGGATTTAATTATTGGGGGAACTGATACGATATCAACCACATTGGAATGGGTGATGACTGAGCTTATTCATAACCCAAATAAAATGGAGATAGTCCGCTTAGAGCTTATGAAACACAAGCATAATAATGATGACAAAACTTTGAATGAACATGATATCATTCATCTACCTTACCTACAAGCTGTTATAAAAGAAACTCTTCGACTACATCCTCCCGCTCCTTTTCTTGTATCTCGCCAAGCCATACATGACGTAGAAGTCAAAGGCTTCATAGTCCCTAAAAATGCACAAATCCTCTGTAACGTTTGGGCAATTGGGCGAGACAAAAAATTTTGGTCCAACCCCAATGTGTTCATGCCGGAGAGGTTTTTGGAAGTTAAAATTGACTATAGAGGTCAAGATTTTGAACTCATACCATTTGGTGCGGGGAGGAGGATCTGCCCGGGATTGAATATTGCTCATAGAGAGTTACACACGATATTGGCTTCTTTGGTTTGCAACTTTGATTGGAAGCTCGAAGGAAACATGAGAGCACAAGACTTGGATATGGAAGAGAAGTTTGGGCTCGCATTGCCAAGAAATTTACCACTCGTGGCCATTCCGGTTAAAATATGACTGTCTTTGAATCATTGTACTTGCATCTTCTATTTTTTTATTTGTAAAATAGTTTTTTTTTCTTTAATGTACTTGAGTTAAAACCTTTGCTTGTTTTTTTTTGTTTTTTTTACTAAATGCTATTAACATTACTGGATTGTGTTTGTTTAAGACGTACTCATCCAGTAATTAGGTTGTCCAGAATTAAATTGTTTTGTTAGGAACATTTTATCAAATGTGAATGATTAAGAAAAAAAAAACGAACATCAATCCCTGACACTTTTTAATATATATCAGAGTTCAACACGATTACATTCTATAAATAAAATACATAACGATTCCAACACTGGTGTATATATGAAACCGAACTAATAATCTGTCAAATTGGAATATAGGATGAAGGATCACTATAACACCATTTTTGGAAGTTAGGATGAATACACAAAGTAAGTAAGTAGGGGCTTCATTCAACTAGATTTTGTTCCTACGAGTGTTTAAAGGTGATTTTAATTTCAACTTAATTCTTTTAATTTGTTTATGCGACTTCAAAACTTTAACGAAGAAGGTATTTTCCATATACATTAATTTAGCATTTTATTAAGTATTAGCTTAATTTGCATACAACCATCACCACCACCACGCGGTTCATTATCACAAGGTTTTTGGCTGGTATTTTGTTTGTGTTATTTATATATATATATATAGGATCAGGATTATGAGAGAACCCTTTTAAAATTGAGAACTATGAGAACCATTTTGGATCACAAAAAACCCAAAAATAAAAAAAACACAAAATTAAAAAAGTATAAAAACCAAAATTCTTATTTTATCATCCCGGTTTCATAAAAAAAAAACTCGGTTTAGCTAAATTATATACACATATGTATAATATATACATATATGTATATTTACATGTTTTTTTTGTACACATGTGTATAATTTAAGATAAATGATACTGTACATATGTGTATATTACGTAACTAAAGATTATATAAAATTATACATATGTGTATAATACGACGTTTTTTTTTTGTTTTTTTCGTATTTTTTTAATGAAACCGGAATGAAATATAAGAATTTTGGTTTTTTTACTTTTTTAAAATTTTTATTATTTTTTGTTTTATGATTTTCTTAAATATTTTTTTTAAAGGTGTTTTTAGTGGTCCAAAATAGTTCTCAAAGTTCTCAAATTGCAAAGGGTTCTCTTAGAATCCTTACCCTATATATATATTTTGCCTATCCTATCAGCAAGATAATTTTGTAATTCTTTGTCCTATTATTAAGTACTTGTCTGTAGTTTTGTTATCTCTTTACGAATAAATCAATATTAGTTTTGTAATTATATAATATATTGTTTTCCATTCGGTAACCAGCTTTTGGTTCATTCTGGATTCCATCAAATAAAATGTTTTCAGTTTTTACAATTTACATACACGTTAACACGATTGTTCATATGTCTATCCTTTTGTAAATGCAGTGAAGAATTTGAGTGGAAAAACATAGTTTAAGGTGTTGTTTGGTAATCTTTTAATGGTTCATAGCTTCTTAATGGTTAAGAGGTAACTTGATATCTAAATGGTTAAGAGACTACCTCTTAATGGTTACATTTTAACCATTCAGACTTAAGGCTACCTCTTAACTATTAAAATCTTATGAACCATTAAGAGATACTCTTAATGACCATTAAGAGGCTATCAGCATCTACCTCGGACTTGAGTTCTTCATGTGGGTATGTATATGATGCCTGATATTGCAGTGAGTCATGAGTGAGTGATACGTTGTCAATTTTTGCTCCAGTTTCTTGTTTGATTCATCACATGCCTGTTCACTATTGTGTTATGTCCTTTTTAAATAAAAAATATTGCAAACACTGTTTATTTCAAGTTTTCGATCCGTACTTTCTGCGGTTAATGTTTTTTGGTCCAAGGTCTAAACATTGCATTCACCACCAAAAAGCCAGTTGTGTATATATCAAGTCTCAATCGACAATCAAACACGAAGTAAACGAATTTCTTGTTTATATAAATAAGAAAATCCAACTTAAAAAACCGATTACAATTCTCTTAAACCCTAACTTGGTTTAACTCTTGATGAACCCTAACACCGTTGCATCTCATGTGTTCTCTTTGATTAACCATAACTCGGTTGCATCTCACATTTGTTCTTTAATGTCTAACCATGACTTGGTTTATATAGACTAACCTAACTTACCAATCAAGACATTACCTATTGTAAGGCCCGGTTTTGTTATTTAGTCTTTCTTATTTGTAACTCGTTAGTTTATGTTTATGTTTTGTTTAAGTTTGTATGTATTGGGCCGAGGCCTTGATGTACTTGAAGCCCATTGGGCTATTATCAAGTTAAATGGCGTATTGTGTGTGTAAGGCATACACCAACACAACCCTTGCATTATTATTATCTAAGACTCACAAAACTCTCTCTACCTCACCCTCTCTTCTTAGTTTCGGCTCACATAGTGTCACAAAGATCCGAGATCTCGGTCTAACTAGTTGTTTCCGCCAACTAGTTGTGTGATTGATCCAAGAACGACTAATACTTAGTTTTTTGTGTTGTTTGATCCAAGCAAGCGTTTTTGTATAAAACGATTAAGGGAAACGCCAGGGGGAGGGTATGCCCTCGGTGTGTTCGTCCAAAACACCACCATACCGCCACCACTACGGGTGGACTAAGCATGAAATGTATATCAAATGAGCTGGAGATGGGTGATGGGTATGACATGTGTCACACATTTTGCCCTACGTATTTTAATGTAGTCAATCCTTATGATAGGGTGGTTAAGTTAAAATACAAAGTACAACAAAAATAAGAAATGTGAGAAGAAATCTAATCCATTGATATTATATTTGAATGATGGAGATTAATTTAAAACTAAAAATTGATGAAAATGACATGAAGGTAATAACCCCACTTATGATTACTTTATCTCACCACATGCAAGACACATGTCAATTCCTCTATCATTTTAAACGTCTATAACTTTTCCATACGATATTTCTTTAGAAAATTTTTTTACCAAAATAACAAGCGTTTTTTATCATTAATATGAATATCATATTGCTATATAAAAATAGAAAATTTTGATGGGTTTTTTTATATTGTGTTATTTGGTTGTCCATTGTGTTTTTTAGTTGGGTTTTTCTATGAGTTATGTTATAGATTTTTGTCATTTTGTTTTTCAGTTGATACTCATATTAAAGATACAAATTAAAACAAAGATTACGTCATTATGTCTTTCTGTTCTTCATTGTGTCTTTGAGCTCATCATTTGTCTTTCTACTTATCATTGTGTTTTGGTCATTGTGCTCAACATTCACTTAAGTTATGTTCATTGTATAACGTTCAAGTCATTGAGTAATATGTAGATTCCATTGTGCTTTACGTTTCAGGTCATTGTGTTATACGTATTTATTATTGTGTCTTACGTTTCAGGTAATTGTGTTATATGTATTCATTATTGTGTTTTACGTTTCAGGCTATTGTGTAATATGTACTCATAATTGTGTTTTATGTATTAGATAAGTTGTTGGTATTTTTCATCATATGTACATATTATTACACAATGGTGTTATTAGTATTTTAAAAAAACACAATGATCAGTTGAAAAACACAATAGCGAAAAAAACACAATGACAAACTGAAAAGACATAATGACGAAAAAAGACACAATGGTAAGCAAAATGACACAATGACGTAATTTTTTTATATAATAAAATCGTACTCGTATTAAAGATAAAAAAATGCTTGTTATTATGGAGACTTTTATTTTTTTAAAAAATATCATATGAAAAAGTTATAGACGTTTAAAATGGTGAGAGAATTAACATGTGACTTGCATGTGGAGAGAAAAAATATGTATTATTATTTTTATACCATTTTTCTTTGGTCCTTACTTGACATATGTCAATTAATTACGTATTCTCACACTTCTCATTTTTATTAGCCTTTGCAGAATAACACAACTCTATGATAGGGTCCCAAAATCCCCTTTCAAGTGTAACAAAAAAATATCCGACTTGAATAACATTTAATTATTTGATGTGTCAGCAAGGTTTGTTGTAGGGGTCTTTTGGAGTCACCAAACACCCCCTATACGTCTCGTATAGGGTTATATGGGGCCCGTACCCTGCCCATATAAGCCCCCCTATAGCTATATAAGAGGCCTTGTTATAATTATAATTACATAACAATTAGGAAACATGCTTTAATTAGGAAACATAACCGACTTGCCAATATTGGTCAAACAAGTTCACCGACTTGTGACTTAGAGTCCGAAATTATGTCCAACAATTTATACAAACTTATTTGTGACAATAAATGTGGTACGGCAAATAAAAAAAGAACATAGTTATAATAACAGTTATTTCAGCTATAGATTGGTATTTTTCGATTACATGCGCACCCATAGATTTTATTAATTAAAGTTGATTTGGTTTAAGGTGCTACTATACGTACACCATCTAATGTCATCATACGGGTTTTATGAGAGGTGAAAAACGATTGTATAATATCTAATGTCACCATCTGCTTAGTAATGTCGATCTGATTATAATGTGAAGAATCTTACAAAGATTTTATATGGAACGTGTTATACATGCTATATGTCACTGTCTCAAATTTAGCCAACAGATTCCCTCTCATCCATGCCAAGACTTATAAACTCACAACCAAGAATCAAGTGGCATCACAACACAACCACACGTAGACTATGGATACTACAACCTTCTTGCTCATGATACCTCTCCTATTGACTGTCTTCTGTGTTTTCACCATCTCCAGAAGCCGTAACCCGCGGCTTCCACCGGGTCCTTACCCTTTTCCAGTCATAGGAAACCTCTTACAACTTGGCAACAAACCCCACCGCTCTCTTGCCGCACTCTCTAAACGTTACGGTCCTTTAATGTTGCTTAAACTTGGAAGTAGAACAACATTAGTCATTTCATCACCCGACATGGCCAAAGAATTTTTTCACAAGCATGACCAATCGTTCTCTAGCCGGTCGGTCCCTGAAATAGTCCGACTAAACAACCACAATGAATCCTCCATCGTGTGGCTCCCGGCCGAATATCAATGGCGAAGACTACGAAGAATTACTAAAGAATGTTTGTTCTCCGGCCAAAGCTTAGATGCTAGCGAACAACTACGCAGGCAAAAGGTGTGTACATACCTAGACTATGTGTTATGGAAAGGGATTAGTTAATCAAAAGTGTTATCACGTTCGTAACATAGATAGTGGTGTATTAACTAACTAACTAATTAAATAACTCACAAATCATGCGTAGTGGAGGGCTTTAACTAACAATGTTTATAATCAATTTTGTTTTTTTATAAATTATGAATGGATAATTTTAAGGGAAAATTCCTAAAATGTCTATATTACCAACTCAAGTCAAGACTTTGTCCATTTGAACAAAGACATTCCAAAATGGCCATTGTATATACGGCTGGCTCCCCCGTTAAATAAAGTCAGACGCCGGTTTTCTCTTTTAAATGATGGCCGACGGTATAAAAGTATAAGCCCGACGGTATAAAGTATGACAACAATATAAAAGTATGGCCGATGGTATAAATGTGTTGCAGAAGGTATAAAAGTACGGACGACGGTATAAAAAGGTGGACTAATTCCAATAAAATTAATAAAAATTAAATTAAGTTTTATTTTGAATATTATAAAATAAAATTTTATTAAATTTTCTTTTATAACTTTTAATACATAAGGTTTTAATTTTCGAATTTACCGCGTCGTGAACCACATACATTTATTTATGTGTGGGCGTAAATTTTACTCAAAATCGAGCCGTGTAAAATTTAAATCGAACGTTTAGACATAATTTTGACCCGATTCGACTTTGAATAAAGTTTATACCGCCACTTGGTTAAAAATAAACGCTTCACAAGGCATAAAATTTATTAAAATGGTTATGATACGTATTCAAAAGTTATTAAAATGGTATATTTTGACATTTATAAAAGACACTCAAAATATAAGATTTATATATAATAATAAAGAAAAAATACGTTGAAAAGTGGAATAATGGAAGGAAATAATTAAATGATTTGTTTGGAAATAATATTAAATAACAACAAAATAAAATGAAAAGTATGTATTTGGGTGGTAATATATTAAGTTTTTAAATTGAACCATATATGAATATATGTTTAATTAATATATGAGTAAAATTTATGCCCATACATAAATGAAAGTAAGTGGTTCTCAATGGTAAATTCGAAAATTAAAATTTTATGTATTAAAAGTTACTAGTAAAAGTGTCCGCACGTTAATGCGGGTTATTATAAATTATCCCCTCGTATTGGCTTGTAGTGTTTGGTGTGGTGCGTAATGGGTTATCAGTAAGAGCGTGCTGCCGTATGTGCATATGGTTTGTTGAGTGTAGTTTTTTTAGGGGTTCTTACTAAAATATTGTGCATATATATTGGACACATCGTGTTTTGAGAAATATTTATTAATTAAGTAGATTTAGGGGTTTTGAAAAATTTTAATTAACATAAAGGATTGAATGTGTGTTAACCGGTGAGTAGTTAGGGTTAAAATTCAACCAGGAGATGAAAGAAATTGTCAAATTAAAGCCACAAAGTTGTCAGTCAACGAATTGTAAAAAAGGAAAAGTAATTGGCACACATGATTTGATTGTCCACATGCATATTGGTGGTGTTTTAAAGTGATTGGTACTGAACTTGCAGAAAAAAAAATATTTGGGGCATTACAAACTGACAAGTAGGAATGTGATAGGAATTAAGAAAACCATACGACATTGTTAAACTTATATAGTGGGAGAGACAAGAGTCAAAGGGAAGACTGCCCCCTTTTTATTGGTAAACTAATTCATTAGGTAGGCACATTCCAATTGTTTGGTGATGATTGTAATCTCATATAGTTTTGTTGGGTCAGCTATAGCAAACAGTTTTCCGTTTGTAACGTAATGGGGATCCAAGAGTGCAAGGATACTGGTGGGATTGTGATATCCCTGATATCACCGAAATCATCATCATTTAAGTCGAAGTTTTGAGCATCGAATTTTGGTGTTTCTGGATCAATCGAGGACGGGGTTTTGAACCTTTTGGTCGTCGCTACTTCCAGACCCGATGGGGAATACGACTCCCCACTTAGGGTGATCACGAAGATGTTGCCAACACTTCATGTAAATAAAGAGCCTAAATTACTCTGATACTCTACCAACACCGCCGCAATAACGTTTGCATCATTCACACCACTAAACCCATTGAAAGAGTTGGAATTTGGCGTTTATATCAGACCATTTTGCCGATATAGAATCACTCTTTCAGTATTTATCCCCCCTTACCCATTAGTTGGAAAACAATTCTCGAACTTTAGTCCAAAATATGCTTAATTCTTGAAAGTTGGCCATAATTAAAGGTTAGAAAACATATTAGTAACCATTAATAGTATTTTTAAAGGAAAAACTAATAAAATAAAAAACTAATTTTAAACACTTCCACATTCGGGATCTTCTAAGATCGCGGCCCACGGCAGTGCAAGCGTGTAAATAACCTCTTGTATCCACGACAATTTTTTTAGTCCGAGGTTCGCCCACGTCATTCTTTTTGTGTGAGCACGCTCGTTCGGCTTTTTTAGCTTTGCTCGAACCGGGCTGTGTCACCTTCTCGGGTTACGTCTCTTGCATCGTCTCGTCTTGTGGCACCAACATGTTTATAGGCGAACCAACACCCATTTAGTTAAAAAACCGGCTTGTAAGTTGACATCCCTAAATATTGCATATATGACAACATGGTAGGGTCGAAACTAACACCAACCGGAAGTCGGAGGTTGGTTGAGTCGCTTGGGTGGTGTTCGGTTGAGTTGGCTGGGTGTTGTTAGTGCGTTGATTGGATGCAAATGGTCCAAAATCGTACATCGAAAGGTTGAATGGATTCATACTGGGTTGAATTTTTTGTTAAAATTTGTTATATATTTTTGGTAGAGAATGAGAGAAAGAGTTGTGTTTAAAATTTTTTGATTAGTTGGGTTTATACCGGGTATAGATTTTAATAAATAATATTATTACTTATAAGAGAAGGACCTTGGCAGATCATGCTTTGTTTCTTTGTTGTTCAAAATAAACACCGCCATCAATGGCGTGCTAACATATATAGATACAAAAACTTGTGGCTCAACATATATAGATAAAACATAAAAGGATTAACCTTTATGAAGACGTAATTCCCCTCCACTTTGCTTCTTTATGGGTTCCCTTCCATTTACATCTTGAGCTTCTTCTTTTTCTTTTCCTTTGACTTTAAGCAGCCTAATCATGGTTCATGTAGAAAGTAGAAATATAAGCACCATATTTAGGGCGTTCATTTCGGAATCAAGTAAGGATTATCCATTAGTTTAAAAGAAACTAAATCCATAAAACCTGAAACATCAGTTTCTTAAAACTTAAATTAGTATAAACTCTAATAAGTAATAGAAGTGTACTTTCATCAAAACACAAAAGTAAGTAATACTAAAAGGCTTTCTAAACTGAAGCTGCATGTTTTTTTTTTCTACTTATAAAATTAAATAATTTGTCATAATCAGTTATTAATGTTTTTATTGACTGATAATAAAATAAAGATAGATAGATAGTTAGCATTTGAACAACAAAAACAAACAAGGATATATTCCATGTAGTTGAACATAATAAGTTTCTATTGACTAGGTTAAAAATTGGTTCGGTTCGGGTTTAAGCGGTAACAAAGTATAGGGTTACGAACCGGTAAAAACCATACAGTTCATTTCAGTTTCAGCTTTTAACTTTGCTATTTTCGGTTTCATTTGGGCCCAATTTTTTTGGTTGGTTTTGTTCTAATTTTTTGGAGTCGCACTTGTAGCCTCGGTTCAGTACATCAGTTATAGTTTATTCGATTTTTTTTTCAGTATAGGTGTTTTAGTCTCGTTTTGCTTTGGTTCAGTTTGAGTTCACTTTATTCGACTTTTGGTTTCAGTTCTCTTTCGTTTATGTTTGGTTTCAGTTCAGTGTCGGTTTCGTTTTTGATTCAGTTCGGTATCTTACCCGATTATACATAATGTAAAGTAAAACCCATATTAAAAATGTATAAAATGTAGTATTTGACTTAGATTTAATATAAACCTTTAAGTGAGTTTCAACCCACTTGGTCCATTTTGGTGCTTAAGTCGAGTTCTGCCCCAAACTGGTTCACAATTAAGTCTAAACCGTTTTTGTTCTTCGGTGTTCCACATTTTTTTCATACTAATACATTAAACATCTGATTAATCCAACAACGCCAACCAACTCCTACAAGTTAAATAAGTTTAGTACTCCAAATAAAGCTTTTGTAATCAATCAGTTGATTGCTTCATGGCTTGGCTCATTTACGCCCTAGTGTTAAGTGAGGTGGAAAAGGGTGAGATAAGTAAACTATAAAAAATGAACTGTTTTTAAAACTGGACGGGTTGGATCGGGTTGACCCATATTTTTATTTTGAATTTCATAATGACATATATATTAAATGAACTTGTATGATCTATTAGTTTATTATTACAAATAAAAAGTTGTACCAACATAAGATTATACCGATTACATTTATTGATGGGTCAAATAATGATTTGTCAAGACGAACCCACACAATATTAACTTCCAGGTTATCATTTGTGAAACTCAAAACTAAAATGAAAATTTTTTATTCAAGTGACCACCCTTACTTTCATGTGCAGCACCTCTGCAACTTCTTCACCACCATCACCAAAAAACAATGAGGGAAAATGAGATTAAAGTTAGATAATAATAATATTAATTATTATTATTATGCATATCTAAAATATAATAACGAAGACTTAACTCACTTAAAATTGCATTCTTACAATTTTTCTCAAATTTTGACAACCAAATTATATTATACACAAACTAACTTACAATATATTAGAGCTTTTAACAACCAAACCCTTTGTATTAAATTTGACCTATAAATTGTTGGTGTAGTATTGCTAGCTTCCACACATGAAAAAAAAGCTAATAAACTTATCAACAAATTTGAAAGCAACACTGATGAGTAAAAATAATAAAGTGTAAAAACATATGTTGCATATGTAATTATGTAAATACATTTTAGTCATATTAGTGTATATGATATACATAAGCTGATAAACCTTGAAATACATGTTTCATCTTAAATTTTCTTGATAATTCCTACAATGCACTACTGTATAAATACAATGGACAATAAATGTCAATTAAGCCACCCACCGTTCCACAAACACTCTTTCTATCCTTGTAATAAAACAATTAATTGTGTATAAGCCTTTTACATCTTTAAATGAATGAAATAGTTAGTTGGCAATCATTATCACCTTATTATAGTTAAATAAACCTTTTACATACCAAAGAATTGAAAAGTAATTACACTAAACATGAAGCTATATCAAGTTGTACAATACACTTAAAGGACGAAATGAGGTTGTAATAAAGCAATTAATTGTGTATAAGCCTTTTACATCTCTAAATGAATGAAATAGTTAGTTGGCAATCATTATCACCTTATTATAGTTAAATAAACCTTTTACATACCAAAGGATTGAAAAGTAATTACACTAAACATGAAGCTATATCAAGTTGTACGATATGCTTAAAGAACAAAATGAGGTAATGACAAATTACTTTTTTCTGCCAAATTATGAAATGTCAGTTTTGTCCTTCGCGCAATTGTGAAAAGACGTTTATACCAATCACTCTTTCTTTATATATAATATAGATAAAAGATAATTTAATAAGATTTTATTTTATAATATTCAAAATAAAACTTAATTTAATTCAATTAATTTTATTGGAATTGGTCCACCTTTTTTATACCGTCCGCCGTACCTTTATATATTTAGCAACACTTTTATACCGTCGGCCATACTTTTATACCGTCACCATATTTTTATACCAGCGGCAACACTTTTATAACGTCGGACTTACTTTTATACCGTCGGCCATCATTTTTAAAGAGAAAACCGGCGTCAACTTGATTTAAGGGAGAAGCCAACATTATACAATGGACATTTTAAGAAGTTTTGTTCAAATTGACAAAGTTTTGACTTGAGTTGGTAATATAAACATTTTAGGAATTTTCCCTAATTCTATTAGGTTGGATCTGATTGTGGTCTCACCACCTTGAGCCCCTTTCGTTATATGTTGAGGTGGATTGGGGCTAACGCCGATGACGTTATGATAGTTGTCAATGTTGTATAGTCGAATACAGTCCGAAGCTATGGATAGATATCAGTGGTTGAAGAATGGATTAACGGATATTATGGAGCAAATATTATGGATCATTAGAATGAGACTTTAGTAGGTTTTGTCACATATATGTTTAATGATTTGAATAATGAAGCAAGCTTCTTAGTTAGGGGAGTTTAGTGGTCATAATTAGTTAGATTTACCACTGTTCTCATGTTGATATCTTTTTCAAGTATTCAACACAAAAAAAATGTATTTCACCGATCGATACAGTTTCTAAATTAAAATTTGTTATTCCTGAGATATAGATACAGATTTAGTATGCAATACCCTTTTGACACCTGATGACACATTCTTGCAGGTACACGAACTTGTTGACCATGTTAGAGAATGTTGTAGAAATGAAAAGGCTGTGAACATAGGTGCAGTTGCATTCACCACAACTCTGAACATTATATCAAACCTTTTGTTCTCTTCGAATTTCTCTCAATACGATTTAACGTCATCACAAGAAATCCATGAGGTGATATCGGGTCTGCTGGAAGTTGCGGGGAAGCCTAACCTAGTAGACTTTTTTCCGATACTGAGACCCCTCGACCCACAAGGGTTAGCATCACAAGTACATGTTTATTTTGACAAGTTATTTGCTATTTTCGATAACATCATTGACCAGAGATTGCAAAGAAGAGCAGTTTCGTCCTCGTACGACACTGATCTATCAACACAACATGATGTATTGGACTTGCTGCTCGATATCAACTTCAAAGACGACCATGAACTGAGTATAAATGACATGAAAAGTTTTTTCATGGTATGTGATACATTTTATGAGATTAGTTGAGAAAATCATGAAGTAGTTATTCCTACGTATAGTATTTAAAATCATTTCCTAAACTATTGTAGGATTTGTTAGTTGCGGGATCTGATACGGTATCAATCACATTGGAGTGGGCGATGACTGAGCTCATTCGTAATCCAAAGAAATTGGAGACAGCTCGAATCGAGCTTATGAAACACATGCACAATAACGACAAAACTTTGAACGAACATAATATACCTCAACTACCTTATCTGCAGGCTATCATAAAAGAAACTCTTCGGCTACATCCACCAGGCCCTTTTCTTGTACCTCACCAAGCCACACATGATGTAGAAGTTGAAGGCTTCATAGTCCCTAAAGATGCTCAAATCCTCTGTAATGTTTGGGCAATTGGACGAGACCCAAAAGTTTGGTCCAACGCAAATGTGTTCATGCCGGAGAGGTTTTTGGAAGCTAAAACTGACTATAGAGGTCAAGATTTCGAACTAATACCATTTGGTGCGGGGAGGAGGAGTTGTCCGGGATTGAATCTTGCTCGTAGAGAGTTACACACAATATTGGTTTCTTTGATTTACAACTTTGACTGGAAGCTTGAAGGAAATATGAGAGCACAAGACTTGGATATGGAAGAGAAGTTCGGGCTCTCACTGCCAAGAAATGTACCACTCATGGCCATTCCAATAGACCATGACCGTCTTTAAATATATCGTCGTACTTGCATTTTTTTTATGTAATGTATTTGAGTTTGAACTTATGAGTGTTCTTTAAATATTAACCCCTAAGTTTGTTTTTGCTTTAAATAATTCCAACCTAGAGTTGTGTGTTCTTTCGATATATTGTTTTGAAAATAAAATGCTATTTGTATGTTCCGTGACCGGATCAAACAGCAAACAAATTAATTACTAGTTGTCTTGGATCAACTTCTCAACTAGTTGGCGGGAACAACTAGTTAGGACCGAGATCTTGGATCTTGTGGCGAGGGTTAAGAAAGCCGAAGGTAGAGGGAGGGAGAGAGAGTTTGAAGTTAAAGAAGTATTATTTGCAAAAGGGTTACCTTGTGTATGAGATACACACACACATTATATAGTGTGTGTATTCTCATATACTCTTTCATTAATAATAGTCCAATGGGCTCCAAGTACATAGGCTCAAAGGCCCAATCATACAAAAGTAATCAAACAAACAACATAAACGAAACCTAATACAAATACGAAAGACTAACACTAGAATGGGCCTTATAATCTCCCTCTAGTGTTTAGTATTTGCTTTATTTTCTTCCATCACCACTCGCACTCAGACTCGTAGTCGAAGATAGCGTCTGGATCTTCAAATGGTTGCTTTTCAACAAGTAATTTGACAAACTTGTTGAACTTTCCGACGATAGCGTTCGTGTTGTCACGACGAACATCTTCAACAGTACACAGGAGCGACTTGACAAGCTTTTCCAAGTCGCTGAATCCAAAACCAACAAGTTCATGTTCGTCAAAGAACGCCAGCTCATGAGTGCGAGTGCAGTGAATGATGACATCGCCGTGTACGTTGTCGAATTCCCACACGATGAAGTCATGGAGAAAGTTGTTTTCAAATGACATGCCATGAAAGATTGGCTCGCCGTGATCTTTCGGAATCTCGTATCTTCGACTCTTGGACGGCTTGTTGGTGAAGGGGTTGATCTTCTTTGACTTGTATGATCTACCCGGGTTGACAGCAAACGTCGGGTAGTCAGCCTTCCATTCTCTCCATAAAAACCTGTTCTTGAACCATGATTCGGTGGTGTCCTTGCTATCGTCTCGAGCTATCGCCTTTAGGAAGTAGTTCATGTCGAGCACAGATAACGAGTGCATATCTCCATCGGTGAGATATGTCAGATCCCCGTTGGCACGTCGGATAGCTCAACTACTGCTATCCTTGTGGTATTTAACATATAAAATGGGATCTGAATCATTGTACGGCTTTGACCTCCATCGCATGCTAGCCATCCTGCTCACGCTGTAGTATTTGTGCCTTTTCTTGACTTTCTTCGAGCATTTGCAGCAATAGGAGTGACGTCGGGTTCATCAACAGCTGGCTCTACAGTTTCTCTGACCGGATAAAAATTCAGATATCTAGTGCCGTTTCACATTTGATTATATATACCTGCAGGTACAACAACTTGTTGAGCATGTTAGTCAATGTTGTAGGAATGAAAAACATGTGAATTTATGTGAAGTTGCATTTACCACAAGTCTAAACATTGTATCAAACATGTTGTTCTCTACGGATTTCTCTCAATACGATTCAAAGTCATCACAAGAAATCAAGGAGGTGATATCGGGTTTGATGGAAATTGGCGGGAAACCGAATCTAGTAGACTTTTTTCCGATACTAAGACCCCTCGACCCACAAGGGTTAGCATCAAATGCAGTTGCTTATGTTGACAGGTTGTTTGCTATTTTCGATAGCATCATTGATCAAAGATTGCAAATAAGAGCGAATTCTTGTATGACAATGATTTATCAACACAAAAAGATGTTTTGGACTTGCTGCTAGATATCCACTTGACAGATGGGTCCAAATGAGTATAAATGACATGAAACATTTGTTCATGGTAAGTAGATACTTAACAAGCTAGTGCGGTAACAACTTTTCCGCAAGATAAAATGGTACTTGTGTAGAATGTTGTCAAAATCACTAAATTAGTCATCCTTATGTATTTAATCATTTCCTAAATTAATGTAGGATTTAATTATTGGGGGAACTGATACGATATCAGCCACAGTGGAATGGGCGATGACTGAGCTTATTCATAACCCAAATAAAATGGAGATAGCCCGCTTAGAGCTTATGAAACACAAGCATAATGATGACAAAACTTTCAATGAACATGATATCATTCATCTACCTTACCTACAAGCTGTTATAAAAGAAACTCTTCGACTACATCTTCCCACTCCTTTTCTTGTACCCCGCCAAGCCATACATGACGTAGAAGTCAAAGGCTTCATAGTCCCTAAAAATGCCCAAATCCTCTGTAACGTTTGGGCGATTGGACGAGACCCAAAAGTTTGGTCCAACCCCAATGTGTTCATGCCGGAGAGGTTTTTGGAAGTTAAAATTGACTATAGAGGTCAAGATTTCGAACTTATACCATTTGGTGCGGGGAGGAGGAGCTGTCCAGGATTGAATATTGCTCATAGAGAGTTACACACGATATTGGCTTCTTTGGTTTGCAACTTTGATTGGAAGCTCGAAGGAAACATGAGAGCAGAAGACTTAGATATGGAAGAGAAGTTCGGGCTCGCATTGCCAAGAAATATACCACTCGTGGCCATTCCGGTTAAAATATGACCGTCTTTGAATCATTGTACTTGTATCTTCTATTTTTTTATTTGTAAAATAGTTTTTTTTTAATGTACTTGAGTTAAAACATGTGCTTGTTTTTTTACTAAATGCTATTAACATTGCTGGATAGTGTTTGTTTAAAACATACTCATCCAGTAATTAGGTTGTCCAGAATTAAATTTTTTTGTTAGGAACAAATTATCAAATGTGAATGATTAAGAAAAAAAAACGAACATCAATTTCTGACACTATTTTTTAATATATATCAGAGTTCAACACGGTTACATCCTACAAATTACATAACAATTCCAACACTGGTGTATATATGAAACCGAACTAATAATCTGTATATGAAACCGAACTAATAATCTGTCAAATAGGAATATAGGATGACGGATCACTATAACACCATTTTTGGGAGTTAGCATGCATGAATACACAAGTCGGCATGTAACAGTGCAAGATCACCAGAAGTGCAATATTTTCTTCATTTGTGGTGAATTAAGTTATTGTCACCACAAGTTCAGGCTCCCATATCATTAGTTAATTCCGTTGTATGCATTTAGTTGAGTGGTAGGCCGGGCGAGAAACATTTTCAATTATGTCGTTAATAAGATTTTTGTGTCAAGCTGGTTGCCAGGTTTTTTGTTTTCAGATCGAGAATGGGGTCACCAAGATATATTTTTTGGTGTTCGAGTGTATATAGAAGCTCTATCACAAGCACCCCACCCCATACGACTTGGGGGGGGGGGGGGGCGTTCGCCTTTTGAATCAAACAAAGTAACTAGTAGGGGCTTCATTCAACTAGATTTTGTTCCTACGTACGAGTGTTTAAGGTGATTTTAATTTCAACTTACTTTGATTCTTTTGTTTGCATAAATGATCAATTTTAACTAAACTAACAACATGAAGTGAAGGGAAGAGGAATGATTTAGATGATGCCGAAATCAACTGTTGAGTCATAAGAACAGTAAGTCACTTTTTTATAATTAAATTGTTTCATTTATACCATGATTTGTAACTGGTTTATATGATGCCAATAGTTATCTTATTTTAGTTAATTTTTGTAGAAATAGACAAGAAAAGGATATGAAATCTCTAAAGAAAATGATTGCATAGGAGAGAGAAGTTTTTAAGCATCATCACTTTTTTAAAGCTTAGGCTTCTCTTTTATTGTAGCATTAATTTATTGTGATGAAGATGATAATGAAAAAGATGAGGATGTAAACAATAAAAAGAAGGTAATCACTCATCAAATGTTTTCAGTTTTTACAATTTACATACACGTTAACACGATTGTTCATATGTCTATTCTTTTATAAATGCAGTGAAGAATCTGAGTTTGTAAAACAAAATTTAAGGTGCTGTTTAGTAACCTTTTAATGGTTCATAGCTTCCTGGTTAAGAGGTAACTTGATATCTAAATGGTTAAGAGACTACCGCTTAATAGTTACCTTTTAACCACTAAGACTTAAAGCTACCTCTTAACTATTAAAATGTTATGAACCATTTAAGATAGTCTCTTAATGACCATTAAGAGTCTAACCTCCTACCTCGGACTTGGGTTCTTGATGTGGGTATGTCTGATATTGCATTGAGTCATGAGTGAGTGATACATGTGTGCAGTTGTCAATTTTTGCTCCAGTTTCTTGTTTGATTCATCACATGCCTATTCATTATTATGTACCTTTTTTCCACTTTGTTAGTACGCTAAATTTAACACATTTTCAAGATATATTATGTAATGTCCTTTTTAAATAAAAAATATTACAAACTCTGTTTATTTCAAGTTTGCGGTCGTACTTTATGCGGTTAATTTGTTTGGTCGAAGGTCCATACATTGCATTCACCACCAAAAAGCCAATTGTGTATATATCAAGTCTCGACCGATAATCAAACACGAAGTAAATGAATTTCTCGTTTATATAAATCTGAAAATCTAACTCAAAAAACCGATTACAATTCTCTTAAACCCTAACTCGGTTTAACTCTTGATAAACCCTAACACCGTTGCATCTCATGTGTTCTCTTTGATTAACCATAACTCGATTGAATCTCACATTTGTTTTATAATGTCTAACCATGACTTAGTTTATACAGACTAACCTAACTTACTAACGAAGACATTATTAATTATAATTACATAACAATTAGGAAACGTGTTGTAATTAAGAAACCCGTCCGAAATTTTGCCATTATTGCCAAATGGGTATGTTCACCGAGACGGAGAAAGAACTGAGTATGGGTCGAACCACTGAATCGGATCAGAAATTCGGTCTTGGAGACTTCCATACAATATTTTATACACATAAGAAAGAACCGAATCAATAATTATGCCCTGACGCCACCCCAGGGCCCATTTGAAATTTTGTCAGTATTGCCAAGGGGGTATGTTCATCGAGCCGGAGAAAAAACTGAGTATGGGTCGAACCACTGAATCGGATCAGTAATTCGGTCTTGGAGACTTCCCTACAATATTTTATAATTATACGACAGAATCGAATCAATAATTATGCCCTGACGTCACCCCGGGGCCCGTTAGAAATTTTGCCATTATTGTCAAAGGGGTATGTTCACCGAGCCGGAGAAAAAACTGAGTATGGATCGAACCACTGAATTGGATCAGAAATTCGGTCTTGGAGACTTCCATACAATATTTTATACACATAAGAAAAGAATCGAATCAATAATTATGCCCTGACACCACCCCAGGGGCCGTTCAAAATTTTGCCATTAATGCCAAATGGGTATGTTCACCGAGCTGGAGAAAAACTGAGTATTGGTCGAACCACTGAATCAGATCAGAAATTCGGTCTTAAAGACTTCCATACAATATTTTATACACATACGAAAGAATCAGATCAATAATTATGCCCTGATCCCACCCCGCGGCTAGTTCGAAATTTTGCTAGTATTGCCAAAGGGGTATGTTCACCGAGCCGGAGAAAAAACTGAGTATGGGTCGAACCACTGAATCGGATGAGAAATTCGGTCTTGGAGACTTACATACAATATTTTATACAAATATGAAAGAATCGGATCAATAATTATGCCCTAACGCCACCACGCGGTCGGTTCGAATTTTTGCCATTATTGCCAAAGGGGTATGTTCACCGAGCCGGAGAAAAAACTAAGAATGGGTCGAACACTGAATCGGATCAGAAATTCGGTCTTGGAGACTTCCACACAATATTTTATAAAATATGAAAGAATCGGATCAATAATTATGCCCTAACGCCACCACGCGGCCCGTTCGGATTTTTGCCAGTATTGCCAAAGGGTAAGTTCACCGAGTAGGAGAAAAAACTAAGTATGGGTCGAATCACTGAATCGGATCAGGAATTCGGTCTTGGAGACTTCCATACAATATTTTATAAACATAAGATAGAATCGGATCAATATTTATGCCCTAATAACACCCCGCAACCCGTTCGCAATTTTCCCATTATTGCCAAAGGGGTATGTTCACCGAGCCGGAGAAAAAACTGAGTATGGGTCGAACCACTGAATCGGATTAGAAATTCGGTCTTGGAGACTTCCATACAATATTTCATACACATAATAAAGAATCGGATCAATAATTATGCCCTGACGCCACCCCGGGACCCTTTCGAAATTTTGTCAGTATTGCCAAAAGGGTATGTTCACCGAGCTAAAGATAAAAACTGAGTATGGGTCGAGCCACTAAATCGGATCAGAAATTCGATATTGGAAACTTCCATACAATATTTTATACACATACGAAAGAATCAGATCAATAATTATGCCCTGACGCCACCCCGAGGCCCATTCGAAATTTTTCCAGTATTGCCAAAGGAGTGTGTTCACCGAGCCGGAGAAAAAACTGAGTTTGGGTCGAACCACTGAATCGGATCAGAAATTCGGTCTTCGAGTCTTCCATACAATATTTTGTACACATAAGAAAGAATTGATTCAATAATTATGCCCTGACGCCACCCCCGAGACCGTTCAAAATTTTGCCATTATTGCGAAAGGGGAATGTTCACCGAGCCGGAGAAAAAACCGAGTATGGGTCGAACCACTGAATCGGATCAGAAATTCGGTTTTGAAGACTTTCATACAATATTTTATACACATTCGAAAGAATCGAATCAATAATAATGCCATGACGCCACCCAGGGGCCCGTTCGAAATTTTGACATTATTGACAAAGGGGAATGTTCACCGAGCCGGAGAAAAGCCTGAGTATGGAACGAACCACTGAATCGGATCAGAAATTCAGTTTTGGAGACTTCCATACAATATTTTATACACATACGTAAGAATCGAATCAATACTTTTGCCCTGACGCCACCCTAGGGCCCGTTCGAAATTTTGCCATTATTGCCAAAGGGGTATGTTCACCGAGCCGGAGAAAAACCTGAGTAAGGGACGAACCACTGAATCGGATAAGAAATTCGGTCTTGGAGACTTACATACACAAATTTATACACATACGAAAGAATCGGATCAATACTTATGCCCTGACGCCACCCCGCGGCTAATTCGAAATTTCGCCCATATTGCCAAAGGGGTATGTTCACCGAGCCGGAGAATAAACTGAGTATGGGTCGAACCACTGAATCTGATCAAAAATTCGGTCTTAAAGACTTCCATACACTATTTTATACACATACGAAAGAATCAGATCAATAATTATGCCCTGACGCCACCCTGCGGCCCGTTCGAAATTTTGCCCGTATTACAAGAGGGGTATGTTCACTGAGCCGGAGAAAAAACTGAGTATGGGTCTAACCACCGAATCGGATCAGAAATTTGGTCTTGGAGACTTCCATACACTATTTTATACACATGAGAAAGAATCGGATCAATAATTATGCCCTGACGCCACCCCGGGGCCCTTTCAAAATTTTGCCTGTATTGCCAATTGGGTATGTTCACCGAGCCGGAGATAAATATGGGTCGAACCACTGAATCGGATCAGAAATTTGGTCTTGGAGACTTGCATACAATATTTTATACACATACGAAATAATCGGATCAATAATTATGCCCCGACGCCACCCCGCGGCCCGTTCGGAATTTTGCTAGTATTGCCAAAGGGGTATGTTTACCGAGCCGAAGAAAAAACTGAGTATGGGTCGAACCACATAATCGGATCAGAATTTCGGTCTTGGAGAATTCCATACCATATTTTATACACATACAAAAGAATCGGATCAATAATTATGCACTGACGCCACCTCGGGGCCCGTTTGAAATTTTGCCAGTATTGCCAATGGGGTATGTTCACCGATGGTTTTGATATGATATTTAGTATTTTTGTATTATTTAATACTCTGATTTTAATAAATACAAAAATAGAGATTTATAAAATTTATATAGTAGTTGAATTGTATTAATTGTAAAAGTATGTGATGATGTGAAGTTTGAGGTGGAGGTTTGTAGAGGTTTGTTGTTATAGGAAAAAATAAGGTTTTTTAAAAAATGTTTGAAATTTATGTGACATTGAGGTGGCGGTTTGTGAAGGTTTGTTGTTGGAGATGTTTTAAGTATCAAAATAGTACAACTTACAAAGGAAAAAAAACAAGTGGTATAGTTCTAGACTAAAGCTAGCAAAAAACAAGACTGAGGTCGATAGGGGCATTACTAGTAATTGCTAAGGTGCTTTATGAAGTATTAACCACGCTCATCTCCAGTCGCCTTTGTGATTTCATATACTATTCCCGTATGCCATATCTCTTATTCAATCTTGCTATACGTCCAAGCTCTCCCCCATCGGTAGTTGGAAGTAGAACTGAGACTGGTTGTGACTGAAGGAAAAGGGAGCTAGGTGTGATAGGAGGGCACGGTTAAACAAGTAAGTGAAGGCTCTCTCTCTCTCGCTCTGTGGTCTCGTGTAAACTCCTTTCCGCCCATTATTGATCTTCACTCTAAGTGAGCAGGTCAAAGCAGTTGAGGTGATAGCAATAGTAAGCAGTGAAGCAGAAGCAAAAGGTCTTCAAAGAACTTTTGTGTAATAAAGCTTCTTGGTCTCATTTCATTGGTCTCTAAGGCAAAGTCCTCCTTCACTACTCCTTCGTGTATTGTTGAATTCATATGAAATAATTCATTTTCTTAATTCTTTTTATTAAAAAACTTAAAAGACAGGAAAATTAAAAGTCATATCAATATGCAAATTATAAATCCATATAAATTTTGGTTTGAAATTGATTAAATCGAAAACCAAAAAACCGAAAAATAAGATGTTGGTGATTCATCATTTCGCATGGGATAAAAAGTAACAATTTTATTATATAGTTTAGGTCTCTTAACAAAGTTAATCGACGTAATTAAAGCCTGAAATAAACATTATGTATGATGAATGAAGATGGAGTCAGATTTGATTGCTTAGTGTCCAAGTTGTAGTAGCGTTGCTTAGCAAATGTTGGCTTCGTCTTAGCGGTTTAGAATCTTTACCATAATACATGAAGACCATTAAACATTTAGTGTTACATAATTACATACCAAATTATCCATTTTGCAACCAAAACAACATAAGCTACATGAGGCAAATGAATTAAACATTTACATTTATTCTGAAATAATATCAATACATACATTTAGGACATTTCCTCCATGAATATATGAATAACATTACTCAACTCATTTCATGTGACATGACATCCTAGTGCTCGAGCATTGCGGCGACTCCTCAAAATTATCTATGTTGAACCCGGCCAATATATTTCCCACCAAAAAATCTAGCTCATCGCCATTGCGAGTAACCTCCGCGATATCCACCCAAAACAACATTAGTTTTATGCTTACACCCTTTAACTTTGTCAGCTTGTTTGTACTGATCACTCCACTAATCGTAGACGTGTATTTAAGATCACGCCCCTCAATCGATAACTTACATGTGTCACCGAGGTTAACATTGAACTCTCCGGTGTTTGTGTTCAAGGTATAGGATGTTACACCTGATGGAAGCAGACCTACTGGAAGACCATAAACTTCTAGTACTTCATATGCCGTCAGTGTCTTTGACACCGCGGCATATGTGAAATATAGGAGGGTTAGAAGAATTAGTGTGATCACCGGAGAAGACATTTTAGAGTTTGAAGATGGTGCATGTGGTGATTCTGGTTTTGTACTCCAACCACAAACAATGACATATATAGTTGTACATGTTTATTGATATAATTGATAAACGTATTTTTCAAAGTAAATGCAATGCTTTCTATTTTAAGTATTAATAAAACAACAGTAACCTACCTTGTCTTGTATTAGTTTGGTAAGCGTTTGGACATCATTAACAACAAAGGTTGCGTATAAAATAATAAAATATATAAAAACCAAGTTGACAACATTTTTCTAACGACTTGCAACTAACGACGTTTGGGATATGTTAGCTGCGGACCGTTGTTAGGTATAGTCAAAGCATTGATTATTCATATTTGAAGGTGTTCAAACTTTATATTTTTTAAATACCACAAGGATAGAAAGCGTTGGCAGCTAACATTTCCAATAGCGCATAGTTGTTTAAAACCAATAGGGCTACCATTTATGTCTATTGGCTTTCATTCATGCATTTTGACTTCCATTTATGCATTTTAGTCTTTCATTTATGCATTTTGATTCCATTCATACCTTTCGACTCCATTTATGCATTTTAGGCTTCCATTTATACCTTTTGGCTCCATTTATGCATTTTGGCTTCTATTTAAGTCTTTTAGTTTCCATTTAAACAAACTCAAACACAAAGTGTTCAAAAAAAGTCAAACACAATGTCAAACACAGAAAAGATTGTTGTATATACGGTCACACATTACAAAATGCAACCCTTATTTTAGTATTAGGTTAATGTTAGGTATAGTCAAAGCATTGATTATTCATATTTGAAGGAAAATATAAACGAGTGTTCAAACTTTATATTTTTTAAATACCACAAGGATAGAAAGTGTTGGAAGGAGGTGTTATAATAATTATTTCATCAAATTTCAAACGGTTGTCTGACGACGTTGTTCAATTTGCCACACCCCGCATATGTCAAGGTGTCGGATGCCAAAAATCAAAGACAAGGATCACATCCAGCAAAACCGTGCTGATCAAAGGGGTGCAAATTGCAATCAACTCTTTCATATACATAAAAAAAGAATAAGAAAAAAAAAAGACTTGAAATGTATAACCGTTAACCACCAAAACTAATGGCCCATTGGATAAGAAAAACTTGCAGGCCTTACAACATACTCGATCCCCAATATTCAAAAATGGGCCTGTTTACAACCCAAAACCCAGCCCACATCTGACAATCAACATTAAAACATATATACATACATACCATTTCTTTCTTTTTGTAACAACTTATTGTTACAGCTAACTGATTCTGTTGTTATTGTTGATCATCCTGTGTAGGGTATAGATCTGGTTGCAGGTGCACTGCCCCTAGATCTGATGATGTTTACCTCAAGCTTCTCGTCAAGGTATTGGTATTATTATTAACATACATACATACATACATACATACATACATACATACATACATTTTGTAAGTACCGGTAGCTAACAGTTTGTTTTTGTTTTGGTTAGCTATATCGGTTTTTAGTTAGGAGAACTGGAAGCAACTTCAATGCGGTGATTTTGAAGAGGCTGTTTATGAGCAAAGTTAATAAGCCTCCGATTTCTTTGTCTCGGTTGATACGTTACATATCTGGCAAGGTATGATTAGTTTTCATTCGATTATATACGTGTTAGATTGATCGTTGCATTGATAGGTGTTTACTGGTTTAATTGCCAAAATCAGTATTATTTAGGTGTTTTGTGTAGATATATTTGCTTTAAATTACACATTAGTTCATATGTTTTAGCTTTATAAACTTAAATTGTACTATATTATATTGATTTTTGTCAATCGATATGGACGCTTGTTTGTCTTTCTTGTAATAACAGATAATAAGCTGTTAATGTGTTATTGTTATTATACATTTGCTCCATTTTCACATCATTTCGTATGTTTTAGCTTTATATAGTACGGAAGTGTTATATATATTTTGTTGATTAGTGTTTACGGATGCCTGTTTGCTTTAGTTGTGACTTGTTTTTAATGTATTAATTTTATTTTTTTTGTTCGCTCTGAACTTCACATTAGTTCATATGTTTCAGCATATAAGGTGTGGAAATGTAACATGTTGTATCCATATTTATGGATGCTTATTTTGTATTTGTTTCAAATTTCATATTACTTGATATATTTACTTTAAAAATGTGAATTGTTGTATGTGCTCCAAAACCCTATTTTCAAGTTTTATTTGTAGATATACTCATTCTAAAATTTTCCTTAATTTATATTTTTAGCATTTCAAAGTGTGAAATTCCTCTATAATTTATCAATTTTTATCGCTATACATGGATTCTTGTGTTTTATTGTGACATGTATTTATGTGATATCGTTGCTTTGTTGTTTTATATATGCTCCAAAATCACTATTCACAATATATATGTGTTCCATGTTTTATATTAGTTTATATGATTTAGCGTTATAAATTCATTAAATTGTGAAATTGTTATTTTTATATTGATTTTCTTCCATCCTTATGAATGCTTGCTTGTTTTTCTTGCCATTTGGTCTTGGTGTGTTATTGTTATTTGATTTGCTGCATTGAATTGTAACCATTGGTTTCTATAAACAGGAAGACAAGATTGCTGTGGTTGTGGGTACAGTTACAGATGATGTTAGGGTTCATGAGATCCCCTGCATGAAGGTTACTGCTCTCCGGTTTACAGAAACCGCCAGGGCAAGGATTGAGAAAGCTGGCGGTGAATGCTTGACCTTTGACCAGCTGGCTCTCAAAGCTCCACTTGGACAGAACACGGTATGCTGCAACTGCTTGCTATTTTGAATGCTTTGACACATGAAAACATTTGATGGTTTTTAATTCTTAAACACCGGTAATTGCAGGTTCTGCTAAGAGGTCCTAAGAACTCTCGTGAAGCAGTTAAGCACTTTGGAAAAGCGCCAGGTGTTCCACACAGTCACACCAAACCGTACCTGCGGTCCAAGGGAAGGAAGTTTGAGAAGGCGAGAGGAAGAAGAAACAGCAGAGGATTTAGAAACTAAGTTATCTTCAATGGTACTTCTTGAATCCATGTCATGTTTTATACGATTATCTTTAAATTTTATCACCTGTTAAGGTGACGAATGTGCTTGTTATGATTAAATTTTTGTTGTTTAGGCACTTTTTGGTATTGTTAAATGTTTTGAGTGTTGGACATGTATTGAGCACAATGTTGGTTGGGATTTAAGCTTAATCTTGAACCGATAGCTTGCGTGTGCGTGTGATGTTATTTTTGTATGATTTGGAATTTATGTTATTTTAGATGCAACAATGTCTTGAACATACCTTTATGTCACAACCGGGCGCACACAATTTATGTCACCTTATGTACACGCACTTTAGTATATTATCAAGTAGTTATGTTATCAAACGTTTGACCGGTTATATTGAGATTAAAAATGTTTTAGCAATATACCTAACACTAAAGTCAGTTTAAACGAGTTCTTATTTTTCTATATTTACTTGCATTTTATAACAGTTAATTCATTATGAAACTAATTTTCTGTTGGTATAGTTATATAACTATTTTATTTCTCTCTCTAACAATATTTTATTTCCGATAATATCATATATTACCTGCAAAGTGTCCATTACAACAAACTCCGAATCTGTTCTCTGGCTTGCAAGCCATCAATGTAGACGTGCACAAAAAAACCGGTTCCGGAACCTAGCTGGTGGAACCGAACCGGAACCGGTTCCAGTTCCAACCCGGTTGGAACAATACCCGGTTTGGGTATTTTTGTACCCGAAAATCGTACCCGGTTCTCCTATTTGTATGTCAGTACCAGTTCCAACCCGGTTCCTACCCGGTTCTTAATTGGAACCAGTTCGGTTCGTACCCGGAAAAACCGGTTCCGACGGGTTTTTTTTGAAGGGTCAAACAAAAGTCAAACTAGCCGTTGGAACCGGTTCCAACGGTAATATAGCCGTTGGAACCGGTTTTTTAGACACCAATTAGCCGTTGGAACCGGTTCCAACGGTAATATAGCCGTTGGAACCGGTTTTTGAGACAATAGATCCGTTGGAACCGGTTCCAACGGTAATATAGCCGTTGGCACCGGTTTTTGATGCCCAAACCTATATATAACTTGTTTCCATTAAAAACTAACTATTACAAACCTATATATAACTTGTTTCCTATATTTAAAAACTAACTATTACAAACATTATTAAAACATAAACGATACTAAACATAACAACTAAAACATAAAAAACAAAGTCCGTCGTTTTAATACGCGTAAAATGAACATTTTATAAATGGCAGTATGGCACACGCATGGAATATTTATACACGAATCAAAGTCGCATAGCATGTCCTGTGAATATAATACACATTGATAATACACATTGATGATCAATGTGTATTATATTCACAGGACATGGTATGCGACTTTGATTCGTGTATAAATATTCCATGCGTGTGCCATACTGCCATTTATAAAATGTTCATTTTACGCGTATTTGACACGTATAATCTAACTTCCATGTTAACTTCATTTCTCTTTATAAAGTGAGCCCATTTGAAAGTAAAGTTTCATCATCTAGTCATTTTTACTTTTATAAATAAAGTTACTTTTAGCTTTATGCTACAAAGTTCAAAACCTTTATATAATGAACGAAATGTCTAGTCAAAAACTCAACTATGTAGTATTTATCATTACTTTAACAACCTCGTCTGTGTACAATGTTCATATAATTGTCAAGATATTCAAACTTAGATTTCAATTATTAAGAAAAAGAATCTTTGAAAGACATGAAAAATTTGGTAAAAACATAAGTGATGATGATATTTTAATTTTGTTTTTATAGTTAGATTTGGTGTAGTGATAATTTGCAGTTTTTGATAACTAATACCAAAAAGAACAAAATATAAAAATATATGGTTTTGGAGAGGTTTGGGACTCTTATCTCCAAACATGAAAGGGGTCATTTACCCCATGACTTTGTGCATTGCTATCCTCACATTTAAAAGCATAGATTCATGCAACTTTAATATCATTATATTCTCCAGGCATTCATACATACACATACGTATATACGCGTATACGTATACAACTAGCTACCTTGCTCTATATATATCTGGCTTAAACCATTTTTCCTCCCTCACTACTAAATTCAATATGGCTGTCTCAAGTCACATCCTCCTCTTATCTTTCACATACATGGTTACCTTTTCCGCGGCTCAAGCTCCATCAATGTCACCAATGATGATGCCCATGGCACCATCACCGGTAACAACGCCACCAATGACCATGACTCCACCACCAATGCCCATGACACCAATTGGTTCGGTTCGATATACCTAAATGAAAGCACCCCTACAAGTTATTAGACAGATAAACCGAAATTTGAATTGCGTTCGGTTTGAATTTTGGGTTATTCGAGTCCAATTCGGATAATGAATTCACCTACCAGTTATCAGACAGATAGTGAACTAGAAGGCAAGTCAAGTCACCTATCTATTTAGACAAGATGATAATATTAGTGCATATGCATTTGCAGCTGCTAAAAATGAAAATTTAATGTTTTTAAGTATTATTGTCATTCATCCTCTGCACATTATCTCTTAACACAACCGATCGAAAAATAATGCAATCCTAGAAATAAGTTTAATCAAAATCACTAACATTTCACCTATATCTCATTAATACTATGAAATCTATAACCTCAAGGAGCATAGCTACATTTTACAATCAAAATCAAATAACAAAACAAACCCAAATTATTAGTAAAAATGCATAATAAGATGAATTAAAAAACAACATACATGCATCATGGGATTTCTGTTCTTTAGGTTTAAAAACACCCCCAAATTTCATCTTCTTCTTCTTCAAACAAATAATAATAATAATAATAAATAGTAAGAGTTGGTTACCAAGATTTAAAGGCCTGCCAACACCGATACCAAGACCACAACCCACGCCAAATCCGGTAAATACTTGACCCACTTTCAAAGTAAACGGATTCTGAATACCTTTTGACATTATACTGCTGCTGCTGCTGCTGCTATTACTTTCCATATTTTTTATAATTATAAAGAAACCCACTTCAAGAATCTTGATTTAAGGCTGATTTAACTTCAAGATACAAACTTTATGCAATATTATTATACTATACTGCTGCTTCTTCAATCCCTCTGTCTGAGCTTTCACGGTCAGATGATTTCATTTTAAAATTTGACATAATTTGGTGAGCTCGAGTTGAGTCCAGGTGGTTTTAAACTCGAGCTCGAAATTAAATGAGACAGCTTAGTTAGGTTTGAGCTTGATTTTGAAGTTAAACGGGCTTAAGATCGAGCCATGTCTCGAGCCTAGCTGTGGTCGATTTTGACTCGGTTACAAATATGAGTCAACTCAGTTTAGATTGTTTTAAATAAGGTTTTTTAGCTAATTTTTTTGAGCTATTATCGAGTGAGCTAAGAGCCCGAGTGTTATTGATTTTTGGAAAACTGGAAATTATATGTTATGAAGGGGTTAGCCCAGTTGCTAACACTTATGGGCCAACTTGTAGCCCAGTCAAAGGCCCATCAAAATGAATGAAAATGCAACTGGAATGAAAAAAAATGTAGCTGAAAACCAACACTCAATGATGAACATAAGAGATTAACATGGTTTGGTCAAGGTAACCTATGTTCATGATTGCGACTATTGTTTCCTTTTTTTATTAGTTCAAGCAGAGAATTACAATTATATGGAAGGTTTAAATGGAGATGTATCTAACTTAGGAAACTTAGTTAACAAGAAACAAAATAGACCCATGAAATTGGCATACATTGCTCCATGTTGCTGATCAAAAAGTTTGAGTCCAAATATAAAGCCTTCAATGATCCTAACAAAAACCATGATTGATACATAGGAGGGTGGAACGAGATATGAGAGAATATGCGGATGATTATGAAGCGTGTGTGTTCATCTACCCATCTCCCTGTCTTGAGCGATTTTAATATGTGTGTGTGTGTGTGTTTGTTTGGTTATGGGTGTGTGTGTATGCATGCGTGCGTGTGTGTATGTATGTACCTTCCCAGGATATGCTGATGATTATAAAGCGTGTATGTCACACACACACACACACTAATATGTTTCAGCACTTACCTTCTCCTTTTTTCCTTCCCCATTTAGCTATCCTTCGTTTATTACATGACTTGTAAATTTTGCTATTACGCGACTTGCAAATTTGCAGCACAAGACACACATAAGTGACAAAAACTAGGCCAAAGGAATCACCAACTGTTGTTTGCGAATTTTTCATTACCTTCGTCCTTAGACCAACCATTGTGGTAAGAGGATATGTGGAAAAAAAAGTGTCACATAGGCCATAGTGATTTCGCATTTCACATTAAATAAAATATATTGTGGTGTGGTGAATTTTGACATGTGATGAGGTAAAGATAAATTGTTGGCTATGATTAAAAAAAGAAAAAGAAATCAAATACATGTCATGCCCACGACCAACTCCAACTTTTCACGTCTCATAACATCTTCTATAAGACTATATGTTGTGGATGATGGCTAGTTAATCAAAAGTGATGTCACGTCACTACAACGTAGGTAACGAAGCATTAACTAGCTAACCTATTAAACGTGTAGTGAAGGGTGGTTAATTAATAAGATATTAATCATGGTGATGGTTGAACCAATAAAAAACATTCAAAAATTATAATGATTATGATGTTGAGCATTAGTAGATTGACTATGGTGGGGTGGGGGTTGCGCGCCAATTAATTTGGGTGTAATGTGTAACGCCCCGGCTCACATCATCTAGCTTGTGTTGTCAGGTGGACATGGATGGCGCCCCAAATCCTAACCGCAACACGGTCTAACGTTGTTCAGGCCCTTAATGCTGATGTGGAGGGGCTCCACTCCCACATTTGATATCTTCGTAAAAAATACCCTTAACATTATATAATCAATCAATTGTACCTAACAATATAACTATTTTATAACAAGGACAACCTAGCATATAAATAACGTTTGCCATGTAAATACCTTATCCTCATCTTTGTAGGATTTAAGAGTTAAAAAAATATAAAAGTTGGTACCATAACACATTTTTTAAAAGGCAAACTTTATATATTTACAACTTGTCAGAAATGTATCTATTATTATATTAACAATACACAATAAACTTTCAAGATGGAATATAAACACGTGAATGTTTTTTATTTCTTTATTATGATTTACAATAATTATTCTAGAATAACTTGTCTTTTACTCATTTATACATGTAAGTTACAAAATTTTATTTAATAAACTATTCTTCAAAAACAATTTAAATGAATCATGTTAACACATGCAGAATTTGTTTTAAATGCGATATATGGCAAATATGTAACAAACCACTTACCTCATTATATTTCTTTCTTTCTCTTTTCTTGCATTGGACAATTATGTCCTTCTCTTCGCCTAGTAGTAATAGCTACAAAATAGTACGTCTAAGTAACATGGTTGCATAAGCCTTTTTCATGGCGATCAAAACTAGCTAAAAAAACCCCTTCTCATTTTCAAATGCAACAATTTAAATGAATCACGTTAACACATGCAGAATTTGTTTTAAATGCGATATATGGCAAATATGTAACAAACCACTTACCTCATTATATTTCTTTCTTTCTCTTTTCTTGCATTGGACAATTATGTCCTTCTCTTCGCCTAGTAGTAATAGCTACAAAATAGTACGTCTAAGTAACATGGTTGCATAAGCCTTTTTCATGGCGATCAAAACTAGCTAAAAAAACCCCCTCTCATTTTCAAATGCAACAATTTAAATGAATCACGTTAACACATGCAGAATTTGTTTTAAATGCGATATATGTCAAATATGTAACAAACCACTTACCTCATTATATTTCTTTCTTTCTCTTTTCTTGCATTGGACAATTATGTCCTTCTCTTCGCCTAGTAGTAATAGCTACAAAATAGTACGTCTAAGTAACATGGTTGCATAAGCCTTTTTCATGGCGATCAAAACTAGCTAAAAAGACCCCCTCTCATCTTTCCTTCCTTCAATCGTTAACCCGTAATTAGATGCTTTTACACAAAAACGTCCATCCTCTTAGTAGTGAAGCTAAAAACTTTTTCGACCATGGTCACTGTCAACTCAACATCTTAATGTTTGGTTCGACTATTTGAGCTTGTCATGTTAGGTAAATATGACCATGGAAACTCAGTTTTCTTACCTTTTACTTTGTTTTTTCAAATGCAACATGTATACATGTTTTCTTTAAGTACACTTAAAAACTCAGAAGCCGGTCGAAAAAACGTGATATATTTACATATTAAAATAAAAAACCTACATGTACATCATACATATATTTGTTTATTATCTAGAAAAAACTTACATGCTATTTGTAGGACTTTACTGGGTATGATTGATTGATTGGTCGATCTAGAAAATTAGCCATGTGTTTTGTATGCAGACACGCTTTCACTCATTGAGCGTGACACATATATTGAACAAAAAATAATATCTTTAATAGTCTAATGTATTGTATATGTGTAATATAAAAGGATTATATCTCCACAAGCTATGTTTTAAAAGCCAACACACAACCATTCAACATATTTCCCTCCACCACACAATTTCTTGATTTCATCTAATCATCTTCATATCAATCTTGATCCTTGCTAACCTGCTGCACTTTCTCCTTATTGACCCACAAAAAAAGATCTTATTTTTATACACTTAATCCATGTTTCATCACTAAAGATTAACACCCACTTGGTTTTTTAGCATAAAGTTTAGTTTTTTTTTCAAAAGATCTTATTTTTATACTCTTAAATCCATTTTTAATCACTAAAAGATTAACACCCAGTTGGTCTTTTAGCTTAAAGTTTAGTTTTTTTTCAACCCATAAAAAAAAGATATTATTTTTATACATTTAATCCATGTTTCATCACTAAAGATTAACACCCACCTGGTCTTTTTAGCTTAAAGTTTAGTTTTTTTCAAAAGATCTTATTTTTATTTTTATACACTTAATCCATGTTTCATCACTAAAAGATTAACACCCACTTGGTTTTTTAGCATAAAGTTTAGTTTTTTTTTCAAAAGATCTTATTTTTATACATTTAATCCATGTTTCATCACTAAAAGATTAACACCCACATGGTTTTTTAGCATAAAGTTTAGTTTTTTTCACCATTGATAATCTCCAAGAATCCCCCTTGTTATAATCAAGATTCCCATAGTTGACTTGTTAAGATTATATAATTTAATAAGTGATTACTGATATATCTGTGGGTATTAATAAGATTTGGGGGGTCATTTTGTGGTTTAGATTTAAGCAATGGATTTGAAAGTATTTGATATGAAATCAGTTTTTGTGTCAAATTTGATTGGTCCAAAGGGAATGTTGTCTTTATCCACTTTTAATTTGAAGGCTGGCTCTCTTAAGGTCTCACCATTACTCTGCTCTTATAAAGGTATTATTTTGCTCTGTTTTTTTATAATAATTAACAGTCTTTGAATAAAAATGTTGATCAAGTTGGTTACTTTTTGCATTTCTTTTTCAAGATTTATGGATGGTTATAAACTACAGCTGTTTTTAAGATGGAAAGTTGCATTGGGCATTGCTTATACACTTCAGTTCGGTTATTTCGGTTATAAATATATGGTTAACCGCACCCGAACTGCAAATATCGGTTTTTCAAAAAATAAAAAAAGAATTGCTTTGGTCCGGTTAATTTGGTTTTATGCATTGATACATTTTCTCTTTCTTTTTACAAGAATTAGCAGTCTTTGAATAAAAATATTGATCAAGATGATTACTTTTTCAAGATTTATGGAAGGTTATGAACTAAAGCTGTTTTAATGCTGGAAAATTGTATTGGGCATTGATTATATGCTTCGGTTCGGTTATTTCGGTTATAAGTATACAGTACTGAAAATATTGGTTTTTTCAAAAAATTAGAAAATAAATATTGCTTTGTTTCGGTTTTTTCGGTTATATGCACACTCCTTTTATTGAAACACTTCCCTTGTTTTAAAGGTAATTCACATGAGGCTGCTTGTTGTAAAGATACTTCACAAGATGCTATTGGTTTGGTTGGGAAAGAACCATATGCTGTGGAGACGTATACATATCGATATGATGACTCAAGCGCAAGCCTCGGTGACAGTATTATGTTTAGGCAAAATCGAGTTCTTGATGCATTTGATGATGAGTATGGTGGCATTGTTGTGAATCCGGAGAAACTACCGTCCGATGTTAATGTTTTCGCCTCTATCATTCGATCATCTATTTCACTTTGGAGGAAAAAGGTAAAACAAAATTCATAATATGATATAAACATATTCCCAAAATATACCCTTGTGTCATTGACAATTACAATGTGTTTGTTTATCATAATTGCAGGGTAAAAAGGGAATTTGGCTAAAGTTGCCTGTAGAAAAATGTGATCTTGTACCTATAGCAGTAAGGGTATGTTACTCATCTTGATGATTTAAAAAAAATATGCAAGATTAAAGTGAAATAATTAAAGATTCTGGCTTTTTATATTATAGGAAGGATTTCAGTACCATCACGCGGAAAGAGGATACGTTATGATGACATATTGGATTCCTGATGAACCGTGTATGTTACCTGCTAATGCTTCTCATCAAGTTGGAGTCGGGGGGTTCGTGATGAATGACAAGAATGAGGTATGCATGTCACATGTTTCATTAATGTAATTTGACATGTTAGTTATGAATTTGCACATGTTTAGGAAGAAGTTGTTTTATGCAGGTTCTTGTAGTTCAAGAGAAACATTGTGCACCGGAGTTTGATGGGCTTTGGAAATTACCAACAGGATTCATTCTTGAGGTTTGCATTGTTACAATTTATCTTAAAAGTGTATGCTAGCTTGCTTGTCACATCATATGGTTCGTATGACTTTTTTGCTCTATCATAAAGGCCATATGATGTCATCTGGACTGTAATAAAACGAAAAAGATCATATGGCATGTATGGCTTTTGTTTGTGCTCACATAAGTCATTTCTTTGTTAGTCAAAAAAATCATACGGACCATATGATTTGGCCCTCTTATGATCCGTATGACCTTTATCGCCTTATCATACGGACAAGTATGACCATCAGTTTCCCTCATACCATACGTCCCGTGTAGCATAGCTATACCATATGACACGTCATTGTTATCTGGATAGCACATCAGTGGTGTTTGTATAACTATGGCCTTTTTTGATTTGTTTTCCTTTCGATGTTGACTAGTCAGAGGAGATATTTAGTGGAGCTGTGAGAGAAGTGAAAGAGGAAACAGGGGTAAGAATCCATAAAAATAAAAATAAAAATGGTAACTTTTTTTAGTTTCTCAACTGAAATCTAAGGTTTTTTTTGCTTCATTTCATTTTTCAGATTGATACCGAGTTTTTGGAAGTTATAGCTTTCAGGCACGCGCATAATGTGGCTTTCGAAAAATCCGATTTGTTCTTCATATGCATGCTGAGACCAGTTTCAAGTGAGATCAAGATTGATGATCTTGAAGTTCAAGCAGCCAAGGTAAAAAAAAGGCTAAATATCTTGTCATCTTTTTATATATCATGGCTCGATATTTGACATTTGAACGGTTGCATATGCAGTGGATGGCATTGAGGGAGTTTGTTGAGCAACCATTAATCAAAGGAGACAACATGTTCAAGAAAATAATCGACATGTGCATTGCTAGGATCGGGAAGCGTTACTGTGGATTATCTGTGCATAAAGTCGTCTCTAAGTTTGACAACCGGTTATCTTCATTGTACTATAATGTTGTACTATAATGTTGTTGATGATCAAAGGCTTGGATGTTCTTCCAATGATTCTTGTTCCACTTCATAAACCTCAACATAATTATCCTAAGTCCTAACTGATGTCTTCAATGTATTTATTATGAAGAAGATGCATACAGGTTGCATCTATATGTGTATACTAGAAAAGAGTTTGTGACATGTATATTCAGTCATAAATGTATAGTTGTTTAATACATTACAGATTTATATCTAGCTATACTATAGCCCTAGATATCTTGCAGACTGAATTTCTCAAATTCTTGTAAACAATCTAATAACAAAACAATATTCTATAGCAACGGGAAAATAAAATCCAAAAAGTAAAGTCGCAATATGATCAAAAGGATATCGACATGTGTTGGGTTCGTTGCGAAGACTACTTGTATCTACATATCGACAGACAGCGAGGATCTTATTATGTTGGCTGGACATAAACTAGTATATTATTATGCTGGTTAGTTTTAAAAGAATAAAAAGGTTTCATTAAAAAGATTGTTAGGCAGAGGACTATTCAATAGTTTGGTAAGAGGACTATTTAATTAGCTATTTGCCAAACACTTCTATATATGTGTGAGAAGTCCAATTATAAATTGTATAACCTTACAAGAATATTCTAATAACCATTTTTTATAATTAGAAAATGTTGCAAAAAAATAATAAGTTTGGACATATATAATTTTTTAGTAAATAATCAATTGAGTATTATATGTTTGGAGTTAAAAATATTTGAGTTAAACTATTCATTAAGCTATTAAAATTAATTCAATAATTAAAATTAAAAATCTATAGTTTGGATTAGTTTTTTTGTTTAATTGCACGCAAAACCGAGAGATTGATTTTTACAAAAACATAAGTCAAACCGTTAGTTTTTGTATCAGTTTGGTTATTCCCGTCTAGTTTTCCGATTTTGTATCGGTTTTCTTGGTCTCATGTACAGTTCACACCGAGCCTACATACTGACCCGACCCGACCCGACCCGACCCGATATGAATTTAACGACCTTAATAATAATGATAATAATAGTTTTGTCCCTTTTACAATAATATTGAAAAGGTCAAATACATCAAATCCCATCATTGATAATAATCAACTTACTTTTTGTTACTTCACACCTACGCACGTCTTCAACTTAACTTAATTGTTTTGTTTTGTAAGTCTTGAACCTTAAACCTGCCTTCTTCTTTCTTGATCCATGTAAGTAAGTCTGTTCTGTTCTGTTCTGTTCTGTTCTGTTCTGTCTCAATCATTTATTTCTAATATTATTATTATTATTAAGTTAACTATTTTGTTGTGAATTGATTAGGATAGAATTAAAGTGGGTGTGATAATGTGGTTAATTCCTTGGAAAAAGCAGAATAATAATAATAATAATAATAATAATACAGCAAGTAACCATGCTTTGATGTATCTAAATGTTTATGATCTCACTCCTGTTAATAACTACATGTACTGGTTTGGATTGGGGATTTTTCATTCTGGTATTGAAGGTACACAATTCTTCTGCTATTTATTTATTTATTTATTATTTTCATCTTTTAGGATAATAAGATTTACTCTTAATATTCAAGGTCAAAAACTGTATAATTGAGTCTGTTAATTGTTAAAAGTAAAAGCTTTTAGTGCAATGATTAGTGCATATAAAAAGATTATCCATTTTAGTATTTTTTTTTTAAATTAGCAAAAAAATTAGATATTAGGGCAAATACCACAAAACCCAACTCATGTTTTTTAAATTAGATTTTATTGTAAAAGTCACTTAACAGTTTTTTTGCACATAAAAAACCAACATACTTTCTGTTTTTCTTGTAGAGGTGTAAACGGGCCGAAACCGATCTCAACTAGGCTTGAGCTCTGTTCGTTTTGATTTACGAGAGCTTGAGCTCAGCTCGTTTCAAGCTTGAGCTTGGCTCGTTTCGAGCTATTTTTCTAAAGCTTTGAACTTTGTTCGTTTCGAGCTATTTTTCTAAAGCTTTGAGCTTGGCTTGTTTTGAGCTATTTTTCTAAAGCTTTGAGCTTGGCTCGTTTCGAACTATTTTTCTAAGCTCGAGCTTGGCTCGTTTCAAGTTTTTTTTTCTAAAGCTTGAGCTCAGCTCTTGAGTCGTATTTTCAAGCTTAAGCTTGGCACATGCTCGGTTCCATAAAAAGTTATAAACAAATAATTTTTATTGTTATAAACTAATGTATTTTGTAAAATAATGTCTTCGTTATGCATCGAGTCATAATGAAGAGGTTTTTTTTTTTCAAATATAAACATGTTAAGGGACTTTTATATTAAAAAAATAATGTTAAGGGACTTTTACAGGAGAAGAATATAAAGTATGTTGGTTTTTTATGTGTAAAAATTGTTGGGGAATTATACGAGAATAAACAGAAAGTACATTGGTTTTTATGGTATTTATCCTAGATATTATTGTTATATATATATGACCTATTTTTCATCAGAATAATATATGATATGACAAACAGCACATGGTATGGAATATGCATTTGGAGCCCATGAGTACTCAAGCAGTGGGATTTTTGAGGTGGAACCGAGAAGTTGCCCGGGTTTCGTGTTCAGACGATCTATTCGTCTGGGCAGCACGGATATGTCGTCTACAGAGTTTCGTTCATTTATGGAGCATCTGTCTAACAAATATCATGGTGACACTTATCATTTGATTGCAAAAAACTGTAATCATTTTACCGATGAAGTCTCTTACCGTCTCACTGGAAATCCCATCCCACGATGGGTCAATCGTTTGGCTAAACTAGGTAACAAGTGACCATTTCGTTTTCTCTTTTTTTTGTAAGAATAAATTAATATTGATGTATTGATGTTTTTGACAAGCAGGTTCGTTATGCAACTGTCTACTGTCAGAAAAGATTCAAGTTGGTGCTGTTGGACGCATAACCGAGCATGCAACATATTCTGGTTAGTAATGCCATAATGATGTGTGTGCGCGTGTGGCTGAAATGAGAAACCGTTAAATGAAGCTGTTATTTATTTATTTATCAGGTGACCAAGGATCAGAATCTGGATATTCATCTTTAACAATGCTGAGTGACGATGAGGAGGAGGACAACGATCGTCATGGTCATGATCATGATCATCTGCTGACTGTACGGTCTGCACCGAACATGGATGTTGCATTTCTGCAGGATAACCAGTGAAACTGGTTGCTGCTTAGACAAACAGTCTTGAATTGTATTTATTGTTAAGTGGTGGTTGTGCATATGTGTGTTATTTATGGTATAGGTTATGAATACTGTTAGAATAGAGAGTGGTGAATAGGTTATTTATAAATTTATGACCAATTTTCTTTTATGAAAGTTTTTGTTTGTTGATTGTATATTTCTTGAAGGAAATTTGTTGATTAAGCAGAATATAGGTTATTCACTAGCTTCTCTTTAAACTGATATAGGTTATTTTTACACAGACTACACTTTGATAGGATTATCCAAAGGCATTTTCACTGTAATGATCATTGTACATTGCTAACATCAAGAAATGAAATAATCGAGAATTCCGAGTAACATGCCAGGCCGCTAAAGTAGCTAACCCACGAAATATAAGGCAAATTAAGAACAAAATGGGGGAAGTCTAGGATAAATTCATGGGTTTTTCATCCTGGAAAATGTGGCAATATTTGTGGCAAAGCTTGGACGAAAACGCGAAGGTGGGGGGCTCAAAATTTCCGGACGAAAGCGTTAAAATTTACACTATTGAGCAAAAAAACGGGGCCAACCCGGACCACAACTATACATCACCCCTGGGAACACCACCCCAAATGAGAGGGACCACTCCGTGTGCTCTAATACATGATATGACTCGTGTGATCAACTATACATAGTTATAGGCTTGTATGATCTTATATGACTAGTACTATAATTGCATAAACCGGGTATCTTGTAGAAACCGATTCCGGGTATAGTCGGATACTTGACCGGGTTTTTCAGGTTATTTTTTTGGGTTTTGACCCGGTAAAATTGGAAATGGTTCTGGCGGGTCCGGGTACAGGTCTGGGGAGAAACCCAATACCAGGTTGTATCCGCAGGTCAAGGTAGAAACCAATTCCGGGCAGGTCCGAAACCGGTTATTTTGTGCACCTCTAACAGGTACGAATACATACCGATATAATAATAATAATAATGATAATAATAATAATAATAATAATAATAATAATAATAATAATAATAATAATAATAGAATTTATAGAAATATGGGAGATTATAATAATAGTAAGAAAATGAAAGCTGTTACAGAGAGAATAGAATCCCCAACAAACACCACAACACACCACAGTGATTGATTAATATGATGATGATGAAGAAGAAGAAGAAGAAGAAGAAGACGATAACCATGGATTCATCACCATTGATTAATATGATGATGATGAAGAAGAAGAAGAAGAAGACGATAACCATGGATTCATCACCATCACCATTGCCAATCATCATCATCCTCTTCCTCTGATTTCCTATTTCATCTTTCTCTCTTCCTTTCATTGTACTTCACGGTAATCCAATTATCTATGTATGTATATATATTTGTAATCACTAAATTAGGGTTTTTTTTCACAATTCAACTGCGATATATCAAATTCATAACTGATTTCAAAACAGGTATTCAATGAATAGGTAGCACAATTTGTATTACACACACTTTAATCAATAGTTTGTTGGTTACTTAGTTTTCACCTGGTTTTTAGGAGGAAAGATGAAACTACGAAAGCACATGCACACGATTCATTGATTGATTAATTGATTGTATACCGATAAGGTTTCATGACTTGGATATATTTAGGCCAAATGGCATTAATTCTAGTTTCTAAAAATGGAAGGTAGGGAGTGTACAATCTTTGCAAGCGTCTTCGAGAGCGACTTTTTGTTATGCATTTTTTAAGTCAACAGAATAGAAAATTTTTGATAATTTTTTTTGTTATATTTTTTGAAATCTGTCTATCGTGATCTCATGTTTGTCATGACTTTCTGTTAGCGGCTGCAAATGAAGTGAAGTGAAAATGTAATATAAGAGTAAGTAAAGTAGAGTTAGAGAGTGTGTGGGTTGCCCTTCTTTGAAAAAAGAAACTAATACGTTCGAGGATAAAATCAAAAAATCCTGGAAAAAAAATTGGATGTAACGTAGTTGCAGATATTCCTGAATACTCGTAAACTGCTATCTCTATATTGAACTTTTCACAGATGATCTTATGTGGTTCCATGACAGGTATTGGTGATCAATGTTCAAATAAAGGATTGACACAGTTCACCCAAGAACTCAGCGACATGTCCAAGTCTGAAGGATTTTGCATGTATGCCTCGTTTATTTTTTACGGCTTGATTTTTCTCATCTACATCTGATAATGTCAATAGTCACTATATCATACATGTCATGCTGTTATTAAGGACTTGAACCTTTATTTCTTTCAAATAAATATTTGACCACAAAATCTTTTGAAGTTGCTTTCCATGTACTCAGTATAGTATTGCTTGATTTGGGCTTTCTTACTGGTGCTCCCCGTGTTATGATTTTAAAAGTTATTGTTTTGCTTAACCAATATTTTTTGCACCCTATGTTTTGGTTATTATTTTAGTTCATTTTCAACTTATTAAATAATTGATTCTCATGGTTTCATGTTATTCATGCAATGCTGTAGTGAAATTGGAAATGGAGCATGGGATTCCTGGTTTATGCCCCTGCTAGAACAGGTGGATTTGAGATTATTTTCACTATCAAGTATCGTGTATTTAACTATTTATATAAGCTACCTGCTGAAATCATTTTATTTTTGTATGTTCACAGTCTGAACTTGTTTGTGAGAAGGTGAAGACATCTCTGTGGAAGAAAGATAAATGATTTTCTTTTTCAATCTCCCTTTGATACAATTTCTTTGGCTTACCAGTAAATGTAAATGGCTGCTTCAGGTGAAGAAAATGAAGGAACTCAGTAATGGTTACAACATAGTTGGACTCTCACAGGTGACTATCAAGATCCGCTGTTTCTTCTGATATTCATATTGTCTTTCTGCAACGCATTGCTTATCTAACTGCTCCTATGCATACAGGGCAATGTAATCGGCCGAGGTGTTGAAGAATTTTGTGATGGCGGGCCTCAGGCAAGTACAGCTGTCTCCCCTAGTTTACTGGTCTTTGCATCGTGCATGCTCAAAGTACAGTTGATATGTTTTGTTTTATCTAATGATGCTTTTTGTCCAAGACAGGTTAATAATTTGATATCACTGGGAGGACCTCATGCTGGTACCGCCTCAGTGCCACTTTGTGGTGTAAGTGCTCCCTTCTGATTATATATGGAAGTTAAAAGGAATTCATTTGTTAGTGGCTGAGATCACACTTGTTAGAAATTGAAGTCGCGAGCCTTTTTGTATGATTTTAATGTGTTTAGTATATATTCATGAGTTGCCACAAAATTTAAAACATTCAACTTTCATCAAACATAGGGGAAGGAAAGTTTTCCTGGCTGAATAGATCTAGTGTTTAATCTGAAATGTAAACTGGTTTTGCAGACTGGCATTTTCTGCAGGCTAGCAAATATACTTATCAAGTCAGAGATCTATACTGATTATATACAGGTATGTAGGGATGACCGAAAAACCTGAACCCGACTAGAAAACCGAAACATTCGGGGCGGGTATGTGATCAGGTGTGGGATTAATTATAGAAAAATTTATGGAGTTAGGGTGGGTATGGTATTAGATGATACCTACCCGATTACATGAAACCTGAGGTATGATGTCTTGACCAACATGTTAATTTTGCTAACAATATTTTACTTGTAAATGCACAGGAACACTTGGCTCCTAGTGGCTATCTGAAATTACCAAATGTAAGCCTGCTCTACTTAACTCGCCATATTATCAGCTTCATTGCATGTTTGTTAACAACATAATAGCAAAAAAGTTTCAAAGGATCTGGTATTTGTATATTGTTTCCTTCGAGATGGTGGTTGCTTATGATTAGTATTTGGTTCCAGAATATTGATGGCTATTTACAGCACTGCCGATTTCTCCCGAAGCTTAACAATGAAATTCCAGAAACGAGAAACTCCACTTACAAGAAGAGATTTAGCAGCATAAAAAATCTGGTGCTTATCATGGTACATACTAACAACCAACTTTCAATCAATTAGGAACTAAAGGAGCCACTTTTAGCATTTGATTATTGACCGAACAAAAGGTGGAAACGATCATGATTCTACCATCTCTTAAAATATGATCAAAAGGCTACCTATTTATGGGTCTTATTATTTGAACCTCCCTCTGTTTATATGCGAATGCTTATTATGCCCTGTCTGCTGCAACAGTTTGAGCAGGACACGGTTTTGATACCTAAAGAAACTGCTTGGTTTGGATACTATCCAGATGGAAAGTTCAGCCCGGTTTTGGCTCCACAGGAGGTTAGTTGGTCTTCCCAACATTCACTTAATACTACAATTTAAACCACGTGCGCACCTGGCGTTTGCTTTCAAAGTGACTGTTGTCTCAAGATAATAACTAATAAGTCTCTTTTGTTTCTTTTTAACACAGACCCAACTTTATATCGAAGACTGGATTGGTCTGAGGAAATTGGATGAAGCCGGAAAAGTGAAGTTCATCAACGTGACAGGAAATCATCTCGGGATTTCTGACAGCGACATGAAAAAATATGTTATCCCTTACTTGAAAGATGAAGATGTTAAAGTTGATGATGAGACCCCTATGACGGCTCTGCAAGGATATGATTCGTCTTATACATGGCCACCATCAGTTAAAAGTTTCTTCAGCGATTTTCTTGGGCTTACAGACGTATACTAGTATTTGATATTTGATGTTGACTTGAAAATATGAATCGCCATTGTGGCAGTGTGCCACGTGTAAGTTTACAAATATTTATACTGGAAATATGTTATGCTGTGAACCTAAGGCCACACTTTGGTTGCAAATGTAATCGAAACATTCAAACAGACGAATAGACGATACATATTCTGTGTCAAACTTATACACATGATATCGTATAATTACAAATTTATAAAAAAAGAAAAAAAAACATCAGTATGTTTTCTTAAGTACATGCCAGCAGGAATATTTACACAAACCAGTGATCTTTTTTCTAGTAGAGATGGATGTTTATGCTGACATCATGAGAGGTTTTTGAAGGATATTTGTCCCCCATGGTTACAAGGCTCACACTTGACATCTTGTTGCTGCTGTGCAACAAGCTGGAAAACTTCGCCAAAGTTGCAACTCCAACGCGACAAACTAAACTCACACCTGACCAGATTTGTCCACCGCCACCACACCTTTCATCATCATATTCATATCCATCAAGATCAGCTTTGGCTATCACCACTACCGAGCCATCATCAAATGTGAACACATCTGCTGTTGCTGGATAGAACCTTGGAGATCTATAAATCGTACTGCAACTTTGGCTGCTGTTGCCTGACCAAAAATTGCCTGGAAAATGCATTTTCTTCACTTTCAGATAGTAATATTCCTCTACCGCCTGACGCTGAGCTGATGCCAAAAGAACCCGCGGTCGGATCGACCTCACATACGCATAGGCAGCATCCGGGTGCATATGCCTATGCTGAATCTAATAAACAAAAAAAAAGATTTAATAATGAGGCATGCACATGCGTACACACACACACACACACACATCAACAGATACTCACCAGATAACATATTACAATGGTTGTGCTGCGTCCACGACCGGCTTTACAGTGAACATATGTAGACTGCTTGAGAAGCGTTTTCCCTACATAAGAGAATAAGGTTTAAACAGTTTAAAACTATAGACTAGTCTCGTTTAATCAACAAACAGAAGGTGAAAATAAATAGAGAGAATTCAATTTAAAGATCATATTTACTTACCATGGATGAAATTTACAGCTTCAGATATGTCATCGAGTGATGGAGCAAATAGATAGTCCCTTGTTGGAAGCACTAAATGATCAATATCATAATCCTACGCAAATCAACAGACAATTTATATCAGAAAAGATGGTTAATGATGAATGAGAGCTTAAAAACCCACAAAAAAGGTAAGCCAAACAATATCAAAACAAAGCAGATATTTAGGGATCCACAAACATAAAGAATTTGTTACAGCAAAAACACTTCAGCTGCTAGAAATAGTTCAGGTTTGTTTGTACACACAATACATGCCTGTTTGTGAATTATGCCCGAATGTATGCATATACGCGTAGTCGTAGGTATGTTGTATGGATGTAAAAAGCACACATCATAACTCACAGCAATCACAAATAAAGCAAAAGAATAACAATAAGCCAATAAGAGAAACAAAAAGAGATTACTCTGAATAAAGATGTAGGAACCAAAGTCTCATACGGCTCATTGAGTGTAACCACTCCACCAACACCAAGATCCTTTAGCCGTTTGACATCCGAGGGAAACGGAACCGCACCTAGCAGAAGAAACTGTAAACAACACACACACACACAAAACATCAACACAATATATAAGTCACAGCAAATCACATGTGCTAACAAATATAAAATATAAGAATAAAAACGATACCTCCTCAATCTGATCCCACCACCTAAACTCAGCCTGAAACCTGTTCCTCACAACATTATACAAAAGCGTAGGGTAAAACAACGCACGAGCACCTGCTCCTACCAGAACTCTCTTAGATTCCGATAAACCGATCACACCACCCGACAAACTCTCCTCACCTCCCCCCACCGTCGACTCACCAACACCATTAAAATCTTCAATATACATAATAATTCACTATTTCACACAAAATCACAACATCCACTAGCCAGCCTTCAATTCATTGCATACAGCAACTTCTAAATCTGAAACTGTACCAATTAAAATCCAAATTAACACATTCAACATATTATACATAATAACTAATAATAATTCACCTCAAAACAGTATTAATACGTACGCAATCACATCAAATCACTTGTAAATCGGAAACTATGTAATAAATTTGAAATTAAAACGGTTAAAATCAGAACTATACCTTTAATTTTGACGATCGATTGAGTTTTGCCGCGAGAATTAGGTCAACTTGCGATTAGCAATCAGATAATTAGGCTCAAACGCTTAAACAAGACGAAATTTGAACGATATTAAAAACGTATGAGTGATTATTTATTGGTGAAATTGAATTGAGAGAGAGAGTTGATGGATTGAAGCCCTAATTTCAAGGTTTCGAATACCACTCGCTTCCTTTACCCCTCTTTAAGAAACCATGTGAAGTAATATATAATATTAATACCATGTGAAGTAATATATAATATTAATATTATTATTTTTTTACGGAATAACGAATTTCTTGTATTTTACCGCAACAATCTCTAATTTAAATAGTCTCATTAACTCATTCCGATCAAATTATGCTGTCTTAACTGGTTTCAGAGTTTGACTTAGACATTTATAATAAATACAACTCAATTACAAAGATTTTTGAATAATATACTAATTTACCTTTTTTTTAATAGTAATTGCATTAAAACCAAGCAATAAGCTTGAAGAAAAAACGATACAAACATAAAAACAAATAAATAATAACGCTTAGAACGAGAAAGTTGTAATATTTAAACGTCACTTCTTTCAAGTTAAATATGAAGAATATCTTATTTCTTGCTCTTCAAATTATACGACATGTGATTACAATAACTTACTGTTTCTTCTCTTATTACACAAGTTTAATGCTATTTTGTATTATATTGTCCACATCATTCCATACATCACAACTCATGATATCTATATCTAAGTGACATGTTGTAAGCTGTAAGTTTTTTACTAGACAAGCAACATTTCCGTGTCGCGATCAGCAGATCGATCGAATCAATCAAGATTCTTATCTTAGTTAAAATTATAAGTTAGATATGTGTCAAGGATGATGTATTTATATGGACAGGTGCACTAAACCGTAATGGCTTAACCATAATGTTCAACATATTATAGATGTTTGTGAAAATTAATTATAGATGTTTGTGAAAATTATAAGGATATAGATTAAAGGTTGAAATTGTTATAATGTTATATGATATGTTGGAACTAACTTAACAAATAAAAGTATATCATATAATTGATTTAAAAAGAATGCTAGTCTTAAAAAAAAATAACGATAATAATTTTTGAAATGCTAGAAATAATATAAAAGTGTTATGAATTACCGACACCGACACTATTATTTGTATGACACCATGACTTCACCAACTATATTTTTATATGCACCAATTATATTTCGTTTGTCTCCTTAAATAGTACTTTTGCACAGTAGTTTTTGCATTATAAATAGTATGATTTGAACGAAGGTTGATATCCAGAAGTAACAAATATATCATATTGTTTACTCAGCATATTTCTTAGTTCAGTTATTACTTCGAAAATATTGTTATAATTAGGGCTAATATCATAACACGTTATCAGCACGAGCCACTTATATCCTAACCAAGAAAGGTAATAGACACAAAGGTATCTACATAAGCATCATAAACACTTCTTTAATTATGTACATTAGATATATATCTATGCATATACATATACTAACTAATATACTGAGTAATAGCAATAATGTGTATAAACATTATTATTAAAATTTGATAACTATTCTAACTTTTATTTATATATGCACACTAATATCTCATTTAGAAGTTAGATTTATTTACACTAACAATTCTATTCTTATTATTGTGCATACTAATTATATATATTTTATAAAATAAACTGTATTTAATATCTTATTTATTATCTTACTTTAAAATAATTAATATTATATATTATATATATACACACAAACGGTAATGTTACCGTTATAAACGGTAATATAACCGTTGTAAAAGGTTATAAATTTTCACTATAAATAACCAATCATTAACCCCATTTCATTTACAACAAACATTCTTCTTATTAAATTTATCCAAGATAAAGTTCTCAAAATGATTCACCCGGTTTTACTGTTGGTCACTATAATGCTTATACTACTTCTCATTCTAATTTTTAATCTCCCATCTGAAGATTTCGGCATTTTCTTTTTCTTTTATATGTTTATAGCTCTACCAATGTATTGTATCTCATTGTTGATTGATATATATGGATTCTAATATTTATCTTATTATGTTTAGCAACAAAATGTCAAATATAGCAAAACTCGAATTCCCTGCACTCAACATTTCTGGAGAAAATTATATGTCTTGGACAGCAAATGTCAAAAGACATTTAAAATCTACGGATGTGTTAGACGCAATCCAAGAATACAATGATTGCTCTGACCAGGATAAAGCAAGAGCTGATGTTTTCATCCATAAACATATTGATGAATTACTACAGCATGAGTATTTTAATTATGATAACCCATATATGATATGGGAAGATTTGAAAAGCAGATTCGGTCATCTAAATGAAGTTTTACTTCCTACTTCTAGAGATGAATGGAACAGTCTTAGGTTCCAAGATTTTAAGAGGGTAAATGATTACACCTCTGCTTTATACCGAATTTGTTCAAAGCTAGAATTTTGTGGGTATCCCGTAACAGAGGAAGAAAAGTTAGAGAAAACTTTCTCCACGTTTCATGCATCAAATATAAACTTGCAAACACATTATCGTTTGCAGAATTTTAAGAGATACTCTTATCTAAATGCATTACTCCTTGTAGCAGAGAAAAATAATGAATTATTGATGAAAAATCATCAATCTCGTCCCACGGGTTTATTAGCAATACCAGAAGCACATGTTGCTCACAAAAGTTCTCATAAAAATTCTGATCATAAATGGGAACAAAGTCGAGGACGAGGCCGTGGACGTGGACGTGGTCATTTTGACAAAAGGCATTTTAATGATCGTAAGCATCCATTCAAATGGAACAATAACTCTTACGGTCGTGGTCGTAACCAGAGAGCCAATAATTATCATGTCCCACACAATACCAATTCCAACTACCAAAATAAATGGAATGAAGCTGGTAGGTCCGAAAACAATGGCACTTCATGTTTTAGATGTGGAAGTACAAACCACTGGGCAAAGGCTTGTCGCACAGCTCCACATCTGTGTGAACTGTACCAAGCCTCTCTAAAAGGAAAAGAGAAAGAAGTGAACCATGTTGATAACTTTAATAATATCAATGCTGAGCTGAGCGTTGAAGACTTTGGGGTAGAACTTTGAAACAAAGTTGCTTGACTACTATAATTAGATGCAGTTATTAAGTGTGTTCTCATTATCTTTAATTATGTAGTTCCTCTTTCATGTACTACTTGTGTTTCAATTAAATAAAGTTCTTATTAAAATATCATATGTCTTCGTTATACACTTATTTTTTTTCTTAATATTTTTCAAGATTTAAAATGAAAATCACCGGAGCACAAGATCAAACAAATGAAGAAGATATATGTATAGCGGATAGTGGAGCCACGCATACTATACTTAGATCTAAAAAATATTTTTATAAACTGAAACCAACAAAAGGGATCATCAATACAATATCAGGTCCTACAAACTTGATAGAAGGAGTGGGAAAAGCTAATTTAGCATTACCAAATGGTACAAAGCTCAAAATAGAAAATGCTTTATTTTCCCCAAAATCAACAAGAAATTTGTTGAGTTTCAGAAACATATATCATAATGGATATGATACTCAGTCAAGGACTGTTAGTAATGAAAAATATTTGCATATCATAAGCAAAGATCAAATATTGGAAAAATTGCCAATGCTCCATTCTGGTTTGCATTATACATATATAAATGTGCCTCAAGCACATATGGCAGTCAAAGAAAATTGTTGCGATTCTGGTATCATAAACTTATGGCATGACAGATTAGGCCATCCAGGATCCACAATGATGAAAAGGATCATTGAAAATACACATGGGCATCCACTGAAAGGTCAAAAGATCCACAAAATAGATAAAATGCCTCAATGTACATCTTGTTCTCTTGGAAAATTAATTACAAGGCCTTCGCCATTAAAAGTCGATAAAGAAACACCAATGTTTCTTGAAAGAATTCAAGGTGACATATGTGGACCAATTCATCCACCATGTGGACCATTTAGATACTTCATGGTCTTAATAGACGCATCCAGCAGATGGTCTAATATCTCTTTATTATCGACTCATAATGTTGTTTTTGCAAAATTTCTTGCTCAAATTATCAAATTACGTGCACATTTTCCGGATTATACCATTAAAAGAGTAAGGCTTGATAATGCGGGAGAATTTACATCACATGCTTTTGATGATTATTGCATGTCTGTGGGGATTGTTGTAGAACACCCTGTTGCTCATGTACACACACAAAATGGCTTAGCCGAGTCATTGATCAAATGCCTACAGCTAATAGCTAGACCATTAATAATGAGGACAAAACTCCATGTTTCTATTTGGGGTCATGCAATTATGCATGCTGGATCATTAATCCGCGTAAGACCAAGTGCAAATCATAAATACTCTCCCACACAACTTGTTTATGGAAATGAGCCAAATATCTCTCATCTTAGAATTTTTGGTTGTGCTGTGTATGTTCCTATTGCACCACCACAACGCACAAAAATGGGTCCCCAAAGAAGGTTGGGAATATATGTTAGATATGAAACATCTTCCATCATAAGATACCTTGAACCTTTAACAGATGATGTATTTACAGCACGTTTTGCTGATTGTCATTTTAACGAGACAATGTTCCCGACATTAGGGGGAGAAATGAAAAAGCAAGAAAGAGATATATCATGGTGTGTGTCATCATTGTTACACCTAGACCCAAGATCAAAACAAAGTGAGACAGAGGTTCAAAAAATAATACATCTACAAGAAATTGCAAATCAGTTACCTGATGCATTTACTGATATAAACAGGGTCACTAAATCTCATATACCAGCTGCTAATGCTCCAGCTCGAGTTGAGATTCCAAGCAAGCAAAACCATAATAATGCACCTCATGAATCTCAAAAACGTTTAAAACGTGGAAGGCCAATCGGTTCAAAAGATAAAAATCCTCGAAAAAGAAAGGGTTCTGAGAAGGATACTGACCCTAAGGAAGGAATGATTGACAAAACCTTCCCTCAGGAAAGAATAAATGATATAATATTTCCTCAGGAAGAAATAAATAATTCCAATAAAGAATTGTCAATAAACTATGGTAAATCACATATAATGTGGGATCGAGATGAAATGGAAAATATTGATGATATATTTTCTTATTCTGTGGCAAGTGATATCATGGAAGAAAATGATGACCCTGAACCAAAATCTGTAGATGATTGTAAAAATCGACAAGATTGGAACAAATGGAAAGATGCTATGCAAGCTGAATTAAACTCACTAAACAATCGAAAGGTTTTTGGACCTATTGTCATTACACCAAAGTCAATGAAACCTGTAGGATATAAATGGGTTTTTGTGAGAAAACGAAATGAGAAAAATGAAGTTACAAGATATAAAGCAAGACTTGTAGCTCAAGGTTTTTCTCAGAGGCCAGGAATTGACTATGAAGAAACGTATTCTCCTGTCATGGATGCTATTACGTTTAGATATTTAATCAGCTTAGCAGTCTCTAAAAATTTAGAGATGCGCCTTATGGATGTTGTCACAGCTTACTTGTATGGATCACTAGATAGTGACATCTATATGAAAATTCCCGAAGGATTTAAACTCCCCGATGCAATAAGCTCAAAGCCTAAGGAAATGTATTCCATCAAATTACAAAGATCCTTGTATGGACTGAAACAATCTGGAAGGATGTGGTACAATCGTTTGAGTGATTATTTGATAGGCAAAGGATACACAAATAATCTTATTTGTCCATGTGTCTTCATCAAGAAGACAACATCAGGATATGTGATCATAGCTGTGTATGTTGACGATCTAAATTTAATTGGGACACAAAAAGAAATTAATGAAGCAATTGCTCTTTTAAAGAAAGAATTCGAAATGAAAGATCTTGGAAAAACCAAATATTGTCTTGGTTTACAAATTGAGCATATGCATAATGGGATACTTGTGCATCAGTCAACTTATACTGAGAAACTCTTAAAACGTTTCAATATGGACAAAGCAAATCCTTTAAGCACACCGATGGTTGTTAGATCACTCAATGTTGACAATGATCAATTTCGTCCTTGCGAAGATAATGAAGAGATTCTTGGTCCCGAAGTACCATACCTCAGTGCAATTGGAGCACTTATGTATCTTACTAACTGTACAAGACCTGACATTTCTTTTGCAGTTAATTTATTGGCAAGATTCAGTTCATCCCCTACTAAAAGACATTGGAATGGCATTAAACATATTTTTCGGTATTTAAAAGGAACTGTTGATTTAGGTTTATTTTATCCTAACGATTCAAAAGAAGGGTTAGTTGGTTATGCAGATGCAGGTTATTTATCTGATCCCCATAAAGCAAAATCTCAAACTGGATATGTATTTAAGAATGGAGGAACTGCGATTTCATGGCGTTCTCAGAAACAAACACTCATTGCAACATCTTCAAATCATGCTGAAGTCATTGCATTGCATGAAGCTTCAAGAGAATGTGTATGGTTAAGATCTATGTCACGACACATATTGATTTCTTGTGGACTAGAGAAAGATCGAATTCCAACTCCTATCTATGAAGATAATGCAGCTTGTGTCTCGCAAATGAAGGAAGGATATATCAAAAGTGACAGAACAAAGCATATACCACCAAGATACTTTGAGTATACTCAAGACCTTATTAAAGACAATCAGGTTGAAATGAGATATGTCCAGTCCAGCAACAACTCAGCTGATCTTTTCACAAAAGCACTTCCCACAGCAACATTCAGGAAACATGTTCGTGATATTGGCATGCGCCATGTACGAACAATGTAACGACCTGCAATTTGAGGGGAAGCTATATACTGCACTCTTTTTCCCTTAGCTAAAGTTTTTTTCCCATTGGGTTTTCCTTTAGCAAGGTTTTTAATGAGGCAGTACTTCAAGACCCCGACGTTTTGAAATGGTGTCATCCAATGGGGAGTGTTATGAATTACCGACACCGACACTATTATTTGTATGACACCATGACTTCACCAACTATATTTTTATATGCACCAATTATATTTCGTTTGTCTCCTTAAATAGTACTTTTGCACAGTAGTTTTTGCATTATAAATAGAATGATTTGAACGAAGGTTGATATCCAGAAGTAACAAAGATATCATATTGTTTACTCAGCATATTTCTTAGTTCAGTTATTACTTCGAAAATATTGTTATAATTAGTGCTAATATCATAACAAAAAGAGATTATTCAACATTGGAATTGCCTAGAAAGATGTGAGGAGTAGATGGATGATAACTGGAATAAAGAGGATGTGTCAAGTGTGAAGAAAAGTATACCCACCCAATGACCAAAGTTGTAAGCTCGTTTAATTAATTAATTAATTTACTTTTTTCATTTATAGATACAAAAGCTAACGTTGGCATCACTAAACAAGCAACCTACTTGCCACTTACACTTTGCTCAAAAGTCAAAACTATATATTTGCTAACTAGAGCCAAGCACATAACCAAAGAATCAAATAAATCGCCATCGAAAGCTATCAAAATTAAAATTAGAACGTTAAGGTAATAAATTAAAAAATATAAAATGCTTAAATAACATGAATAAATGTTAAAAAAAAAAAACTTTCAGAAACAACATACACAAACAAACATGAATAATGTTTACGAACACAATCGATCGGACAGGGTTGTGTTCATGTTTGTTCGCTTAACTAATCAAACGAAATTTCATGTTCATTTTGTTCTTTCATTAAACGAACTTTCCGTCCAACGGTTCACTAGACGTTTGATTCAGCCAGTATAATAAACCCCCTTGAACACAAATTAAACTTTAAAATAAAAAAAAATACATATTCTTGAGTCCAAATAATATCCATCCTCATAAAAATGGCTGAATGTTTGACACTTCCGGTGATAGATCTTTCATCACCAGATCGCATCTCCACCGCTAATTCTATCCGCCAGGTCTGGTCTTATTATTATTATTATTATTATTATTATTATTATTATTATTATTTTGACCTTTAACTATCTGCATATATTCATTATCTGATTATTCAATTGGCAAGCGTCCATCAATCATACTCTAGTAGTAGGTTTATTTATAAAATTTGATATCATTAGTAAGTTACAACTCATCAGTGATATGGTAAGTTGCTACTAACTTGTAGTAGTGGTAACTCTGAGCAGTAACAATTCAGTTTTCACTCATCACTTTCCACTTATAATAACTATCTAGCTCCGTCTCTCAGAATCCTTAAAAATCCGAGGCCGAGTAAAAAAATGGGATCCTAAAATAGTAAAATATGATTTAAAAATAAAAGATATCTTATTCCAATATCACTTATTTAATTTGCATCGAAACAGAAGTCAAGCAGGCAATAAGCTGCGCCACTAAATACATTTTGGAGTCGTAACATTACTATGCATAGCCCGTTAAATACGCTTATTTTGGTATTTTCTTAATGTCCATAGGCCTGCATAGACTATGGCTTCTTTTACCTCATCAATCATGGAGTAGAGGAACAACTCTTACAAAATGTGTTTAACGAAAGTAAAAAGTTTTTTTCGCTTCCACTCGAAGAGAAGATGAAACTGGACCGCAATGATCACGTCGGCTTTTCTCCAGTTTATGCTGAAAACCTTGATTCTTCCACCATTTCCAAAGGTGACCATTGGTTATGCACGAAACATCGAAAATGTAACTTGTTAGCATTTAGCAATGGCATAATGAGCATATTGTTGTCAAATTCAATAACAGGTGATTTAAAAGAAACGTTTCATATCGGCCCGGTGGAAGGCCACGAGGACCATGTAAATAAATGGCCTTCAAAAGGTAATATTACCATTGCTTATTATTATGGCTATCTGCATATCATATTATCTTCGCGGGATTGCAGAAATGTTACCTTCTTGGAGATTAATAATGGAGGACTACTACCGAAAAATGTTGTAAGTGTTGCTTGTTTTTAGTTAGTTATGTGTTTGCTTGAATACTTATGCTGAACAACAGGTCGGTTGGGAAGCGGTTGAGCTCTTTGATTGCAACGGCTTTGAATTTGGAGGATGACTTCTTTGAGAAAGAAGGCGGCTTAGATAAACCATTTGCTGTTCTACGACTATTGCACTATCCAGGTAATTTCTCCATCTTTTTTTAATAATCTGTTTATTAATATTTAGGCACAAGATTAAATCAGATTCAGGTGAAATGGGAGCTTCTGATGAGGTTGTATACGGCGCTTCTGCACACTCTGATTTCGGAATGATCACTCTTCTGGCAACAGATTCTGTTCCTGGTCTCCAGGCAATTTAACATAACTTTATTGATCATTATAAGCCGTGTTTGTTCTATTTCTGATTTAATTTATATATATATATATACATTATGGATTTACAGGTCTGCAGGGAAAAGAATCAGCAGCCACGGATATGGGAGGATGTTAGTTACGTGAAGGGGTGAGTTTCTGTACCCAGGGCTGCATAACGAGCGAGTTGAGCCAGCTTCAGCTTGAGCTTAGGCTTGAAGTTAAACGAGCCAACTCGGCTAGGCTTGGCTCGAAAACTCTTAAAGAGCTGAAATATCTATTACATAAGTTCCATCTGTTTTATACAAATAAGGGGAGTTAAGATTATTTGACTAATAATCCAGCATTAAATTTTAGTCTCGTGCGTGGTTAAAGTATTTCATTATATTGTGGTGGTGCAGGGCCTTTATTATTAATCTCGGGGACCTAATGGAGAGATGGACTAATTGTTTGTTTAGGTGAAATACTCTATTTAAGTATTTATGGATGTGTAGTCATGTAACATTCCCATATTAAACAAAATGAAGTATAAGTTTTTCTGTCTATCTTATGCAGATCAACGTTACACCGAGTTATGCTATCTGGGAAAGAACGATATTCTGTAATTACTTCCATTTTTTATTTATGCATATATATTTTTTTCAGAACAGCCTGTAATTGCTTCCTAATCAACCAATTACACCTTATTTACATCTGCTTATGTAACCAAATGTTTTTACAGAACATAAGTAACAGACGGGCTTTTTTTTTGGTAACTTTAAACGAACTCATTATATGATATGCAGATAGCGTTCTTTTTTGAACCTGACCCGGATGCTGTCGTGGAGTGCTTGAAAAGCTGCTGCAGTGACTCGAATCCTCCACGGTACATACGTGGGGTGTGTTATTTTTTATGTGCTAATATCAATTTCTTGAAACATAAAGGTTTTGTTGGTTTGCAGGTTTCCTCCTATTCGCAGTGGCGACCACATCAGGGAGCGTGTCAATGCTGCATATTCCTCAAAGGGTGTATAATTAAGATAATTCCAACATTTATGAGTATTTTCTTTTATGTATTTAGTAGTTAATTTCCACCCTTTATGGTTGTTCTTAAGGATTATCTTTATTTTAGTAGTGGTACTTTTAAACCTTTTGTAATTACAAAATACCAAATATAATATTGTTGTAGTTGAAATATCCTTATTAAAACTACAATAATCTATGTGTGGGTGATTATATAGTTGTGCCATGTGATGTCTTTAAACCGATGTTTTTACATAAACAACACGGTTGTAGGCCTGTAATGATACTTGCATAGTCGTGCACTCATTTAATACTATACTTCGAAATGAAGTCATGTAGCATGCTACATGACTTCAGACGACACATCTATGTCGTTTCCCAAGTTTTTGATAAAAAGGTTTTATCAAATGAAAATGCTGCAAGATTAAGCAAAAAACTCTTTTAGGAGTAAAAGAAAATATAATCCACAGGTGTTCCTTTGAGCAGAGGAAGAACACTAAGCTCGAGAAAGGCGATTGGCGAGTGATATCTAAAAACTATGTCATTTCAAGAACACCAACCCAAGTCGCTAGCCACGCCCACAAATATTTCATCAAACAATGCAATATGTCAAGGCAAAAGAGACAGTGTAGCCTTAGCGATGAGTAACAAAACAAGCCGAAAAGCATAAACCAACTTGTTTACAAACAAAGTGTGCTACATTATACAACAATGAGACATGAATTACAAACAAAGGTTGAAACCAAATTCTAGGAAATTGACATTTATTATTCAATCTTTAGTACTTGTACTTATTAAGGTGTTTCTCCTTCATATGAACTCAATGCCTTAATAATATATTCATACACCTTAATCCCCTCCAAAAACACTTCATCCTTCAAAAACTCATTATGATCATGCAACAAAATCGGCGTATTCTTCATAGGAGAAAAACCAAGTGACGGAATACCACGCACCCGCATATACCTAGCATCCGTAGTCGACGACAATATCTCCGGTTTCGAAAGCTTCCCACCGCTTGCTTCAACAGCCTGTTTAAACACCATCCACCACGGATTCGACTCATTCGTAGCAGTCATCAACGGCCGACCCATAAAATCCCTCAACGGTCCCTTCTCAACGATATGAAAACTCATATTCCTCACCGCTGGCGCCCACTCTTCCGCTATCCGTTTCTTCAACAACTCCGGATCAACAGTCGGTGGCAACCGAACGTCATACCCCGCCTCCGCCTCAGACGGCTGCATATTCATCACAAACTTCCCCTCACTCCCCGGAACCGGAATCCCCGCTTTCAAATAAACCGGATTCGCCGACACGACCTCCGAGTTCGCCAACACACCCGCTTTAACCAAATCAAACTGTTGCTCCCTAAACCTAGCCACAACTTCACCACTCTTCATCAAATTCTCCATAGCACTATTATCAAACATCCTAGACCCGTGCCCGGGCTGCCCCGTCGCCTTGATCACAACATTCCAAGGCGACCGATCAGCATAAAACACCCGATACACCCCATTCGTCGACGCCTGCCCCTCGTCTAGAAAAAACCCCACATTCAATTTTTTAAACTCGTCCGACTCGACAAACTTCGCCATCCCATCCAACCCGCCTATTTCCTCATCGGGTACATAACATATATGCACATTCCTAACCGGTTTAAACCCGGGGTCCTTAACAATTATGTTCCTAATAGCTTCTAAATATTGTATAGCAATGCATTTATCATCCTGTGCGCCACGGGCGAATATCCGCCCGTCTTCGGCTTTAAAAGCCGAAAACGGGGGGTGTGACCACTTGGCGGGCTCGGCGGGGACCGAGTCCAAGTGGGAGTTAAAGAGAATGGATTTAAGGTTAGGGTTGGAGCCAGGGAGAGTGACAAGGAGTAAGGGTTTGTTGGGGGTTGTTAAGTACAAGGTTTTGGTAACAAGGTTTGGGATGGAAGTGGTTAAGGTTTTAAGGAAGTCAACTGCTGTTTGGTAGTTGGGGTTTGGGTGGGCTGTGTTGATTTGAAGGTATAGTTGGAAGTGACTGATGGGGTCTGCTGGTGGTGTTGATGAGAATGAGATAGCTGGTAATATGATGAGGATGAGGATTGACCAGATTGGATTGACCATGGTGGGAGCTTGGATGGAGAAGATGAAGAGTTGATAATACAGTAGTGAGTACTTGCAAACATAAATTATTGGAATCTAAAACGAATCTGATCTGAATCATCATCATCATTATCTACTCAGTATATCCCACCAATAGCAAAGCTATGGTAGGGTCTGAGGAGGGTAAGATGTAGACAACCTTACCTCAACCCCATAGGGATAGAGAGGCTGCTTCCGGTGAGACCCCCGGCTCGATAGTAGTTTTGCATCAAGCCTTGGACATAAGATACATAAGACACAATCATCGGGACACCGGCTGATTGGTACATGTACCGTTGTCTTTCGGCTATCAACGCCACCACATGATGCCTGATTAACCTTCCGCCACTTTTAACGTTATTTTCACGAGATTAGTAAAATAACGTCAAAATTAGTGCAATTTTACTTTTGCCCACCCAAGGGTTCACACATATATACATTATATGTGCGCACCGCAAGCAGGGCGTACGAATCTGATCTGAAACCAAACATAAATTATTGTGTGTTTGGATGTTATAAGTAAATATATAAAAATATTGGGTACACGTTTTCACCTATATCTATACACTCAGTCGTCAAAATCTTGTGTCTGATTTGGCTTTTATGTATGTTAATAGTTAAATATTAAATATACAGTTGGCTTTGTTACACGTGAAAATGAGCTGGAAGTTGATGGGAACGAAGTTACCTTCTATCTTCCACTTCTACTCATGTCCCCGTTTATATTAACACCTTCTAAATTTATTAATCCAAAACCCAGATTTTGTATGGCATCAAGATATCAGTCATTTGAATAGATTGATTCGGGTTTATTTAGTTTGTCGTTTTATAGATTGTATCGCGTAACTAGAGAGGTATTCTGAGAGGGTCTGTTTACACTTTAATCATACAAAATTTCTATTAATAGCGATATCTAATGTTGTTCATCTTCTGGTTTTATGTTTATAGTTATCGTTTATAGAGTGATATCAAGATTCTAATTTTACAGCTAGGTTAAAGATGATTGTCATGCCAAATAATCTAAATGATTGAACATGCTATGACGCTATATAATCAATATGTAAGATGATTGTCATACCTATAAATTGTAAGATTCTAATTTTACCATGCCATAAGTTCTTAAACAATGGTTACACAATGATGGTGCGAGAAGATCTATTGAGAACCGATATCTACATGGTGCGCAAGATCATTATCCCGAGTGTATTACAATGGATAGTATGATATTGTAACGGCTTGTGTGCTATGCTAGAATGTTTTCATAAGACCTGTTTTGATTATCCTTTAAAATAAAAAAAGATAATGTATGATATAAATAGGGGTGGGCAAGATAAGGGTCGGAACCTTGAAACCCGGTTACCCGACTCGCAAAACCCTTAATTAGACCCGAATATATAATATGGGTCGGGTAAAGGGTATTTAAATTTTACCTTAAAGGGTAAAAGGGTTTTAAGGGTCTGACCTTTTTTCAAACCGTTGACCCGTTTACTAGTTTCTAGATAGATATATATCAGATTCGCAATTAATCTGAAATGTAGGAGAGCTTTGTATTTCATATATGATTCATCCGAAAATTTTCAACTACTAAGAAAAATAAAAATAAAGGGCCATAATACTAACTGGAAACATATATAAAGGAATCACTGAATTGTTCGATCTCTACATGCAATTTGTGAATGTGAATATTATTTGTATCGGTTCAAATGGTTGATAAACTTTCGAAGTTAGACTTAACTATGTTATTAAATGAAAGTATAATTGTTTAACGATTCATATATTAAAGTTATATGTGAGATATGCAACTTGTAAATGCAGAAAATTAGATGTGATTATTGTCTTGGAGGGTAAAGGGTTGGACCCTTGAAACCCTTATTTATACCCGACCCTTTAATTGATTAGAGGGTAGGATCTCGAGTCTCCGTTTATTCTTAAAAGGATAAAAAGTCTGAGTAAAATATTAGGTAAAAAAGTCAAGTCTAACCCTTTAAACAATGATATAAAAGGAAAAGAAAAGGTTTTCTTAATACTTTCTTTGGTTTGTAATAGATATCATGTATTTAGTTTTTAATTTCATTAAAATATTATTTGAACAAAATTTGACTAAAACAATAAACAAAAACAAAAATAGTACAACATCCCATAACGAGTGGAAATATTTGGTAGTAAATTAAATAATTTTGTCGTTTCATTAGAAGCTTCAAGTCGTGTCACCTTCTTCTCCGTATACCTTCGTCTCCATAAACCATATATATATATATATATACACACTTACCTCTTACTCATTAATAATATTATTATTATTTACATTCCAGCTAACCTGCCACGTCATCATCTTCTTCTTCTTCACAACAATGGCAGTTATTCAACCTCGCATGCTCAAAGACTTCCTTCAAGACCAAAACCTCCCGTTCCCACGCCATCGCAAATCGACCATCTCCGTCATCCTCCACGCCGCCGTCAAATCGCCGTCAGTTCTACGCAAAACCATCTCCCGCCGGTTTTCGAACAGAATTAGGTCAGTGCCACGTGTACATGAGCCTACGATGACCAGAACGACGTCGGTTACGGTGAAGGATATTCTCCGGTGGAAGTCGTTTCGTGATTTGGTAGATCTGGTGGAGAATGACGTCACGCCGGAGTCACCTCGATGTACGGTTACAAACGCCACCACAACGTCTGCTGGTACGCCGAGGAGTAGCTGGTGCGATAGTGATTTCACCGTCGGTGATGATGATGATGATGACTCGCCGGTAGGTTTACGTGAATCGGAGGTGACTGATAAGAAGATATTTCACATTAATATCGTCGGTCGCGATCGGAACACCAGAGATCTAAAGGTAATAACTGTGATTCAATTAGGGTGCAAACGAGCCGAGTCTGAGCCTGACCTCTAGTTTACTGTTTATTAATGTTTTTTTTATTATTTAGAACTATTTTTATATTATTTTTTTTTTTAAATTTTATTATTTATAGTTTTATATATAACATATATATATTTTTGTAACCGTAGACGAATTTTTCAAATGGGTTACTGGGTGAATTCATCATTTCAGGATACACTCGTCTTTCGATACGGAGGAAACCTTGCCTGAAGGCACGACAGTGCGCATTAAGATAAAACTTATTCAGTTCAAGGATCTATATAACATAATATATATTATTTAGTTGTTTTTTCATAACATTATATTAATTAATTAATTAATCATATATAAATTTAATAATATATATATATATATATAAAAACATAATGTGTGTGTATATATATATTATTAAATTTATATAAATGATAAAACGAGCTGGCTCGAGCTCGATAAACGAAGCTATGGCTCAGGAGGTTCGGGCTCGTTTATTAAATAAAAACTTATCTTTAGGCTCGAGCTCATTGAAGTTTGGCTCAATCGAGCTTTTTCACGAGACAATCTTAACTAGTTTGCAAGCAACTCGGTTCAATTGCAACCCTGGTTGTGAATTGTGATTTGACCTAAAATTAAGGTTTCTAACCATGTCTAATTTGTAATACAGGATCGAAGAATTGTTGAAGGAGAAGAGGAACAACTTAGTCCTATTTCAGTCCTTGATTTCACACATGAACATGAACATGAACAAGCCTTAACTCCATTTCATCAAATCCTTGAAGATATGGAGATGAAGAATATACCTTCTCTAAACAAACGTGTTGAGTCAGTCGACACCGAATCATTTATAATTGAAGAACAATCGATCCAGTTAATGGATCATGTGAAAACAACAAGCTCTATTGACGAGCGGGAGTTACGCTTGGATTGTTTGTTATTAGATTACTTTTGGGATGAGTTGATCACTAGTAAGGATGTGAAGAACAATGGTAGATTAGAATCTAGGGTTTTAAATGTTGCAAAATGCTGGGTTAAAGGGGAAGATGATGGATGTTTGGAGTGGGAGATGGAAGGTAGAAGAGAAGTATGCGTTCGAGAAATGGATAGAAGAACGAATTGGAATGATTTTGAAGATGATCGAGAAGACATTGTGATTGAGATCGAGAAAATGATGCTTAATCACTTGTTAGACGAGTTATCAATTGATCTTCTTAATGTTTAGAACAAACAAATGAAATAATTCCAATTCTTTTATTAAATTTGTAACCCGCGATAACAAATTGTTAGTGCTGGTGTTTGTCCATAGAAAGTAGTGATATTTAAAACCGACGTGAAAGTTGGAACGATGTGTTAAATGATATTATGCTACGTTAGTTGTCTTTCATCCAACTATGCGTTTTGAAATATCTATGGAGACATGTCAACTACGTGTTTACTCTCTCGTACATAATTGAAGTTCGGTAGTAGTACATTTCAATATCATTTTTATTTATGTTGTGTTTCCGAAAACATTTATTTTCAACACCAACATTCTTAAAATGTATAATTTATTTAGATATTAAAAACCAAACATAAGACCATTTACAAGATGTGAATCGTTTTCAAGACATAAAAACCATAGGTAACAGGGTTTGGATCAAATACAAATGATATTAATGTGCTAAACTTGAGAATCAAGTAGAGTAATTATATATAAAAGTAGAGTAATTATGTAATTACTCTATGATAATTACTCTATGATGTAATTATATAATTACTCTACTTGTATATATAATTACTCTACTTGATTCTCACGTTTAGCACGTTAATTTCATTTGTATGTTAACCTTCCCCCAAGTATAATATGTATTTCCTTTTTTTTTAGTTTTAAATGATTTAGTATATTATTGAACTAGCTTTTGAACCCGTGTATTACACGGGATTTGTCAAATAATAAAAATAAAAAGATCCATTATCTAAAAGAAATGAACATAATTATAGGTAAAAAGAAGATTATATATATAGTATAAACAATAAGAAGTCTAAAATATCAAATTTACAAATTTGATTTTTTTATATACAATATTTGCAAAAATTGTTTTGACCAATTACCCGTGAATAACTATGATAAATGAGATGAGAGATTAGAGAATTAAAAGAGAAATTATAACCCATTTTTCAAAACTGTTTTGTCTCATGACCCATAGATATGTACGATAAATAAGATGAGAAATTAGAGAATTGAAAATGAAATTATAACTCATTTGCCAAAATTATTTTGGCCCATGATCAATGGATAGTTAAAATGAATGAGATGATAAATTAGAGAATTAGAAAGGAAATTATAACCCATTTGTTAATATGGTTTTTGCTTCATAACCCATGGATATGTAGGATGAATGAGAAGAGAGATTAGGCCTAGAATAGATGTGGGATTGCCACATCATCCTCATTATTTTCTTTTATTAGTACATTTATAAGGGTTGAGTTATAATAAGAAGATTAGTTTTCCTAGGAATGATAGGAAATAATCTTGTCCGTTCATTTTAAAATTGAATGGTTGAGATTAGATTAGAGAGATCATCAAGTGTAAAACAAGGGTAAGGGCAGAATAGGGATAACACATTTGCTGACTTTATCTTTCCACATGCAAGGCGCATGTCAAATTCCCCCGTCATTTTAAAACGTCCATAACTTTTTTATATGACATTTTTTTTCAAAACAATTTCACCATAAAAACGAGTGTTTTTTTTTATCTTTTATATGATTACCATATTGCTTTATAAGAATAAAAAAAATTCGTGGGTTTTACAAATTGTGTTTTACTATAATTGTGTTTTACAAAATGGTGTTATACAATTGTGTTTTATTTTTTCATAGTGTTTTTTGTATTGTGTTTTTTACATTGTGTTATTTAATTGTGTTTTCATTGTGTTTTTGTCATTTTGTTTTTATTTTCATAGTGTTTTTTACATTGTGTCTTTTTCATAGTGTTTTATTTTCTAGCGAAATTTTCGAAGACCTTTTCCAGCAAGGTGGTGGCGGTGGGCGGTGGTGGTTGTAGGAGATAAGTTAAAATTTAAGTGGGTTTTTAAAATTAAATTAAGTGGGTTTTCAATATTAAGGTATTAGACAAAAATACACTCTTTCCTAGCCTTCTTAGGAAAATCAAACTTCTTATTTGATTTTTTCTCACATTTATAATGTTATTGCATATTTATAATGTTTACATGCGCCGGAAAATTTATTGCCATATATTAATAAACCCAAGAACCGAAATATACTGAATCCATTGGTAAAAGTTTCCGCCTCTATGTCAATTACTTCTTGACTTCCGCTATTTTATAATTTTGTGAAAGTGATGACTATTATTAGAAATCAATTTGTCAAAATGGCTATTATAGTTATTTTCCCTCAAGAAAACTCTTTGAAAGTTTTCACTTGTCCAATCAATTTGTGGTGTACATTCAACATTCATTAGTGCACAATGCTAACCTCACTAAAAATATCTTTCCAAGTTCCTATCATAATTTTCTTAATCCAATCACTCAACTCTAAGAAATATACTCACAAAAGTCTGCAATTTGGACCCTTAAGACTGACTCTTACCTCTCAAGCTTTTAAGACTACAATAATGCAAAGTCGAAAAGTCCTAATGACTTGTCATCAAACTATAAATCTTTTGAATAACAGTTAGTTTGATTATATTCGGACAAATACACGATTCAATATCGACTTTGTTTTCCAATCCCTAGTTGATATGCAATAAGGGAATTTAAACCGGTAACTATGTGCTCTTCGTTCTTCTTAAAAGCAGTCATGCTTCTTGCTGTTCTTATGCAAATGAATGTTGTTGGATCTGATTCGAATCTTCCTACGGATCATGTTGCATTATTGAGAATCAAATCCATGATTACAAACGACCCTCATGGTGTCTTCAAATCGTGGAACGATTCTCTTCCTTTTTGCATGTGGCAAGGGGTGACATGCGGTCGTCGACACCAAAGAGTTACAAGCTTGAATCTAACTAGCAAAGCTTTAGAAGGTTCTTTATCTCCTTTTCTTGGAAACCTCAGCTTCCTTAGGTCACTTGTCTTAGATGACAACCGGTTTTATGGAAGTATCCCACATGAAATAGGCCATTTGTCACGATTACAAGAGCTTTCCGATCCCTTCACGTCAATTCTTTTACACGAGAAATCCCGGCCAACTTATCAAGTTGCTCAAAACTAAGGTTAGTTAGCTTATATTCAAATAAATTGTCAGGCAAAATTCCAAGTACTTTTAGTTCTTTGCGGATGATGAATATATTAAGTTTAAGCAATAATAACTTCACGGGTGGGATTCCGCCATTCATTGGCAATCTCACAAATCTAAGAGGCCTCTTTCTAGCTAGGAACGCGTTAGGAGGGAGTATTCCCAATTCTCTCAATCAGTTAAAAGATTTGAGAGAATTGGGTCTTGGAGATAACGGTCTTGTCGGAGAGTTTCAATTGTTTTTCTTTAACCTTTCAAAGTTAGAACTTTTATGCATCCCACAAAACCAACTTCATGGCAATCTACCAGTAAACTTATGTTTAATCCAACCTCATCTCTGGATGCTAGCAATAGATTTCAATCACTTCAATGGATTCCTTCCACCCTCGATATCAAATTGTTCAGAGTTGGAAATTTTTGATGTTTCCGTAAATGATTTTAAGGGTAGACTTAATATTGACTTTGGAAAACTTGAAAAACTTAAGTATTTGGGTCTTGGTACCAATAAATTTGAAAGCAACATTGTTGATTGCAAGACTCTTTTTGATTCTTTGTCCAACTGTAGCAACTTAGAGACTTTAGAACTTGCCGAAAGCCATTTAATAGGGGTGTTACCGAATTCAATTGGCAACTACTCATCCAATCTGCATCATCTAGAGCTTTCAAGGAATTATATCTCAGCCAGTCTCCCTTCATCTATAGGCAATCTATTTGGCCTGACTGAAATTAATCTTGAACTAAACAACTTCAAAGGCATGATTCCTGAAAGCATAGGAAAGCTTCGAAACTTGGAAAGACTATATCTTAACAACAATGCTTTCTCTGGAATTATTCCACCGTCTATAGGAAACCTGTCATTTCTAATCGAAGTAGCGTTGGGTGTAAACAAATTGGAAGGTAGTATACCATCCTCTTTTAGCAATTGCAAAAAGTTGTTATTACTAGTCCTTTATGTAAATAACCTCACCGGAAGTGTACCCAACGAAATATTCCAACTATCTTCTCTTACAATTGGTCTAGATCTGAGTCAAAACAATTTGTCTGGTGTTCTTCCGCAAGAGATTGGCAACTTGAAATCCTTAGGATATCTTGATTTCTCTGATAATCATTTATCCGGTGAACTTCCAAGTAGCTTTAGCAATTGCATCAGCCTTCAAACGCTAAATCTTTCCATAAATTTCTTCGATGGATCGATGCCGAAGGCATTGAGTTTTATGAAAGGGCTCGAATATGTTAGCTTATCACGGAATAACTTTTCTGGTCCTATTCCATCATATTTACAAGAAATGGATTTGAGCTATCTAGATCTTTCATATAACAACTTCGAGGGAGAGGTGAGGTACCTGATAAAGGTGTTTTTGCCAAGTATGATATCAATCACTGGGAACCGTAGACTTTGCGCTGGCCTACCTGAGCTTCACCTACCCAAATGCGCAACTAGTGCCTCTAAGAAGACTACTAAAAAGCTTTCGGTTTGGATTGTTGTAGCAATTACACTATCTTCCACTCTTGTAGGTTTAGCTTTGGTGTCATTTTTCTTGTTTTATTTTTGTATAAAAAGGAGGACACGTAAATCATTAGAAACAATCTCGACTGAATCTTTTGAGAGGATTTCATATGGAAGACTTTTCAAAGCAACCGAAGGGTTCTATCCAGATAATTTGATCGGTAAGGGCAGCTTTGCTTCAGTTTACAAAGGAGTTCTTGATGAAAGCGGCTTCACTGTGGCAATCAAAGTTTTGAACCTTAACTTTCGAGGAGGTTTTAGGAGTTTTATGGCTGAGTGTAATGCCTTGAGAAATATTCGCCATCGCAACATGGTGAAGCTTATAACTTCTTGTTCAAGTGTCGATTTCCAAGGCAATGATTTTAAAGCTTTAGTTTATGATTTCATGCCAAATGGGAGTTTGGAAAGTTGGCTGCATTCAATACAACACATGCTAGATCTTGCTCAAAGAGTAAACATTATCAAGGATGTGGCTTGTGCTCTTGATTATCTACATTGTCACTGCGGAAATGTAGTTGTTCATTGTGATTTGAAGCCGAGCAACATTTTATTGGACGCTGATATGGTTGCTCATGTTGGAGATTTGGGGCTCGCGAAAATTCTTTCCCTTGAAGGAGTATCTACAACTATAGCTCAAGTATTTTTAGAGGAACCGTTGGGTATGCACCTCCAGGTAAGCTAATGATCACTAGTCCATTTAAATGTCTTCTAGTCTACATTATACTATACTATTAACTTTACATAAGTTGCAGAATATGGACTTGGAAGTGAAGTCTCAACCATTGGGGACATATATAGCTATGGAATCCTTTTGCTAGAAGTGATGACTGGGAAGAAACCAGTTGACCCGATGTTTGAAGAAGGTCTAACTTTGCATTCATATGCTAGGAACGCCTTGGCTGATGGTTCTCTCCTTCAGATTCTAGATCCAGTACTTTTAAGTGAGGACGTTGATGAAAAGACTTTGATTTCTTTAGTGAAAATTGGAGTGCAATGCTCTTCCGAGTCTCCACAAAATCGAATGGATATTGAGACCGTTGTTCACGAGCTTTTCTCAAGTTCTTGATTTGTTAAACGCCCACGGATAAAGTTTTGCAACCTCTGAAAAAGGTAGTATGTGATCTTGTTATAATGTTTCTTTGTGCCTTTAAATGTATACATGTGTACCTTCACAAGCACTTATTAATTATGTAGGAGTACATGTTGACTTCTAAGGTCAAATTTCATTTTATGTTTTCCACTTTAATGATTCATTTTTTACAATCTTCGTGTACTTTTTTGTTTTCCACTTTAATGATTCATTTTTTACAATCTTCGTGTACTTTTTTGTGATGTGTAATGTATTTCAAGGTAACCTTAACAATTCGTGTCACTGTCAGTCTGTCACCTCACGTACCTCCTTAACATGGTCAACTTATCAGTGAAGTGTTTCTAACCGAAATGACTCGTTTGCTATAATGTTTACTACACTATGGTTTAACACCGCGCATGCCAAAACATTGATTCCACACTATTGAAATGTACTTTGTACAAAATCAATTGCCTCTTTCTCCCTTTAGCTTTTCAGTTCTTTTATAGTTGGCTAATTCAACACCTTAAATTGATATTTTAAAGCATTTAAATAGTGTTATTAATTAAAAATAATCTTATGTTTTCAAGCATCATGTGCTCAAAAACTAACTTTAGGTCGTTCTTAACTAGTTTTAGTAAGTTACACCAGCATTCATTCACTTATCACTTGCTAGATTATTAAAATAAACATGAATCACATGCTAAATTATTAAATTAAGCACGTCTTAACATGTTTAACCAGTCTTAAACATGATGAACATAATTTTTAAACTATTAGAAATATTAAATTCAGTCTGGTAAGATAAACAACTTCTAGTAGAAGCTTAAGGATCAAACAACCTATGTTCTGCCTATATATATAAGTATATAACTACCATTGTACTATATTATGATTTATATATACTTTTGTTGATTCTTATAATTAGCATTGTTGTAAAAATCGTTAGTCGGTAGTCGGGCGGTGAGAAGTAGACTAGCGATTAAACCGGATTAATGAAAATTAATCGGGATTAATCATATCAGACTTTAATATATATTTTTCAGTTTTATATATACACGGACACATTTTTAGATGTAATTTATAGTTTTATACATACGCATACATATTTTGGCCGGAAATTGGCTGAAATCCCACTGAAGACCGCTGGTTTTTGTTGAAATCTCGCCAGAAACCGCTGAGTTTGGTCGGAATCTCGCCAGAAATTGCCGATTTTGGCCGGATTTGACCGTTGACCGATTAATTAGCTGACTAGACCAAAATCAATCAGTGAAGTGAGGACTAGCGATTCATCAAGAATTAATCACTGCCTAGTCAGGATTTTCACAACACCGACAATTAGACTGGTCATAGAAACTATGCTCTCTCTCAATATCTAATGCAGCTTGATTCATCATTTTCAAATATTTTTATTTCTGTGGTTTTGTAATTAATTTTTATATATGTTTTCTTTGACCGATTAATTAGCTCATTAACTAGTGACTCATCAGGAATTAATCAGTATCCAGTCGGGATTTTCGCAACACTGACGATTAGGCTGGTCAAAGAAACTATGTTCTATCTCAATATGTAATGCAGCTGGATTTATCATTTCCAAATATTTTTATTTCTGTGGTCTTGTAATTAATTTACTTAACAAACCCTTTAATTATTATTCATGCCCACAAACCACCTTCAAATATTAAAGGCAGCAAACTGAATAAAATTCCCTACACTTTTTTAAAACACAAAAACCAAGTAAATAAAAATAATTAATAATAATAATATACTATAATCAAACCAAAGGTCTCTTTTCTTCATCCTCTTCGTGTATCGAATTCTCGTCTTTAACCGATTCTTTCGTCTTCAAGACCATTCTTGGAGTCGGTTTGTTCTCGGGTAACATCTTCAACACGATTCCCATGGATATTAGAATCAAACCCGTCCCATGTTGCTCGGTTAACGGCTTTGTGAAGATCAAGTACGATAGCAGCAAAGTAACCGCCTTTCTAGCCGTTGTTATCTATGTCGTTAAATACAAGTTCAGAAGCATGTACTAAAAAACTATAAATGTGATGGTGATAATAACAATATTGGTATTGAAGGAAAATGTACCATTGCAGTGGTGGCCGCACCGAATATGGCAATTAAGGAAAGAACCGAGACTTGACCGATAAACGTTGCCATTGCTTCGAAGATTAAGACACCGTATACATAAGGATGCTGCACCCAAATACAAAGATTATCAGAAGTATGTAAAGGTCACTACTTTTTTGAACATGGTTCAGTTTTGACTTTTGGGTCAACCTACACCGTTACAAGATATAACTTGGCATGAAAAACTTGAAAGTTTCAAGTTTTGTTTAACCGACACAATAAACAAGAATAGGTTGTCAGAACACGTTAGCAAAGCGCTTCGAGTATGTGGCCATTCGTGTCAATCTTGAATTCAGATATCAACAAGTTTGACTGGCTTAGGTCAAACTTATAGGATTTTTAGTGGAAGTCAACCTTGAAATTTTCAAGAGGGTTGACCTTTTAAGTCAAACTATGATGTTGACTTTCTTTGTCAAACATTAAAACTTGACAAAAATTGCAAAAACTTGATAATGACATTGAAAATGTAAACATTAACCAATATATATATATATATATATATATATATATATATATATATATACATTTTTTCATAACAAAATTCATACCAATATCTAACTTTCAAAGCACTAAAATCGACTAAATAAAAATAGAAACTTCACCTGAGAGCAAGAACTCCAAGCTTTAAATAACTCTCCTGTCAAAAGCATTGGAGGAATCAAAAAAGGCAAACCGACAACAGTTGAGCAAAACAGCATCTCCGTCTGCACAAGAAACCGATCATTCCCAACCAAAAAAGGTCAACTTTTTGACCCGTTGATATATTCACACGCCCAAAAACACAAAAACAGATCAAGTCACATGAAAATCACCTGAGTGGTATCGGGATTCATGGTAAATATAGCTTCTTGAAAATTCCCAAGAAACGAATCCATGATCAAAGCACCGGAAACCATCACAACACCAAGAATGCTAAAATTTGGTGACGTATTTGCATCCGCGAGAGTAAATAGTATCAATCCCGCAACCAAAAGTAACGCGGAAACATATTCGTGTGGAGGGTATTTTCGTCTTAACCCGGGAATAAACGCTCCCATAATCATCACTGGTAGAACCTAAATTTAAGTTCAAAAGGTTCAACCAAAATGATATATTGTGATCACAAATAATATGTCATAAAAAGACACCAAACTCATGACACTAGTCTTTTACACAACCAAACATTGCATGGTTAAAACAGGATCCTAAATTTATTATTAGTGCCATGCGTTAAAAACGCACAAGATATGGGATTCTTTAGGGGTGTAAACAAACCAAGCCGGCTCGTGAGCTACTCGAGATCGGCTCGTTAAAAGCTTGATTTAAGCCGGGCTTAAACGGGCATGAGCTCGAGTGACAAGCCCGAGCATAACTAGACTAAACAAGCCTATAATTTATATACTTTTATTTATAAATTATGTAAATTATATATATTTATATATTAATTAATTACTATTATTAAATTATACTAAATTATGTAAATTATGTAAATTATATATTTATAATTTATATACTTTTATTTATAAATTATGTAAATTATATATATTTATATATTAATTAATTACTATTATTAAATTATACTAAAAATAACTAAATAATATATGTTATGTTATATATAAAAATTGCAATTAATAAACACATTAAAATTATTAAAAATGTATATATCTTATATAACAATTATAAACGAGTCGAGCCCAAGCCGAGCTCGAAGTTTAGAAAAGGAGCTTGAAACAAGCCGAGCTCGAGCTCAAACGAGCTCAAGGTTTGTCTCATCTTGTTTACACCCCTAGCGTTCTTTAACATGAGATACACTTATAGGGTGGTAATGTACAACGAGCAAACATTGCCCGAAGCAAATTAAGATCTAAACTTTATGACATATACAGAAATAAAGTATTCACCTTGGTGGATTTAAACATGAGTTGAGCAGGGTAATTTAGGAAAGCCAAAGACCCTTTGGTGAGTCCATGAGAACCCATGAGTACAGCCGAGAGTTTGACATAGGTCTTCCACGGGTTCACCATTTGCTTGGTGGTGAACCCTTGCAAATAAATCAAAACAATGTAAACCCATCCTTGAACGAATGTAAAATACCAGCCATAACTATACAAAATAAAATTTTCATGAAAAAAATTAACATTTTTAACGATGGTTAAATTCAAGATTAACAAGATTTAGTGTAGATGACCGACCTGAATTTAAGACGATTATATACATATTCCTGAAAAAAAATACATGAATGTATTCATTAGCTTTAATTAACATAAAAGGAAACTAATGCTGCATTACTTATAAAACAAAAGTCCATAGTTGACTTTTGATGGTCATAGGATATATTTATAACATTAAACATGACAGCACATTATTCTAATCAAATAAATAAATAAAAAATTAAAGAAACACAATTTAAAGATCACACTACTAAATATATAATGTAAAAATTGATTTTTGATAGAACCAAGTTTTAGCCTTTAAATCTTTAAACTAACAAATGAATTTTATTTATTTATTTATTTTGTCAAATTCAACACAAACAATAAAACAGGTTTAGATTTCAAGTCCCTAAAAAAGAGAAGTGTAGAATTAAACAAAGTGATCATTAAAAAATTTGAATAATTTATTGAAAACAAATAATACTAGAAACCACCCAAAGAAGTTTCATTTTAGAAAAGTAACATATTCAACTTTGTGCTAATTACTAATTGCCTGCATATTTTTGGTTAATTCTAAGCTTTATTGGCTCTTTCTTAATCTTACTCATTTTACTTTTTCTTTTCATATGTATGCTTTTAGTCTCTATTTTTTTATTAAAGATGTTGAGCATTTGATTACTTCCTTGTAGTTTTGGTGCAACCTAAAAGGGACCTACCCAAATTATATAAATAGTTCTTTTCTCAATCTAGTGTCAAGGAATAATCTTTCCAAAGGTTTGTTTGTTTAAAATTTTAGATTACATCATCATCTTTCTTTGAGTTTGAAACTAATTTAACAGGTTTTCTATACCAAAAACAAATTATTCAAAAATTAAATATTAACTTATGTTCCTAAGTAATTAGTTTTTGGGAATAAAAAAAACTATTAAGTTAATTTCAAACTCAAAGAAAGACAATGATATGAGATATCATCCAAAACTTCAAACAAACAAACCTTTGCATTATTCCTTGGTACTAAATTGAGAAAATAATTTTTTTATAAGTTGTGTAGGACCCATTTAGGATTCACCAAAACTACAATTACTTTACCTTTACATATGTGTGCTTTTTGTCAGTATTTTTTTATTAAAGATATTGAGTACTTGATTAAGAGTTAAGATTAAGAAAGACTCAATAAAGCCTAAATTAACCAAAAGTATGCAGGCAATTTACACAAAGTGCTGCATGCAAGCCATAAACCTCATCAAGAATTCAAGATCAATCCAACCCCATATTATATTAATATAAAATTAATAAATTTATTGAAAACATTGCATTGTAGATTCTCCAACAGAAAACCCCAATTCTCAAGAAACCTTACAAAAACAAAAACAAAAAACAAGATTTTTCATTTGAAGAAACACTAAGTGACCCGGTACAGATTATAGATAATCTGGGGGTTAAGTAATGTTTCCCACGGATGAGGTCTAGCTGAGAAGGCTGTTCTTCAGGAGACCTGCAAAACAAACACCGTAAGCTCGTCACTGAGAAGGGGGGGGTTCCTCCTTGTGACCACCCTCCGGCGTGAGAATCAGACTAGGTTGCTCTGAATATAAGTGTATATTAAGAGATTGCTAGATAACTTGATAGCAGATGATCTTACCATTCCAAGATATTGGAGTATTTATAGCTGAAGGTAGGTTTCCTAGAAGGTACAGCCGGCTGAATAGTATTCCTGTTCAACCAACAGTGGACTATGCACAGGCCATACTGGTTGGTGGGTAGGTTACGGCCAACAGTAACAAAGTCGGCTGCACTATTCCACCAACTGTAGATTATGCACGTCCTACTTACTGTGGATTGTACGCAGGCCATGCTGGTTGGTGAATAGGTTACGGCCAACAGTAACACTATTCCACCAACTGTAGGCCGCGCATGCTCCTCAGTAAGGGTTGGTGAGTAGGCAGCGGCTAATAGTGACAAACAGTACTAGAGGGTGCTCCTCCTCGCCCTGTTGTCGATGAGCTGTCACCCTGTGATTGGCTCATGGGCTGTTCTGGTCAGATCGTCTGTCCTTTCCATACCTTGGTAGGTATGGTACAAAAGATCTTTCAGAATCAGACTGGCTCATTTAGGCGGGATTGTTCCCGCCTTGCTTATTCCTTCATGTGACTACTGAAGTAGCTAGTGTCTTGTGCGTGTAGCCCTGCTGTCTGCGGGTAGCCTTCCCTGATGGCTTGTATCCGCAACTGCGGGAACAGGCGGGGTACTTCACCATTGGGAGGCTTTCCCTGCGTGTTCAGCTTGTGTACTGCGCGTAAGATCCTATGAGCATGGTGGGTCCTGCGGGAGCAGATGGCCTTTGCGCAGACGTCCCTGTTCAAGGTGAGTCTTGCGGGACCAACTGATCTCTGCTGGGACCTACCTCTTCAAGTCCCCCCAGTCCAATGTTCTTCTCATGAATGTTTAATAAAGTGAGGTGAACTTTTGGACTTTGAGCAAGGGGTTTTGAAAAGGGGTTTCTAGTTTTAAGGTTCTCCGTGGGGATTCTTCCCGCGGGTTTCCTAATGTCACTTGCAAAAATTCCTGATTTTTTTTGCTTGATCTTTGGGTATGATGCGGGTAGGTATGTAACCTTCTCGCAAGTCAGGAGCGTTGAGTCTCACTTGTGTGGATTCTCCTTGAGGTTTTAGTGGTTTTGAACATAATGATCAATTATGTTTAAACCACCAATTCCATCCTGGAGCCTCAAACAATGTATTTCTCGACGTTCCCGCTATGCGGGGATGTTATTTCCGTTTCCACAAGCATTGCCCAGAAGATCCTTCCTGGTTTCAATTCCCTGCCGGGCGCTAGGTATGTGAAGGGTTTTGCCTTAACACTGTACCCGCGCTCGTCTTACGGTTACTTTACTTTCAAGGTACTCCTGGCGTCAATTCCCTGCGGGTGCTAGATACGTGAAGGGTGTTGCCTTAACACTGTATCCGCACCCGTCTTATAGTTACTTTGTTGCCGGGGTATTCTTGGCTTCAATTACCTGCGGGTGCTAGGTATGTGGAAGGTTTTGCCTTAACGCTGTACCCGCATCCGTCTTATGGTTACTTGGTTGCCAAGGTAAGGGGTATTTTCCCGCTTACCTTTGAATCTTTTTGAATTTTGAATTTTGAAATTCGAAAGGTTGGTGAGGATAAGAACAGTCCAAACATCTGAAACGTCGCGTGACGGTTTCTTTTGACTGTGTCAGGACGTGCAGGAAGTTATGGTGACTTGACAGAACATGGTCATTCCAGTCGCTTTTTCAGGCGCGTGGGCATGATTTTTCGGGCGCGTGGCCGCGAAATTACTGGCACACGTCCTTTCAGCAGCTGTTGCCAGCTTGCTTTTTGCCACGTGTCATAGTTTCATTGCACCTTTGATTTCTCTCTCCTCCGCATTAAATTCACCGCATTAATTGTGATTACTATATAAAGGGGGAGAGGGTTATTTGCAATTCACACTTTTCACTCTTCTTCTTCTTCTTAGTGATTTCCGGCAAATACTCCCCTTTTTCAGGCAAGCATTTTCCCGAAATCACTCTTCTTTCTGCAAAAATGTCCTCTCGTGATGCTGAAGCTATAGCTGACGACAGGGGTACTGCTGGTGAGTGCCAGTGTGCTCTGCCCGGCGATCAGTACCGGTATGTTGTCAGGAAGTTCATGCTCGATCATCTCGAGCCTGAGTTTCCTGAATCCCACCAGACCGTGTACGATCCCACCAGCTTGCTTTTTGCCACGTGTCATAGTTTCATTGCACCTTTGATTTCTCTCTCCTCCGCATTAAATTCACCGCATTAATTGCGATTACTATATAAAGGGGGAGAGGGTTATTTGCAATTCACACTTTTCACTCTTCTTCTTCTTCTTAGTGATTTCCGGCAAATACTCCCCTTTTTCAGGCAAGCATTTTCCCGAAATCACTCTTCTTTCTGCAAAAATGTCCTCTCGTGATGCTGAAGCTATAGCTGACGACAGGGGTACTGCTGGTGAGTGCCAGTGTGCTCTGCCCGGCGATCAGTACCGGTATGTTGTCAGGAAGTTCATGCTCGATCATCTCGAGCCTGAGTTTCCTGAATCCCACCAAACAAAAAACAAGATTTTTCATTCTTAAACAATCTTTCAGATCAAAATTGTTTTTTAAAGAACACCCAATTCCTGAAAAAAAATAATAATAAAAAAAACATCAAAAATCAAGCATGGGTTTTGAAGAACAACAAAATCTTGAAAACCCTCAAAAATCAAACATGAGTTTTGAAAAAAACAATATTTTTCATTCTTGAACAATCTTTCAAATCAAAATTAGTTTTTTTAAAAAACACTCAATTCCTTGAAAAAAACTCAGAAAACCAAACATGGGTTTTAAAGAACACCAAAAATCTTGAAAAACCTCAAAAATCAAACAAGGGTTTTAAAGAAATCAAGATTCTTGAACAGTCTTTCAGATCAAAATTGGATTTTTAAACCCAAATCCTGAAAAACCTCATAAAATCAAGCATGAGTTTTCAAACCAATCTTTCATATCAAAATTAAATTTTTAAATAAATAAAACCCAATTCCTAAAAACATCATCAAATTAAACAAGGGTTATAAAAATCTTGAAAAAAAACCCTCAAAAACCCTAAAATCTTTACTAAAAACACAAGCTTTAAAACAAAATTACCTCAAATAAATCAAACCAATTTCATATCAAAATTGGGTTTTTTTTAAAAAAAAAAAACTCATCAAACCAAACAAGGTTTCAAAAATCTTGAAAAACAAACCCTCAAAAACCCTAAAAATCTTCACTAAAAACACAAACTTTAGACCAAAATTACCTCACAGACGCCATTAACAAGGTACCCAAAGAAGAACCCAGAAGAGCAAATGAGAAACTGTTGCCATTTGGGTCGATCAGAAAGAGAGATACCAAACAGAGACCGAGTTTGTTCTTCGTTGTTCTTCATTCTTGCTGTAAAAAGCTAATAACTTTTGTTGTGTGTGTGTATATATATATATATATTAATTGATCATCAAGTGAGATTTGTGCATGTAGAGATTGATAATAAAAGAATTGATTAGAGGGAGCGTATCGGTTCAATCACGTTGTTGTTGTTGAGAACACAACATTTAATTTGGAGAGAGGTTGAGATGGAGTTTGCAAATACAGAGTCTGGTTTTGTGAGAAGCCGCCAACTCATGAACAAGGAGAGAGGAGGTGTAAAAGTTAATCATTATTATATTAGGGGTTTTGCTTTTTCTTTAAAGCAATTTTTAAACGGGCTACTTGTTAAATTTATCGTAATTGAATACGCTTGTTTTTTGATCTGGGATAATCCTCACCTAAGGCTGACGTTTATGATACTCGCTTGAAAACGTGACAGTGCGGTGAGATAATATTTTTTTATTTCAAGAATCTAACTAATGAATGTTACATACTTACTTAGACTCTCATCATCACCTGATGCAGCTAAAATTATATTATGAGAAAACATAATTCAAACCCGAATCACATGAAATATTAGTCTTTCTTTATTACTCTTTCACCAGCTACTCAAGAAAAGTATTACCACTTATTATTTTATTTTTTATCTTATTATTATTATTTATTTATTTTAAAAAAAAAAACAAAATAATACTACTTATTAACATTTGTTAGTTGACTAGTTGTAATTTTGTTACTTTTATTAATTAAGCTAAAGGGTTTTCCGACATGCTGGGTCACCGTATTTTATTCTTCGGGCGAAAATATGATCTATTTGTCAAGTTGTCGGGATGCTTTGTGTTAAAAAAAGTAAACTAAAATAATATTTTTTTTATATTTAGAGTAAAATGTCATTTTCACCACTCTAGTCACCCTCCACCATTGAAATTTCAAAATATATTGAACAAGCATTTGGATTCATTTGGATTTCTGATGATATTTATATAGACTACGCAACTGTCGTGAGAGTGTTTAAGCTAACTTGAGGATAAAAGAATTTTATTCAAAAAAATCCTAAGAATCGTTAATAAAATATATTGTATGAGAATTCAATGTTCTAGAAAAAAATAAAAGGAAAAATGTGGGTTATCATCAATCAATAACGAATGCAGTCGAAAGAAAACATAAGGAATGTAATGTACGTTTGCTTAATCTTACATAATATGATCTTGGGGAACAAAGGGAAATCGATTTGTCAAAGGTATGAAGGTGACGTACAACGACTTTTGTCGTGATCAACGTTGCATAGAAACTAGTTCATCATCAAACACACACGACAACGAAACACAAAACAACCCTTGTAAGAATTTGATTGAGTACATACAAAAGTTTTGCACGTGTGATTATGATTAATTCTAGTAGGTTATGTCTAGGATTGTTTATTATAAATTTGCAGTAATAATGATTTTTTTTTATTTTCTGTCACATTTTTTTATATATTGTAAGTAATAAAAGTTTTCACGACTAACATAATGAATGATCTAAGTGATACACGAGTTTAGTTATAGTATTTGATTGTTGTACTAACTAAGACGTCCTAAATATGTTTATTCCACCAACAATAAATGATACGTGAATTATATTCGAGCAAGATCTTTTAAAGACGTGTATCCTTTATGAAATATTTGCCAACTCATAATAAAACGCAAATCGAATTTGACTATCTGGTTTTTTTACTCGCATGTCTCTAAAATAGTATATATTTAATGCTAGTAATAAATAAATACGTTAATATGGTTCTAGTGACTAGTATACATCTTTTTGTACTCATGAATCTCCAAAATTGTCTTTTCTTTTGCCTTAAAAATCGTCATACGTAGTATCTACTTTTTATAATCATGTAACTCATGGTTTATTTAGTATTTTTGTAATAAAAGTAATATTAAAATCTACTACTATAATAAAAGAATACCCACTTTTGCCACTTGTCACTCTCTCGGCTCTTCTACCTTTTTTAAACCCGTTTTCATATATGGTTTGTTTCTTGGATTTATTGGATACCACATGGGTTATTATCCGACCCAACAGGTCAGATCTCTTTCAGTTTAGAACCCCATATCCCAAACACCACTGTAGATTTAGATCCAACTCCTCGTCACTGCCGATGTAGATCCAACTCCCAAACGCCATGACACCATTCCGCCATCGGACCACTGCCACTAACGCTACCGCAGCTCCTCCCACCGTCTACCGTAGCCCCTTCACTCCCTCCACAGCGTATGTTCGTTCTTCCTAAAACAAAAATTAGGGTTTGTACTTTGGTTTATAAGTTGAGATCGATTTTATTTCGATGTTGAGTCTTATACATTGTCTAACACACACACTCCGCTCATCCGTACTAGAAGCTTCTATGTTAGCATTGTGTTATTAGTTTTAAAATGATCTTAATTGTGAATGAGGAAGAAATTATCATAGTTTTGTTAGACTTTGCCAACAAATCAAATAACTAATTATGCAATATTCAATAAATCGTGTATTCACATGGATTTGTAGGACGTGTTCATTGCTTATATGATTATAAGGCATCAACTAATTTTTATTTGTAACACCTGCTAACTCACTTATTATATATTTTAATATTGAGGAAGAACACAACATTTGAAAGCAAAATTAATTCAACATCTTCATTGTAAAAGTTAAATTTGCAAATTAATTCATTGGTACATCATGTTTGCAAATTACTATCTTAATTCGTAGGTTGATTAGTGTTATCTTTCATAGAAAGTCAAAACAGTGATGATAATTCTCATATGCCAAACAATCAACAAAACCTTTAAGCACCAAAAATGTAGATGAAGTATTAATAAAATAATGTTGTAATGAATTTTAGGCTATGATTAACTTGAGCTGTAAGATATGTATGTTAGGTTTGAAAGTCTCTGCTTATAAAGTCACTTATTAAGCATTACACCTAGCGTGCTACAAATTTAATGTATTTAGTTTTTCCTTACAATACTCATAAAGTTTGAGACACAACTTTTGTTGTTTCACATTAGGCAAGCAAATTTGACTGCAGTTTGTTGAGTGGGAGAAAGATATTAATGGGATGATTGGTGCAGCTAAATATGGTGATCTTGCACCGTTGTTCATTGATGGAAGCTATGACTTTGAAATGGTGAGTTTTCGTTGTATATGATCGAAGTTATTAGTTTTTATAATTGTTTGAAATATGTAGCTTTTAGTTTATGTTACATTTTGTAGGAGACATGTGACTTCCTTATCATAATGCAAGTTCATGTATTTTCTATTGTTATGGCGTTCTTAAACATCTTGATTTATTCAAGATGTTTTAAGAAGCCTAAAAGGAAAAAACAGAGTCTTAAGCATCGGTTCTGGTCTAATACATGGAATGTCTTAATGCTTATTATATCTTCGCTTTTCTTTTTATATTTTAACTTTATGTTTATCCTTATGTAGTAATATGAAACAATTTAGCTACGGAAGAAGACATGTGAAATGGGATTGAAGTGGTGGGAACGTTGCTTTATTTTAGTTTTTGTTGTATTTTTAGAGATATAAAATAAAAGTCAATTAAAATACTTTCTTTCTTAAAAATTTTCATTATATATATTGACTACATTACCATAAATCAACATACTAACAATTTAATTTGTTCTTTTTGTTTATTTTTGAAAGCTCGAATCATGAAGTTTTTTAGCTAACGCATATATAATTTAACACCTAATTTGTATATTATTAAATATTTTAAACATGTTAAATTAGCACATAATTTCAATTTATTTAAATTAATTGAAGATATGCTCACCTATCTCAATCTTTTTAAAATTTACCAATATTCACAAAATATATAATAATCACATGTATCTAAATATTCAAAATTTGAAGTCCTGATCAATAAGTCAATTTAGCTATTATGGCAATAGTTCAGAAGTTTATATCAAAATTCGATTAACTATAAATCCAAATGATTTATTTATTTGGAAAGCTACAATAGCGGTTTATTAGTTGTCTCAATTTCAATAATTACTAATATATCATATATATTGTAACAACTTTCTAAGATATTAACTAATCATACGGGTTAGTATTCAAAGATGACAGTTTCTCATTGCAGTATGTTTCATGATGATCATAAAGAAAAGACAAGGTCAATCATTATCTAGGGTTGGTTTGTACATGAAAGACCTCACATGGACAATTATACTTTGCATTGTCAAGAGTTCCAAGTCGGCATGAACTAGAGATTTTGATTCTTAATAAACAAGTTATATTAACTAATACAACAACAAATGTAGTGCATGTGTAATGTTTTTTTTTTAATTTCTGTAATTTTAATGTAAATTGTAATCATATTAACAATACATGATAATAATTGTGTTATTGATTGTATTTTGCTTAATATTTATATATTAAAAGTTTCATCAATTTCCCGTGTAATACACGGGCCTCAAACTAGTAAAATAGATACACTCATATACAACTGTGCAAAACAACTATAGAAATAAATATCATGATTTTCTCTAAACAATGATTTGCTATTTAAACTAGGGGTGTCCACGGTTCGGTTTTCACAGTTTTTGAGTCAAACCATGAACCAAACCGTTGGTAACGGTTTTTATTTTTGTAAACCAAAACCGAACTGTATGACTCTTAAACCGAACCGTTGGTTTGGTTTCATGGTTTGGGTAAATATAAATAAATTAATACACGGTTGGTTTTTGTTGTAAACCATAAACCAAACCGTTCGCTACAGTTTGAATCTTTTGAAACCGACCGACCGATAGTTATGAAAAAAACCAACCATGAAACTAAACCGATGACCGGTTTGAACGATTTCACGGTTTCACACCGAACCGTGAACACCACTAATTTAAACCAAAACATGATTTTCAACAAAGTGATTTCTTTTTTAAACCAAAATATTCAATGCCCTAAAAGCTTAAAAATCTCAACAGGACATGAGTTTTTAAAACATTTCTTAAAAGTAAATATAGTTCTTTCTTATAGAAAGTAAAATATCAATATTGTATCTCATACAATTTGAACTATTTTTAATAAGCTATCTAAAGTGTCAAACATAACATGAATCATATTTATAACACTATGTCCTTGTTTAATAGAAGATAAATAAAAGTAAACTAACACACCGGCCATTTTACTAAACCTACTTTTATCTTAAGTGTCAAACATAACATGAATCATATTAAATTTAGGTTCATTACCATTAATGTACGAATTAAATTACAGGAAAAACGCATCATATAATTTGTCTTGCTGGCTTATTTTGCGTGACTAAATGAAATGAAAAATATAAAGTGAGAAATTTTATTAGTTTTTTAAACGACATTAAAAGTTATTTGGGGCAATTGCGTATATTCCTCTTTAAACATACAAAAATTGCATATTTTCTTAAATCATGGTTGAAGAACATTGTACATCATACGTTATATAGGATCATTTGTTATATAATATTATATAAAAATATTATTTAGTAATGTAAATTATACAAATATATTCAATATTTTCATCGGGACATAATTAAAGCTTTTGAAACGTTTTTAAAAAACTAGTTGAGTGTTATTTTTTCATATAAATAAAGGTTAAAAATATATAATATTGCATGCAACGTATACAATTTGAACTATTTTTATTAAGTTGTCTAAAGTTTCAAACAATGAATCGTATTTTTCACACAAAGACGTTGACACATGTTTGATAGAAGCCTAAAGAAAAGAGCAACCGGCCATTTTTAATAAACCTACTTTTTATTAAATTTAGGTTCTTTACCATAAATGTACAAATTTTAGTTATCATTTCACTTGCTTGCTTCTTTTACACGATTATTAATTATTAACTTAATAATAACTAATTGATGCAACGGTAAAATGAAAATGAAGATCAAAACACGTTGATTATATGAATTCCTGTGATGAACTTCCAAACCCCCAAATCTCACCCAAAAGGCTAGGAAAAATGAAAAGAAAATATTACTAATCAAATTCAAGTATAACTTTTCAGATTACATCAAGATCATATAAAAAGACTTTCAAATACGAAATGGGCACTGAAAAGGCCATGGGCCAAACACAAACCCAAAATGAAAAATGCAAAACTGACAAAAAAACATAAAAAGGCCCAAAACTTTATTTAGGAGGCGTTTTTGGGCTTCGGACAGGGGCCAAACCGCCGTAGGCTGTTGGCCACAATGTGCTCCTCGTCTCAAGCTTCGATTTGACTGGTAATGGGCTTGAAATGGAGCTTCGTGGGCCAAGTTATGCACATTTTCGTGGGCCACCTTTGGAAGCACAATCTTGGGCCTTCAAATATAACATAGTACGTTCTTCAATGCTTGAGCCTCCATCACTAATTTAAAAAAACATTAAAAAGTCTTTATGAGTTATTTCGTATAGCATTATAATAACAGTCTACTTGGGGTGGCAAATGGTTGGGTACTTGGGTTGGGTCGAACGGGTCATGAGTCGAAATGGATTAGGGTTAAAATGAGTTAGGGTCAGAAGTCAGAACAAGTCAAAAAAATAAGGTTGTTATACTTTATTTAGATTGAATGTTGTATCAGTCTCGGTTTTATATATTCAAATGAATCTTGGTAAGTATTATAATTATCTGTACCACTATATCGGTTGTTATAATTCTTGTTGTAGTTGTTAAACTTTCCAACCTCATGACGAATGTCTCTCCGTTTTGACGAGATCATGTCGGGCTATGGTATTCTCCCTGTCCCATTGCGTCGTGAAAATTTTCTAAAACACGTTTTTAAAAATTGGGTCAGGTAGATTATATCCTATAAAGAAAAAAGAATAACATTACAAAAATAAGGAATAAATAATATGCATTACTAAAAAAAAGTTGAAATAAATAATATACATTACTAAAAACAAAGAAAAAATAGAAGGAATAAGTAATAAAGATGATGGAATAAGATATTGAATATTTAAAGATGATGGTAGAAAATTGTATGAATATTGGATGAAAATGACTTTATTTATAATTCAAGATTTTCATTTTGCATAGCAACACGAACCATATATAGGTAATAGTCAAGTCCGAGTCGAGCCAGGGTGGTTTTGAGCTCGGGCTCAAATTTAAACAAGGCAACTCAACTAAAGCTCTAGCTCGATTTTGAAGTTAAACGAAATTAAGATCGAGCCAACAAGTCGAGCCATGATTTTTGGCTCGGTTAGAAAAATGAGCCGACTCAGCTTAGGATGTTTCAAATCAAGTTTTCTTAGCTAGTTTTATTCGAGCTTTTATCGAACGAGCCACGAGCCCGAGCTTTGAGCCTCGAGCTTGTTGAACTACCCTAGGCAATACCCATCTCATTAGAATATGAAACAAACTTAGGCCCCGTTTGTTTTTTTAGAGATTTAAGTCTGAATCTGAATACCACATCTGAATGTTAAGAGGTGGTTCAAATGTCTGAAATCTGAATCATTAAGAGGTGGAGGCTAGAGACGAACCTCTAGTCGTCGGAGATGGAGCCTAGTCTCCGGGTTAGAAGTTAATGAAGGCCGGAGACAAACGTATATTTTTTTTGGGTTAAGAGGTTTTCAGACCCACCTAAAGCTCTTACTGGTTCAGATGCTATTAAGACGCTGAACCTCTTAATGCCAGAAAAAAACAAACAGCCCCACGTCTGATTACGTCTGACCGAATCAGACGTTTTCCTCTATTCAGAGAAAAGAGGCAAAAACAAACAGGGCCTTAAGATTACTTTTGAACACTTCCGTTGATTTAGGATTGGTTTGGGATTCGTGGTCCGGCTACCCAACCTAAATGCTCGATAATATAGCTCTATTTATCCAAGTAACCAATCATAATTTTCTTTCTATGGTAATTATTTTTCATAATTGACTAACTGGTTAGTTATATTATGTCAAAACACTATAAATATCCGACATGCATTTCTAATAAACTAAAAGGTATATCCGAAACACACGTGTTTATGCAATACCCGATGAACACTTCGCTAAACTAAAACTGACAGGCTTTGAGACAGTATTTTAAATTCAAGTATGGGATTGGGATTACCTAAACTCGTCCCAGATCCAATCCACTTCCATCACTCATCACTACATCAACCTTTACGAGTCTACGTTGACAATGTTGACCATTTGTACAAATGGCAAAATTAACCATTGATTAAACCTCTACATTGACCAATAAAAAGAAGCAATGTCAATACACCCTTTACTTGGTAGCATCTTCAATAAGTCTTCAGCAACTTTAGGTCACTTTTGTTCTCATGTTATAAAGCCAATTACATAAATAATAATCTATGTTTCATACAATGAAAAAACACTAGTAAAAGATGCAAATGAGTGTAACAATATTAGGAACTCAATTCCCTTGCTTAAGGAAACATTGATTCAACTTGTAAAATGCATACACGATTAGAAACGTTACACTAGCCAGATATGTACTCGGGTTCCCTATTACTGTAGCATATCCCACGCATTCGGGTCACCTACAACAAATGACCGCACATTTTTACAAGATTAATTGCAATAAATGACCGTAACATTAATGGATTTCTCCCATTGTATACCACTACTATTTCCGATCATGTAATCGTGCCTCTAACATTGTGATTGCATTAGAGAGATGCAAGCTTGCCTATAGAATATGTTTTAGTATGTATAATTTTATCTTTTCCTATGTACTTGTAGGATTCAACTACTATCGTACTACATGTGAATATTCAGTTCCACCCACATTGAAAACGAGAACAAAGATAGGTGTGACATACGCGTTTTAGACTTGCATGATTACCCATCAAAAACACAAATGCCAGCCCATCTTTGTCTTAGTTCATATTGTAAGATAGGTGAAACACATAGTGCAAAGTGACGCTTAATCCATCATATTACATACGCACATGTATCACATACGTAACTGAAACTTACAAGTAAATAAAAATAAAATGATACATACGAAATCATTTTCTATAGGTAAGTTAAACACCATCTACTGCGAAATACAATATGAAATGCACTCTTACATTCAAAGACTAGTATACATCGAAGGAAATATAATATTAAAAGAACTCTAATATCAATACTGTAAAGCCTAATTTATAAACATGGATCAACAATTAATAATATTCGATTATATACGAGGGTTATTGGGCTTGTGTTGTTTTAGCTTTAGATAGGATATGTTGGGCTTCAACATCATGGGCCGTGGCTAAAGGTGAAAAAAAAAACCGAACCCAGAACTGGACCCCCAAAAAAAATTCGGAACCGGTTTTTTTTATACCCGGGTATTTAATACCCAAACCCGTACCCGACCCTACCCGTAGGGTACGAATGGGGTATGCATTTCAGTACCGAAACCCGTACCCGAACTGGACCCGATTGTACCCGGGGAAAACCCGAAAACCCGAACCGATTTCATACCCGGAACCGGGTTTTTTCCAATACCCGAAACTGGGTTTTTTCAAATACCCGATCTATACCCGAAATTACCCGAAAAATAACTGGAAAATACTCGAAAAATACCTCTAAAAAGTGCAACCCAAAAAGAATTTCAATCTATACCCGAAAAATACCCGGAAAACCCCGAAAATATAGTTTTTTTCAATACCCGGAAATAGGGTATTCAAATACCCGGTTTTAGAATACTCGGTTCTATACCCGATCCGAACCTGATAGGCAATACCCGGACCTGAACCCGACTCGGATATTACTAATACCCGATTTTTCAATACCCGATCATACCTGAACCGAGTTTTTCTAATACCCGATTTGTACACCTCTAACCTCGGCGAAGGAAAAAAGAAAAAATATTATTTATTTATTTATTCTTAGATAATATCTTTTTTTCATGTTTTTCTAATCAAAATCTTTTTTATTTAATTAATACTAGCTTAAGATACGTGTATAATGAAATTTAATGATATACAGGCTCTTCATTGATGCATTTTCAGATTTTCTACATGATGATTGATGGGCTCTTCGTTGTCTCGCATGTCACCCTTTTAAACTCATTCTCCTTTTAGGCTTTTATCACATTGTTTTTAGGATGATGATAGTATATCAATATTAAATTTTTAATGTACTAAATGATCTTTATACACGAGCGATTACATTTTACCGAGCGTGCAAACGAGTCGAGCCGTTAGCGAGTTACTTAACCTTGAATTGATAAAAAACTTAAGTGTCAAGTTTTTTCAAACTTGAGCTAGGCCAGAGCCTAACATAAAGCACGTTTACGTATCGAGCCTGAACTCGAGTCTGATGTATTTTTAAGTTTGACCTCTTTAGACTTAGGGATGACAGTGAAACCCGAACCCGATGGAAATACCCGATACCCGACATAATTGGGACGGGTCTTACCCGTCCCATTAGGGTATGGGACGGGTCTGGGATTAGTTTTTAATTTTTTCACGGATCTGGGACGGATCAGGGATTTCTAACATACACGATTACCCGACCCAATTACCTGATAATATGGGCCCGTTTACCCGATTATATACCTGACATAATTTTATATATATATATATACACACACACACAAGGGGTACCATCAAATCCACATGGCCGTTGATGATCAGGACAAAACCGCTTTTCGGACGCCCGATGGCACATTTTGTTACCAAATGATGCCATTCGGACTTAAGAATGCCAGGTCCACATACCAACGCCTGATGGACAACCAGTTTCATGCCCAAATTGGGAGGAACTTGCAAGTCTACATGGATGACTTGGTCATCAAAAGCCCTGACGCAGAAGCGATGTTGAAAGACATCGAATAAACTTTCAACACGCTTAGGAAGATAAACATGAAACTCAACCCGGGCAAGTGTGCCTTTGGAATGGAAGAAGGGAAGTTCTTGGGGGTCATCGTCACTAAAGATGGCTTCAGAGCGAACCCTGAAAAGGTCGAAGCCATTATCAAAATGGAATCACCTACTACCATCAAACAGGCTCAGACACTGAATGGACGACTAGTGGCATTTATCGCTTTTTGGCAAACCACGCGGATAAGTCGTTTCCTTTCGTGTCAACGTTGAGAAACTGTTTAAAGAAAACGCACTTCCGCTGGACACCAGAAGCGGAAGCAGCTTTTCAGGAGATTCGGTCACGCTTGATCGAACTCCCAACGCTCACAGCACCAAAAGCGGGAGAGGAGTTAATCCTATACCTTTCCGCAACAGATAGAGCAACCGGGGCAGTCCTGCTAGTAGAGCGAAAAGGCATCCAGATGCCAATCTATTATGCCAGCCGTATCCTAACAGACGTAGAAACCCGGTACTCTACCCTCGAAAAATTAGTCTTAGCACTTATACACGCTTCACGCAGGTTAAGACGATATTTCCAGGGTCACCCAATCACCATTCTCTCCAACTTCAAACTTGCAAACGTTCTAGGCAAACCCGAGTTATCGGGACGCCTAGCCAAATGGGCAATTGAGTTGGGGGAGTACGCGATAAAGTATAAGCCAAGACCAGCCATAAAAGGCCAGGTTTTGGCCGACTTTATTGTAGAAGTGCCTGCATCGCGGGAAAAAGAGTGCCAGGAAGAGGCTCAACCCTCTCCAGCACAAGACATCAATGATGTCTGGCGACTCTACACTGATGGAGCAGCCAGTAACGAGGGTTCAGGCGCAGGGCTGAAACTAACCAACCCAGCAGGCCAAAAATACACTTACGCTATTCGACTGGATTTTCCAAGTACGAATAACGAAGCCGAGTATGAGGCATTCTTGGCTGGGCTGAGAATTGCGCGTAAGATGGGAGTGAAATACTTGGAAGCCCATGTGGATTCCATGTTAGTAGCCAATCAAATTAACGGGACGTACACGGCCGTGAACGACACAATGGCCCTGTACCTCGCACAAGCAAAAACCCTTATGCGCGATTTCAACGACTGCAAAGTCATACACGTCAAGCGTAGTGAAAACAAATCTGCGGACGCGTTAAGCAAGCTTGCATCATTAGCCTTCACCCACTTGGGAAAGGACATCCGCATTGAACTCCTTGAGGCACCTTCGGTCCCGCACAAGGAAATTTGTGTCATCCAAACCGGCACAGAAACGTGGATGACACCAATAATAAAATACCTCGCGGCAGGTACGCTACCAGAGTCAAAAACACAGGCAAGAAAACTACGCTGTAAAGCATTGAATTATCAACTCATCGATGACATCCTTTACAGACGTAACTTTCTTGGCCCACTCTTAAGATGCGTGGACAACCAAGATGCTGACTACCTCCTAAGGGAAGTACACGAAGGCATCTGTGGAGTACACGCAGGTCCACGCGCTGTTGTAGCTAAGCTAAACAACGCGGGATACTTTTGGCCGGGGATGCATACGGATGCGCTGGCATACATCAGAAAATGCAGGTCTTGCCAGCTCTACGCACCCAACACGCACCGCCCGAAGAATGAACTTGTTCCAGTCACCTCTTCATGGCCATTTCAGAAGTGGGCCATCGATGTGACAGGCCCATTTCCTACAGCAGCAGGAAATGTTCAGTTCCTAGTGGTAGCCATCGACTACTTCACCAAGTGGATAGAAGCAAAACCCTTAGCCCAAACAACCGCGAAACATATCAAAAAATTTATTTGGGAATTTATTATTTGTCGTTTTGGACTTCCACAGAATTTGGTGAGCGATAACGGCACCAACTTTGCTGACAAGAAGCTACAACAGTGGCTGAAAGAACTTCAAATCACCCACACCTTTACCTCAGTGGCACACCCGCAAGATAATGGTGAGGTGCAAAGAGCAAATAAGAGCATCGTCAAAGGCATAAAGAAAAGACTCTTGGAACACAGATCCGGCTGGGTGGACGAGCTTCCGCACGTCCTTTGGGCAAACAGAACGCTGAAGAAGGCCAGTACGGGAGAAACCCCGTTCAGTCTCACTTATGGCACTGAAGCCATGGTCCCGGTCGAAATTGGTTTACCCTCACCAAGGGTCTTGATTCAGCCAGAAGACAATGATGCGGAAAGACGGTTGGACCTTATGCTAACCGAGGAACGCAGAGACTTAGCCGCAGTGCGTGAAGAGAACTACAAGCGACAAATGCAAAAGTACTACAACACGCGGGTAAAACTCTGCAACTTCAAAGTAGGAGACTACATACTGCGTAACAACGAGGCTTCGAACCAAGAACGCCCAGGAAAGCTGGCCCCGGTCTGGGAAGGGCCATACATTATCAAAGAAGTTCTGGGAAAGGGCGCATACCGGCTCGAAAGGCTCGATGGCACTCCCATCCCAAGAACATGGAATGGAGCTCAATTACGCAAATGTTATATGTAGATCAATTCCAAACTTGTAAAGAAAAGGCCTAGAGCCACTTTTAATGGAAATGATTCTCCTTTCACAATGTGTTGATAGCCTTACCTTTATACTTATGAACTTCCCACACTGATGTGTCGGTATTCACCGCATAAATAGGGGAAGAAGTAAGTCGTTACGTGTGGAAGGCGGCAAAACCCGCATAAACACAACGGTAAAAATTTCAAGTTTTAAGGAAAACCTCCACGCAGGTCAGATGTAAGTAAAGTTTAGTCATCCTTGTAAGTGCAAGTGACGGTCTTACCCGCACAATCACGAACAAGGAGGCAAAACTTCAACCTATCATCTACCACGTCCAAAGGTTAACTTATTCTGAACACTTAGAAATTTCAAAGGAAAAGATGAGGAAAACTTCCACGCAGGTCAGATATAAGAAAAGTTAAGCCATCCTACTAAGTGTAAGTGACGGTCATACCCGCACAATCATGAAAGAGGAAGCGAAACAAACTTATAATTTGCCACGTTAAAAAGTTAACTTATCTAAGTACTAAAGAAATTGCTAAGTTAGATCAAAACATGCGTAAAATAAACAAGGCAAAGAATTAACACAATCTTTATTCCATCAAATTCAAATATTACAAAGATTGCTGGGTGCATACCCGCATACAAAAGAAGCTATACAAGCAAAAATCTACGCTAATGGTGGAAAGGGATCTTCAGGATCATGCTTCAGGACCATTTCCACTTGGACCCGCACCATCAGCAGAGCGTGGCGGTTCAAGGAAAGCTTTAAGGATAGCTAGCCCATCATCAGCAGCAGCGACTTCGTTTACCTTCTCCACCACCGGATGCGGGAAGGCGGCATACTGATTCACTGCTTGGTCATAAACAGCTTCAGTATCCACATCATACAAAGGGAAGTTGGAAGGCGGGATGCCTTTCTCAACAAACCCTAGACCAAGCAGGAAGCCGGCCTTTTCCCCATCCTCGTGAGAAGAGTTGAGGGCTGTGCTCATAGCATCGTCATAAGACGTCTCCGTGAAGACCCGATGCACAACCTACAAAAAGAAAAAAAAATACAAGTGTCAAAACCTTTTCTATTTACAAAGAAAAGCGTAAAGACATGAAAAGCTTACCTGAGACAACGCTTCTCGAAGAAGCCATTCCTTGGCAACCAGAGCTTCTTGGAGGGCGGCTTGAGCTTGGGTACAGGCGCGTTCGGCTTCACTTTTATTCAGGTTGGCAAGCAACACTTCCTTTGCAGCAGCCTCTTCGACGCCCTTTAGCTTCCGCTCAGTGTGGTCAAGCACGCCCCTCTGGTCCAGGATCTCTTGGAGCTTCTTCGCGTCCTTCATCGCCAAGGCATCATGAGCCTGTTGGAGCGCCTCTAATTTAGCTTTAAGTTCCTCATTCTCGAGGCGTAGAGGCTCAGCAACAGCTTCAGCCTTGGTGGCCCTTTCAGTTGCGTTTCTAGCAGTTTCCTTAGCCAGCCGAAGCTGTTCGTTAACAGCTTGGGCAGCCTTGGAACGGGCCTCGAGACGGGCCTGAACCTCAACTTCAAGGGCCTGGAACGCCTTCTCCTTCTCCGCAGCCGCGGCGGAGAGCCTCCTATTCTCCTCCCGGACAGCCCGCGCCTGAGCTACTTCTTGAATGCGAGCTGCTTTTAACTTGTCGTTTTCACGACAAAGCAGCTCGACGCGCGGCTGCATCCGGGCCAGGAGAACCCGAAGCTCATTGGTTAGCCTACCCTCCTGGTAGCTAGCCATGGCTTCCCCCAACGCACCACTGGGAGCTGCGTGACGAGCCCACTCCACGCACTCCACAGGTGTGCGAAGGGTTGTTCCTCGGCGAATGTTCCATCGAGGAACATACACTTCATTGGAATCCGACACTGCAAAAAACAAAAAGCAGTTAGGAAAAGATGATAATAAATATATATATATATATATATATATATATATATATATATATATATATATATAGGCCAAAAGAACCCTACGCACCTGTAGGGTCAATAACAGGCCGATAGCCGCCAAACCCATCACCTGAACCCAAGGGAAATCCGTCCAAGAGGTCAGGTAGATGGGAAGGAGGCAGAGGTTGGCGAGATGCCCCATGCATACCTGAAGGATCGGCCGTCGTTGCCGATGACGGAGGAGGCATAGTGAAGGCCGCCGCGGCCGCCGCTGCGGAGTCCGCCGCAAAAGTAACCACCGGCTCAGTGAAAGATGCGGTAAATATGGCACTGACAGCCGGCGGTGATGACATCACAGCTGGAACAGTTGGCTCAATGGAGTGAGCAACTGAACCAGCGGAAGCAGGCGTAGGCGCAGCCGCCTGGGTCGTCGCCTCAGGTAGGCTGACCAAACCTACCGTCATGGGCAGGGAGGTACTCCTCCCCGCTCCACCCTGGAATGCGTCAACATCCACGCCTGCACAAAGAAGATAAGTATTAATGATGGAAAGCTATGCAGTTAAAAATATAGTTTGTACTTACGGGTTTTCTTGAGCCTAAAAGTGCGGACAGGCGGGGATGAACCCGATGGAGCCGGCCTCTTCACGCCGGTCAACGTTGTCATCCTGGGCTCTCCGGAGGTGACAATTGTCGCAGCCTCCGGAGCAGTGGTCTTATCACCACCGGGGTTCCCCGCCACCTCCTCGCTCTCGGCCTCTGAGTCAGACTGAGGCACTGGATCGGCAGTGGAGGCCACCTTCTCCTTCCCCTTCCCGCCGGCAGCCTTCTTCTTCCGCACCAACGGAGGACCATCTGCGGATTCCTCATCAGAACATAAGATTAGAGGAATTCCAGCAGAGGTTTCAACATTGAGGGGTCGAGGGTTGAATAGCGCCTTACCTGGCCGCCTGGCGCTCAGGATCTCGTGGCCTAGCGGGTAGACCTCCACGAACCGATCCGCCGTTTGTTCTAGGATGGGCAACTCGTTCTCATCTAGAGCACGAGTACCCATCCGAGCGGGACTGTCAGCCTCCCGCGGATACAGGAGCGACTGCAAGTCTTTCCCCTCTGAAATAAACAGGAAAGAAGTTAGAAGAGATTCTAAATCAACAAAAAGAAACAAAGCATACCGTAAGTAACAGAGTTCAAACCGTATTCGAGGATGATCGGGATCTTTCGCGCATCCGCATCCTTCCACACCCGGCTCATCCCGAGCATCACCATCCCGGACTCCGCAAACCGGTAAACCGGAGATTGGACTCGGGATATCTTCTAGAACCATTCCGCCTCCTGGTAGTTGGAGGCGTGAAGGCTTGGGAGAGCTTGCCCATTCTTAAATTTCATGGCAAGGGGGATGGCGCGAGCGGAGATGTAGAAGAACTCCCGCTTCCACGAACGAAGACTGCGCTCGGTTGCGCAAATCTTCAAACCCTTGATTCGGGTTATCAGCGTATACCACCCCTGGATGCACCTCCAAGAGTACAAGGTCATCAGGCGGTCGACGAAGGGCTCAATGCCCAGAATCCGGCACACCCACTCGAAGTGGCGAATCTTCTCGATCGCCATCGGGTGCACCTCGGTCAGGTGTACACCGTGCCTCTCTAGGACACGGTACACAAACTTTGTCAATGGGAACCTAAGATTCCCATAGACAAAGAATGCAGCATATACCCCGATCTTGCCTCTGGGGGCATCATACACCGTCTGATGGGGTTCAGGAAACTCAGGCTCGAGAGACTCGAGCATGAACTTCCTGACGATGTACTGATATAGATCGACAGGCAGAGCACACTGGCACTCGCCAGCAGTACTCTTGTCATCGGCGTACACCCCAGCCTCCTGGGCTGTAGCCTCAAGATCGTGAGACGACATCTTGCAGATATGAAAGAAGAAAATGATTTCAAGAGAATGCTCGACTGAAAAGATGAGTATTCGCCGGAAATCGTTTTGAAGATGAAGAGAAAAGTGAAAGTGTGGATTACAAAGAACCCTCTCCCCCTTTATATACTAATCGCAATTAATGCGATGAATTTAATGCGGAAGAGAGAGAAATCGAAGGTGCAATGAAACTATGACACGTGGCAAAAAGCAAGCTGGCAACAGCTGTTGAAAGGATGCGTACCATTAATTTCGCGGCCACGCGCCCGAAAAATCGCGCCCACGCGCCTGAAAAAGCGTCTGGAATGACCAGGTACTGTCACGTCACCATAACTTCCTGCACGTCCTGACACAGTCAGAAGAAACCGTCGCACGACGTTTCAGCAGTTTGGACTGTTCTTATCCTTTCACCAACTCTTCGAATTTCAAAAATTTCAAAAAAATAGATTCAAAAGTAAGCAGGAAAATACCCCTTACCTTGGCAACCAAGTAACTGTAAGACAGGTGCGGGTACAGTGTTAAGGCAAAACCTTTCACATACTTAGCACCCGCAGGGAATTGACGCCAGGAATACCTTGGAAGTAAAGTAACCGTAAGACGAGTGCGGGTACAGTGTCAAGGCAAAACCCTTCACATACTTAGCACTCTGCAGGGAATTCAAACCAAGAAGGATCTTCTGGGCCATGCTTGCGGAAACGGAAATAACATCCCCGCATGACGGGAACGTCGAGAACTATATTGTTTGAAACTCCAAGATGGAATTGGTGGTTTTAGCATAATTGATCGCTATGTTGAAAAATACCAAAACCCCATGGAGAATCCACACAAGTGGGACTCAACGCTCCTGACTTTCGAGGAGGTTACAAACCTACCCGCTTCATACCCAAAGATCAAGCAGAAAAGTCGGGAATTTCTGCGTGACATCAGGAAAACCGCGGGAAGAATCCCCACGGAAAACCTTAAAACTAAAAACCCTTTTCAAAACCCCTTGCTAGTCCAAAAGTTCACCTCACTTATTAATAATTCATGAGAAGAACATTGGACTGGGGGGACTTGAAGAGGTAGGTCCCAGCAGAGCCCAGTTGGACCCGCAAGACTCACCTTGAACAGGGACGTCTGCGCAACGACCAACTGCTCCCGCATGACCCACCATGCTCAGAGAAAACCTTACGCGCAGTACGCCAGCTGTACCCGCAGGGAAAGCCTCCCAATGGTGAAGTACCCCGCTTGTTTCCTCAGTTGCGGATACAAGCCATCAGGGAAGGCTACCCGCACTGACAGCAAGGCTACACGCACAAGGCACTAGCTACTTCAGTAGTCACATGAAGGAATGAGCAAGGCGGGAATAATCCCGCCTAAATGAGCCAGTCCGTATGCTTCTGGAAGATCTTTTGTACTATACCTACTAAGGTATGGGCAGAACAGACGATCTGACCAGAACAGCCCATGAACCAATCACAGGGTGACAGCTCACCGACAACAGTACGAGGAAGAGCACCCTCTAGTACTGTTTCACTATTAGCCGCTGCCTACTCACCAACCCTTACTATGGGACGTGCGCAGCCTACAGTTGGTGAAACAGTGCATAGCCGGCAGTAAAGGAACAGTATACAGCCGACCTTGTTACTGTCGGCCGTAGTCTATCCACCAACCAGCATGGCCTGTGCGTAGACCACTGTTGGTAGAACAGGAATACTATTCAGCCGGCTGTACCTTCTAGGAAACCTACCTTCGGCTATAAATACTCCAACACCTTGGAATGGTAAGGACATCATCTGATATCTCATTCTTATCTAGCAATCTCTTAATATACACTTATATTCAGAGCAATCTAGTCTGATTCTCACGCCGGAGGGTGGTCACAAGGAGGAACCCCCCCTTCTCAGTGACGAGCTTACGGTGTCTGTTTTGCAGGTCACCTGAAGAACAACCTTCTCTGCTGGACATCATCCTCGTGGGAAACATTACTTAACCCCGAGATTATCCGTAATCTACCCAGGGTCACTTAGTGTTTCTTCAGTCATTTAATGTATAGATCAGAGCATTAACAAGTTAGACTCTAGTGCAATATCCAAAATTTGATTCAAGGTCAACCAATATGGGTGCATCATATAGCTAGTTGACCAAGTATGGTCATATGGTCCTACTTCATAAATCAACTTTGTTTATTGAAATATGTTTTATTATTTTGTTTGGTTTTTGAAGCTAGAAATTAATCTTATTAACACTTGTGATTTATCATTTATGTGAGATTAATGACATAAAAGTTGTTGTTTATAGCGGACGCAAAATGTCGTCCAACGCGACATGCAAACCGCCGATGAAGGCTACATCAGAAGGGGTGTTCCAAGGAAACAACCCACTTGATTTTGCACTCCCTCTTGTGATTATACAAATATGCATGGTTCTCGTCCTCACTAGCGTTCTTGCTTACCTTTTGAAACCGCTAAGACAGCCTCGAGTCATTGCTGAAATCATTGTAAGCTAGTTTTGATTATTATTTGTTGTTTAAATGTCTTTATGTCACATATGCAACTTAATAAAAGTGTGATGGTAGTTTTGTTATTATTATTATTATTATTATTTCAGGGTGGGATTTTACTGGGTCCGTCTGCTCTAGGCAGAAACACAAACTACCTTAATGCGGTGTTTCCTAAAAGGAGCCTACCGGTTTTGGACACGTTAGCCAATATCGGGCTATTATTCTTTCTCTTCCTAGTGGGACTCGAGCTCGACTTAAAGTCACTTAGACGGACCGGGAAGAAAGCCTTGTCTATAGCCATAGCGGGAATCTCCCTTCCGTTCGTTTTAGGAATCGGTGTTTCCTTTGTCCTTCGTGGGACCATCTCCGAAGGGGTCCACCAAGGCCCGTTTATCGTGTTCATGGGTGTCGCGATGTCCATTACCGCATTCCCAGTGCTAGCGCGAATCCTAGCCGAACTCAAGCTTTTAACCACGGATGTTGGTAAGATGGCAATGTCTGCAGCTGCGGTTAACGATATAGCTGCTTGGATCCTACTCGCACTAGCTGTGGCCCTCTCGGGCACTGGGCGGTCCACACTCGTGGCACTTTGGGTTTTCTTGTGTGGCTCGGTTTTCGTCGTTTTATGTTCGTATATCATCCCACTTACTTTTAAGTGGATGGCTAATAGATGCCCAGAAGGCGAGCCTGTCGACGAGCTTTACGTTTGTGCCACTTTAGGGGTCGTTTTAGCAGCGGGTTTTGTGACGGATACTATTGGGATCCACGCGCTTTTCGGGGCTTTTGTGGTTGGTGTTCTTATCCCGAAAGAAGGCCCGTTTGCAGGGGCATTAGTGGAAAAAGTTGAGGATCTTGTTTCGGGCCTATTCCTACCGCTTTACTTTGTGTCAAGTGGTTTAAAAACCGATGTGGCATCGATCAATGGAGCCGAGTCTTGGGGTTTACTTGTTTTGGTCATATGCGTGGCGTGTTTTGGGAAGATTGCGGGCACTGTTGCGGTTTCTATGATGTGTAAAATGCCCTTCACTGAGGCTCTTGCTCTCGGGCTTCTTATGAACACTAAAGGTTTGGTAGAACTCATTGTTCTTAATATCGGTAAAGACCGCGGGGTACGTACTTTTTTTTGACAGAAAGTTCGTTATTTTAATAAATGAACGAACATGAACAAAAATTTGTGTTCATTTAAATAAATGAAGTAATGAACAAACGTGGAAAAATGTCTCGTTCGTTCATTTATGTTCGTGAACATTTGTTTATGTTTGTTTGAATACTGATAGAAAATAATTAAATATTATTTGTTTATATCCGCTTACATTTGTTCATATATGTTCATTTGTGTTTGTTTATGTTTGTTCAAATATATTCACTTATATTTCTTTATGTTCGTGAACTGTTCGTTTAGATTTTAACAAACGAACATAAACGAACACGAACATATTCATTTTTTAAACGGACGAACATGCACACAAATATTTGTCTGATCAACCGTTCGTATTCGTTTAAAGTTAAATGAATGAACTATGAACACGGACATACCCTTGTTCATGTACGTTTGGTTCGTTTACAGCCTGCAAATATACCATATGTCATATGATGGTGTTTATTTATATTTTTTTAGGTGCTAAATGATCAAACTTTTGCCATACTGGTTTTGATGGCTCTTGTAACCACATTCATCACCACACCTTCAGTGATTGCGGTGTACAAGCCCGCAAAAAAGCTCGCAGAAGCGGAATACAAACACAGAACCATTTACAGAAAGGGTTCTGCAACGGGCCAGTTGCGTATGTTCTTCACATTCCATGGAATCAGAAACCTGCCAACAATAATTAATCTGATAGAAGCCTCACGTGAGACTGGCCGAAAGAAGGAAACGCTTTCGGTTCATGCAATGCACCTTATGGAGCTTACTGAGAGGTCTTCTGCAATACTGATGGTTCACAAGGCGAGGAAAAACGGGTCCCCGTTTTGGAAGAAAGATGAACGGGCCGGGTCTGACCAGATTGTGGTGGCATTCGAGACGTTTGAGCAGCTGAGCAAGGTTTCGATCCGACCCACGACTGCCATTTCGCCTGTTTTGAGTATGCATGAAGATATATGTAATGAGGCCGAGAGTAAGAACGCGGCCATGATCATTCTCCCGTTTCATAAGCATTTGAGTAAAACGATTAATTTTGGAATAAACTCTCCAATTTTATTAACCAAGAAAGTGGTTAGGAGTTCAACCGAGGCGGTTCGTGAACATAGCCGGTGCAACTTGATATTGGTAGGGAGGATGCCCGAAGGCTTCGTTGAGGAAAAGGAGCGAGTGTCCGGAAATGGGTCCCGTTGGGAACCTTTTGATCGCACCCGAGATGAACATATCGGCTTCGGTCTTGATGGTACAGCAGTACCATACTGAATATTCATTGCATTCTATGGCTTCTTTGAAAGAGGATGAAGTCACCACTGAATATGATTCTCATTAACATAAGTTTTTATTTTCTATTATTCAAGAAGTTAAATGTTAAATGAAGACTAAATGATTTATTAAACATGCATGTAATTTACAGACAATATACTATCTTAGTATATATCTTCATCAAGTTGTTTTAATTTTTAACTGCTCTCTCAAAGTGCAAACATACTACAACATTAGTAGGCTATATTATTATATAACATTTTTAAACTAATAACAATGAAATAAACTAATTGGCAGCAGATTAACAAGCTACTCATATACACGAAAATTAGTATACGAATGGCAATAATCGATTACTAGTTTGTAGATAACGTACACAAATAAATTTGGATTGATGGTGTTGTTTGGAACGGAAAAAAATCTCTTAAAATAAAATGTATTTGCTAAAAAACCAGTCAAATTTTTAATACTTTATACAGCTAAGATTTAATCCTAATGTTAGTTATGGGTAGTTCAAAAGACTTAATAGCAGCTAGGATCTAATCTCACCTAAATTGGATGACGGTTAGCTCTATGGTCTATATTATGTATGATTTCACTGAATTCTAGTAAAAAACTAATTATGCAAACTTGGAGTGGCGGTGTCTGAATTTTTTCTTTAGGCTTTGGAATCTTTCTATCCTTGGATTTATTACTATCTGACGTCAAAGTTTTTGAATCCAAATAGGTCGGGTTGGGTCGGGTCACATAAGTTAACATTTTGTTCAATTTTTATTTTGGTATTATTTATATTAATTGGGCTTCTTGAATATTTTGGACTTTAGGCTTCTCAAATCTCAATAATTGAGTTATTGCCTTATTAGTTATTGGCCCACTTTGAGAGTTAATATAAAAAAAATAATTACTAAATAAAAATTAACTAAAATTTACATAGTTAGTGTGTACGAATATTTTTTTTAATTATAATAGGTTGATTCGTCAAAAAAGAATGAGTGTGTTTGTTGATACGATAATATATTTATATACAAAACCGAAAATAGAATGGGTTCAGACAAACCTGACACCCCTGCAAACTCGGTCATACCTAATATAAGAAAATTAAATCAACTAGATTGTATCGACTAGTGATCACAAAAGCCTACTTCTTGTATTGTATGATATAAAATCAAGGATAATAAATTATCAAAATATGTTCAAAATATTACATGTTGGTCAATTAAATATATCAAATAAAATTGGTACTTATGGTATCCAAGAAAAGGAGAATATAGCTGTCTCACCGACTAGCAATACTTGTCCTTTGAACAAACAAAACAACGTTTGTCCTTACCTTAATAAGATTATAGTCATTTTGTTGGTTTTGTTACTTCTCAGAAATTATATTCACTAGATTTCCTATAATTTTAAATCTACTTTCTAAGTTATTTTTTTATTTGAATTGTTGGAAATTGTAGTTATCGTAGTCTCCCTCGCGGCCGACACTCACAGGCATCACTTAAGAGAGCTTCCGAGCAGGAGAGGAGCAAACAACCTATGAAAAGAAGGAGATTACGTTATTTACTGTTGTAAGACTGTGGTGCCTCCTGCCAGTAATGGTGCTAAACCGCTAATTTGGCTACTAGCTATTTCTTTCGAAAGTCTCTAGCTTTTTTTTGAAAGAAAAATTTATTGTATTTTATGAGATTCAAACCCAGGACATATGAGTGTTTAAGAAACTTTGTATTTGCTATTGTGTCAGCAAACCAGGACGGGAAGTCTCTACCCCGATAGGAAATTTCCGGATAAAGCTTAGATTCCCCCTATATAAGAAAATCCAAGCGGGAACTATTCACCGACAACCTAACTTGCACGAGATTCAACAACTGAAGCTACTGGAGGTACTGATGGGACGAAAATTTGGATGGTCTTTAACCTTTTTAATTGTAATCTGATCATTATCTTTCTTAGGTTAGGCACATAACTGGACCTGTATCTTAGCGACATTGCTTTGGAGATCGATCACATGATTGTCTCAAATAAAAGAACTTCTTTGGATCTATGCAAAAAGTAGTTGTTAGACTTATCAAAATGAGGGGTGGGAAGTTCTTTAATTGACCGAACAAACAAACCTAGTAAAATACTCCTTACCAAATGCATAATCCGATAATCGTTATCTTAACATATATAATTTGCTCAAATACTCCATAATCGTTATTTTAACATATATAATTATTATTCAAAATCTAATTTGTATATATATATATATATATTCAATCAATAATACACAAGACGTGCTCATCTCATACCACCAGTCACTTAGAATAAATTATGATCAATAACAACACAAGTTATTCCAACAAAAAACCCTAATTTGAAATTTTGAAATTAAAAAAGTATTTAATATCATCAAGGGATTAAGAGGCCACGTTATCCTACACACGTATCACAATTTTATTTATATGTGTTTATCTTAGGGAACATCCTCATGTTGTTTAAATATTTGTGTTGTTTATTTAAAGGTTTCATATTTAGTAATTAATTTAGTATCACTTGTGATTTTCTGACTAAAAACATTGTATTTGAATCATGTTCTTTAAGACATTCTTCAATTATTGGAAAATAAAAAAGAAAAAGAATCCTATGTTTAAGCATGTTTCTATCGTTTCTTGTAGCACATATTCGTCCTATTATATATCCTTTCTTATAATAATTATATACAACGTCGTCCTGTTATACCAATGCCCTTTTTACCACGGAACATCATTCATAATTCACAAATAGTAACCGAAAAATAACGACGGATTTAGAAGAAAAGTTGAGATGTAGTGTATAAAAGGTGGCGTGGGCTAAATCCGTCCCTGGTGACAAATATTATGGTTGTAATGAAATTAACTCATTATTAGCATTTGAACCTCATAAAAACATCATTTATAAATATGGTAATTTAGTTAGTTTTATAAAATTAGAATAATCTTTTTTAAGATGGTAATTTAGTTATATACATATTGAATGCATTTATTAAATGCCATTCAAAAAGTAAAAAGACTAAATACTTTCATTTGCAGTTATGAAGTGATTAACTGAAAAGTTTTATATTCGAAACTGAAAATGACTAAGAGCGAGACGAAAATTTATATAAAGGATAGTAATTAAAACTCGTTTTGATAAATGACTCGTTCCATAGCATTGAATATTCTAAAGAACATAAGTTGTAATTAAATATAATTCTTTCCGTTTACTAACTTTGCTGTGCGATCGTCTATTATAATGTTAACATAACTAAATTAAATGTTTGGTAACAATTTAAATCACCATGCCTCAAATAACTAAATTACACCTAAAAGAGCAAAGCTAAACTAGAAACACTCGAATGTCCAAGTGAATGAATGCGACTTAACTTCCTTGAAGATCCTTTTGAAAGGCTTATGCTATTTCAATATCAAACCATTGCTCGCTCTTTGAAAAAGCAAACATGTAATGTAAACGAGCATAAACAAACAAATAGTCAACATAATAGAAACCCTCCATTTGTCTCCGTCTTCTACCGTCAAGTAACTAAAATTATTTACGATACTTTAAAGGCATGTTAACTTTATATCAACTTACTACTATTATCAAATGACCAAAGCATATATGCATCATTGTCACAATGTCACATTGCATGTTATATTGTTATGTTTGTATCAAACTTAGAAATTTAGGTTTTTGTCAACCTCAAGACTCAAGTCAACACCTTGGAGTCGGAGCTTTTAAACTTGAGCTGTGTTTAATGTTTGTTAACTAATATTTAATTATTTACAGACATACATACCAAAAACTTGTATATATTTTAAGATTTTTTAAAGATAATTTATATGTTTAGGATGATAAACCAAACAATTTATATGTTAAGGTTTGAGATTTTAAGGTTTTAGGTTTAAAACTTGATTTAATGTGTTTTTTTTATAGCGGTAATTTTTCTATTGATAGTGTTTCTGGATGAGTCAGTTATGAAGCGTTAAAACAATATTGACAGTTGACATCTCGTTTTAGAAAGGTTCACTTGGGTATTATGGGTAGTTTCAAAAGTTACTCAAATTTTGTTTTTAAACTTCTCAATATTGTCTTTGATTCTATAAACGTATTTAGGCTATATGTATGAGAGATGTGAGATGTGAGAGATTAAATGGCAGAAAGGTGCTACTTAGACATTTCACATTTCATAATTGATGTATTATGAACTTATAGGAGGTGAAATATGAAATGTAATTTTTGGGTGAGATGTAGATAAATAATAATTGATTTAAAAAGTAATTCATGTTTAAATAAAAAAATATTCAAAAAAAAAAAACTCACATTTCTTCCCTCAAATGCACTAACTTAACTTGTCTTCTCTTCTGTAGCGTTTAGCGCCCTTGTGTGTCGGTGCATAGCGACGCGACCTCCGACTTGAAGGGGCCCAGCGCCCAAGTCACAACACTATGACATATGGCCTCTCTAGGTCACATCAGTTTTTCATCCTAACTTCCCAAACTTTCTAATTTGAAGGGATGTACCTAAAACTTCTCAAATTCCACAACTATATTTATTTATTTATTTTATAAAGTAAGAAAATTCAATAAAAAATTTATTATAAAAAACTAGATTCAACATGTGAAATGATTGTAATTAGTTTAGTGAATGAATTTAGGGGGTTTTTGGTACAGAGAAAAAGAATGGGAAGAAATGGAAATAGAAATGGGAGAGAAATGGAATTGGAGAGAAATAGAAATGGGTGGAGAATTGACAATCATTTCCTTTGTTTGGTACAATAGAGAAATGGGCGGAGAAACGGGAGCAGAGACGTGATTAGGGTTCCGCCTCGGCATCATCATGGTGGAGAAATGGTGGCTCAGAGACGCGTCGCAACACCGCGAACGGAGTAGAGCGTCATCATCATCGCCGCGCAACATCAACACCGCGATTTAGGGTTCCGCCTCGCAACACCGCCTCGCGATTTAGGGTTTCGTTTTGGCTCAGAGACGCGAACGGACGTGGCTGCGGCGTCGGCCGCCGTGCCGGACGTCGGCATCATCATCACCATCGCCGGTCGGAGCATCATCATCATCATACGCGAACGGAGTAGAGCAGAGACGCGATTTAGAAGCAGAGAGAATTCCATTTCTCTTCCAAATGGAGAGAATTGGATTTCTCTACTTTTTGCCTACACCCAATTCTCAGATAAAACCAATTCTCCGCCCAATTCTCCGCCTAATTCTCCCAAACAAGAGAAACCTAATTCTCCACCCTCAAATCTCTCTACCAAACACCCCCTACATATTTTGTTGTTCACGAATGAAAGTGAGAAGATGAAGATAAAAACACTTAGACTATATTAAAGTTAAAAAAAATAAAAGAAGTCAGAGTTACAATAATTTGGGTTTGACAGGTGTTTATGTTGATTGTTTAGTAAGACATTACATGTTATGTTATGTATTTGTCGTAGAAAGATGGAGATTGTCTGAGTGGTATTATACTATTATGATTAGTGACTAATAAAACTTTGTAGAATTGAAGTTAAGGGGAAGGTTCATGTACATTTTGCTCTTAACATGAGTACGTAGGAAATAATGTAAATTTATTTAAAAATGCGAACGTAAGAAACAATATCAACTATAATACCAATCTACATAAACAATGACTTATAATAACAAAGAAAAGAACCTAAAAATTACAACAAAATAATCAAAATCAAGAACAAAATAATAACAGCATATACCAGCAAATACTTATAACAGCAAAAGAAAACATCTAATAATAACAACAAAATATAAATAAGCAAATACTTATAACGTCTCATAATCGAAAATTAGCAAATACGAACAAAAAATAGCAGCAAACACCTATAAAAATAAATCTAATCATAACAACAAATTGGTTCTCATCGTTTTCATGTTAAGAATAAAATGTATTTGTTCATGTTTCTTGAAGTTAATTGTAAAAGAAAAAATATGATGCTAGAAGGTAAATAATTTTTAATTTTTTTAGTTGGATGATGTGTTTTCTTTTCTTTTATTATGAAACCTAAAGGTCCCAAACTCAGTTTTTCTATTTAACTATTTTTATTGGGCCTAACATAATACTGATTATATATATATATATATATATATATATATATATATATATATATATATTTATTTATTGTTTATTGACCAAGAGCCAAAAACCAAGGAACCAAACCAGTTAATAATCTACATTGGTTAGATTTTATTTTAGTGATTTCTTAGAAAAAGATATAACTAACTTGTTTTTATCTGTAAACCACTACATGCTGTTTTAGTTAGAAAGTTTTAACTCATGAATCATTCTAAAAGATTTTTATATGGTGTTAAAGTGTTTTAACTTGGTATCATTTACAAAATTTAGCAGTAGTAAAATTTTATATAAGTCTACTAACTATAAATTTAACATGTTAATAAGATGTCCCACAAATCCTTAAATGAGGTAGATCTATATCTATATTATTAAAGGTTTTGTTTAAAAAATTATTATATCTCATATTCTGATAAATCTTAATTATTTAAAATAATGTTATTTGTTTGAAAACTAAATTATACAGACAACATATGAAATTTTAACTGACTAATATGGGAAGATCTTACATGGCATATGATTTATAGAAACTTACCACATACAAAAAACTTAAATCAATTAAATAATGTTACATTAAGTATCTTTTAAGTATCGAAAACTATAAAATAAAATTTTATCTATGTGAAATATAAATTAACAGTGCTAGTAAATAATTAATATTCAACATAATTATTACCACCTTAATTGTTAGTTAGACCAAATGTTGTGGTATCATCGGGGTCGTCACCCTCCTACCACGCAAGCACTATGGGCGCCAACCACCGTTACTAGTCCATGGTTGTCGGGCGCTAGCCCTCCTTACCAAAGCAATGGCGCCACCATTCCATCATTTCTAACAAAAATACAACAATATTATTCTTCAAAACATAAATAATATCTCACCTCAACAATATTATTCCCCAAAACATAAAGTATTTCCAAGTTTATTAAAAATCTTTGATTATAAGTTAAGTTTGTGATGCTTACATTAAATAATTTAAATGCACATCTGAAGAGGTAGGTCCCAGCAGAGCCCAGTTGGACCCGCAAGACTCACCTTGAAGAGGGACGTCTGCGCAAGGACCAACTGGTTCCGCAGGACCCACCATGCTCAGAGATGAAGACCTTACGCGCAGTACGCCAGCTGTTCCCGCAGGGAAAGCCTCCCAATGGTGAAGTACCCCGCCTGTTCCCGCAGCTGCGGATACAAGCCATCAGGGAAGGCTATCCGCACTAATAGCAAGGCTACACACACAAGGCACTAACTCTCAATAATTCAGTGTCACCTGAAGGAATGAGCAAGGCGGGAATACTCCCGCCCAAATGAGCCAGTCCGTATGCTTCTGGAAGATCTTTTGTACTATACCTGCCAAGGTATGGACAAAATAGACAAGATCTGACCAAAGCAGCCCATGAACCAATCACAGGGTGACAGCTCACCGACAACAGTACGAGGAGGAGCATGCTCTAGTACTGTTTCACTATTAGCCGCTGCCTACTCACCAACCCCTGTCGTGGCACGCACATAGCCTGCAGTTGGTGGAAAGGGAACAGTACACAGCCGGCCTTGTCACTATCAGCCGCTGCCTACCCACCAACCAGCATGGCACGTGCGTAGCCCATAGTTGGTAGAACAGGAATATTATACAGCTGGCTGTACCTGCTTGGAAACCTACCTTCGGCTATAAATACTCCAACACATTGGAACGGTATGATCATCTTGTATCTTACCTTCACTAGCTATTTCTCTCAATATACACTTATATTCAGAGCAATCTAGTCTGATTCTCACGCCGGAGGGTGGTCACAAGGAGGAACCCCCCCTTCTCAGTGACGAGCTCACGGTGTCTGTTTTGCAGGTCATCTGAAGAACATCCTTCTTTGCCGGACCTAACCCTCGTGGGAAACATTACTTAACCCCCAGATTATCCATAATCTACTCGGGGTCACCTAGTGTTTCTTCATTGGCGCCATCCGTGCATAAAAGCTAGAACTACTTTTTCAGTTTTTTCAAAACCTCTGAAAAGATGGTTAACGTTACTCCGGTCCCAAGGCCAGTGAGTGACCAAGAAACCCCGGTAATCACAACCCCAGCTACTGGGGGGAACACCGGCGGTCACACAAATTTTACGAACACTACCCCGGTTACCCAAGCCGGGGCAAGTGCAGTAAACAATCTTTCACTGGGATTCACCGATGCCCAGTTGGAGAAACAGACGAGGCTCCCCCGTCAAACACTCGATCAAGTTAAAGCGTGGGCCGAAGCACGTCAAAAGGAATTCCAAGCTGAGTTGGATGAACGCTTGCGTTCACTCCAGCAGGCTGACGAATTCGGAAGCACTCGACAACATCTCAACATGAACAGTGAGTGCGAATACTCGGATGATGATCGGGAGGAATCCGACACCGACGCGAACCCTCGCCACAGGGCGAAAGGGAAGCGTAAGGAAACGGACTTCCAACCAAGAAGGAATTTCGGAGAAACCTTCAAACCAAGGAACGCGAGGGGAAACCCACGCGACTTCTCCAAAACCTTTAGACCAACTGCTGCAAATGCGGGAACATCCAAGTTTGCAAGGGACATTGCGGAAGCAATCGCTCCGAGAAGTGCCAAACAGATGTCCAACATCGGCACTTATGATGGTCTATCTGACCCAGATGATCACTTGAACAGATTCATAGCGGGGCAACCGTCAGTAACTGGACGGAACCCACGTGGTGTTATATGTTCCAGATGACGCTGGTTGGAGCGGCCAGGGCGTGGTTTGATCGTTTACCGGTCCACCACATCTATGATTGGGCGGACTTTCAACACAAGTTCAGCCAACACTTCAGTCAACAGAGGAAATATACTGAAGAGCAGTGGACGATCCTCAACTGCGTGAGAGAGGAAGTTGAATCTTTACTAGACTTCATCACTCGCTTCAACTCCAAAAAGCTGAGTCTGGGCAACATAAGTGAAGATCTTGTTCGCGCCGCTTTCATCCAGGGCGCCGAATACCCAGAGCTTATCCGCACGTTGACGGGTAAGGACGGCATGCCATCCACATGGGATGCCATCATGACGGCGGCCAAGCGCTTTGCCGAGACGGAGAAGCAACTGGGTAGGGATCTTCCCCAGAGTACACACCTCTACACGCAGAGGACCAGAGAAAACAATGTTCGGATCGCCCGGCAGAACAAAAAGAGGAAGCTAGGTATTTGGCAGTCAAGGGTAAACTTTGACACCTCATCCAGCTCTCGCCCTCTTGTTGGCGGAAGGGATAACACGCACCCTTCAAGCCAAAAACACCGGTGGACGCCACTCACCAAAAGCGTCACGGAGATATTTGCCATCGAAAAACTCCCATGGCCAAAAGCTCCAATGATCCGGCAACGACCTAATGCGGATCAGAGCAAATCCTGTGACTTCCACGGGACAAAGGGTCACAATACAGAGGAGTGTACATCCTTGAAGGATATTGTTGAAACATTCGTCAAGGATGGAAGACTTGCACACCTTGTGGCATCAATCAAGAATGGAGGAAGGAATGATAACCGGTATAAAGGCAACGGACGAAAGCCCGTTGACATCAGCATCCACATGGTTCATGGCAACATCAGAGGAAGAAAAAGACGAACGACAGAACCATGCGAATGGAAGGAAGCTGAGGTGCGCTTCCCGCGAGTGCCAGGAGGACCCAGCAAGGAAGGCCCTATCGTCATCAAAAGCCAGCTGGGGCATTACATAACTTCCCGCACTCTTGCTGACAACGGCGCCTCGTCAACGGTTATGTACAGGCAGTTCTTCGACAAGCTAGACGACGAAGACAAAGAACGCCTGGAAACGGTTTACGCCTCAATGGAAGGGTTCGACGGCAGCACAAACACCCCCCTGGGTATCCTATCTTTCCCCGTCATTCTCACGGACGGGAAATACTCCCGCACAGAAGACGTGGACTTCGTCGTGATGAGGAAGCCACACCACACATACGACATTCTCTTCGAGAGATACGGGATGGCAAGATTCAACGCCGTGGTATCTTCAGTCCACGGCATGATGGGATGGCCAACTGCTGAGGGTGTAGCGATGATCACCGGTATCCCCCAGGTATGCATCGCATCTGTCTCATCTAAATCCAAACCAAAGATGGCTAAACCAACCATCACCGAACCAGAAAAATGGGCCCTCAATGGCAAATACCCTGACCAGGCTGTTACCATTGGCCCAACAATCACTGATCCTACGCGCACCTTACTCAAACGCTTACTACAGAGAAACGCTGACATCTTCGCGTGGACACCAGCTGACATGACTGGTGTACCTCGAAGTAAAGCAGAGCATAAGCTCAAGTGTGACCCGGCTTTTACGCCAATCATACAAAAGCGCAGAGTAATGGGGGCGGAACAGGCTAACGCGTGTAGAACCCAAGTCAAGGAACTCCTTGACGCGGGCATCGTACGCGTTAGTAGATATCAAACATGGGTTGCAAATCCCGTTATGGTACCGAAGGCTAACAAACAATGGCGCATGTGCATAGATTTCAAAGATTTAAACAAAGCATGCCCCAAAGATTGTTACCCGTTACCCGAAATTGACCTCAAAGTGGATTCATTAGCACCGTTTCGCCTTAAATGCTTCCTTGACGCATATAAGGGGTACCATCAAATCCACATGGCTGTAGATGATCAGGACAAAACCGCATTTCGGACGCCCGATGGCACATTTTGTTATCAAATGATGCCATTCGGACTTAAGAATGCAGGGTCCACATACCAACGCCTGATGGACAAAGAGTTTCATGCCCAAATTGGGAGAAACTTGGAAGTCTACATGGATGATTTGGTCATCAAAAGCCCTGAGCCAGAAGCGATGTTGAAAGACATCGAAGAAACTTTCAACACGCTCAGAAAGATAAACATGAAGCTCAACCCGAGCAAGTGTTCATTTGGGATGGAAGAAGGGAAGTTCTTGGGAGTCATTGTTACTAAAGATGGCTTCAGAGCGAACCCTGAAAAGGTCGAAGCCATTATCAAAATGGAATCACCTACTACCATCAAGCAAGCCCAGACACTGAATGGACGCCTAGTCGCACTTAACCGCTTTTTGTCAAACCATGCGGATAGGTCGTTCCCATTCGTGTCAACATTGAGAAACTGTTTAAAGAAAACGCACTTCCGCTGGACACCAGAAGCGGAAGCAGCTTTTCAGGAAATTCGGTCACGCTTGATCGAAATCCCAACGCTCACAGCACCAGAAGCGGGGGAGGAATTAATCATATATCTTTCTGCCACAGATAGAGCAACCGGGGCAGTCCTGCTAGTAGAGCGAAAAGGTATCCAGATGCCTATTTACTATGTTAGCCGTGTCCTAACAGACGTAGTAACCCGGTACTCCACCCTGGAAAAACTAGTCTTAGCACTTGTATAGGCTTCACGCAGGCTAAGACGATATTTCCAAGGTCACCCAATCACCATTCTCACCAACTTCAAACTTGCAAACGTTCTAGGCAAACCCGAGTTATCGGGACGTCTAGCCAAATGGGCAATTGAGTTGGGGGAATATGCGATAAAGTACAAGCCAAGACCAGCCATAAAAGGCCAGGTCCTGGCCGACTTTATTGCAGAAGTCCCCGCTTCGCGGGAGAAAGAGTGCCAGGAGGAGGCTCAACCCTCCCCAGCACAGGACATCAATGATGTCCGGCGACTCTACACTGATGGAGCAGTCAGCAACGAGGGTTCAGGCGCAGGGTTGAAACTAACCAACCCAGCAGGCCAAGAATACACTTACGCTATTCGACTTTATTTTCCAAGTACGAGTAACGAAGCCGAGTATGAAGCATTCTTGGCCGGGCTGAGAATTGCGCGTAAAATGGGAGTGAAAAACTTGGAAGCCCACGTGGATTCCATGTTAGTAGCCAACCAAATAAACGGAACGTACACGGCCGTGAACGACACAATGGCCCTGTACCTCGCACAAGCAAAAACCCTTATGCGCGATTTTAATGAATGTAAAGTCATACACGTCAAGCGTAGCGAAAACAAATCTGCGGATGCGTTAAGCAAGCTTGCATCATTAGCCTTCACCCATTTGGGAAAGGACATCCGCATTGAACTCCTTGAAGCACCATCAGTCCCGCACAAGGAAATTTGTGTCATCCAAACCGGCACAGAAACGTGGATGACACCGATAATAAATAACCTTGCAGCGGGTATACTACCAGAGTCAAAAACACAGGCAAGAAAAATACGTTGTAAAGCATTAAAATATCAACTCATCGATGACATCCTTTACAGACGTAACTTTCTTGGCCCACTCTTAAGATGCGTGGACAACCAAGATGCTGACTACCTCCTAAGGGAAGTACACGAAGGCATCTGTGGAGTACACGCAGGTCCACGCGCTGTTGTAGCTAAGCTAAACAACGTGGGATACTTTTGGCCGGGGATGCATACAGATGCGCTGGCATACATCAGAAAGTGTAGGTCTTGCCAGCTCTACGCACCCAACACGCATCGCCCGAAGAATGAACTTGTTCCAGTCACCTCTTCATGGCCATTTCAGAAGTGGGCCATCGATGTGACAGGCCCATTTCCTACAGCAGCAGGAAACGTTCAGTTCCTAGTGGTAGCCATCGACTACTTCACCAAGTGGATAGAAGCAAAACCCTTAGCCCAAACAACCGCAAAACATATTAAAAAATTTATTTGGGAATTTATTATTTGTCGTTTTGGACTTCCACAGACTTTGGTGAGTGATAACGGCACCAACTTTGCTGACAAGAAGCTACAAAAGTGGCTGGAAGAACTTCAAATCACCCACACCTTTACCTCAGTGGCACACCCGCAAGGTAACGGTGAGGTGGAAAGAGCAAATAAAAGCATCGTCGAAGGCATAAAGAAAAGACTCCTGGAACACAGATCCGGCTGGGTAGACGAAGTTCCACACGTCCTTTGGGCAAACAGAACGCTGAAAAAGGCCAGTACGGGAGAAACCCCGTTCAGCCTCACTTATGGCACTGAAGCCATGGTCCCAGTCGAAATTGGTTTACCCTCACCAAGGGTCTTGATTCAGCCAGAAGACAATGATGCGGAAAGACGGTTAGACCTTATGCTAACCGAGAAACGCAGAGACTTAGCCGCAGCGCGTGAAGAAAACTACAAGCGACAAATGCAAAAGTACTACAACACGCGGGTAAAACTCTGCAACTTCGATGTAGGAGACTACATATTGCGTAACAACGAGGCTTCAAACCAAGAGCGCCCAGGAAAACTGGCACCGGTCTGGGAAGGACCGTACATTATCAAAGAAGTTTTGGGAAAAGGCGCATACCGGCTCGAAAGGCTCGATGGCACTCCTATCCCAAGAACATGGAACGGAGCTCAATTACGCAAATGTTACATGTAGATCAATTCCAAACTTGTAAAGAAAATGCCTAGAGCCACTTCTAATGGAAATGATTCTCCTTTATCACATTGTGTTGATAGCCTTACCTTTATACTTATGAACTTCCCACACTGATGCCGGTATTCACCGCATAAATATGGAAAGAAGTAAGTCGTTGCGTGTGGAAGGCGGCAAAACCCGCATAAACACATAAAACGGTAAAAATTTCTAAGGAAAAGATAAGGAAAACCTTCACGCAAGTCAGCTATAGGTGAAGTTTGATCATCCCAATAAATGAAAGTGACGGTCCTACCCGCACAATCATGATAGAGGAAACTGAACATTAACCTATTGGCAACCGCGCGTCGAAAGGTTAACTTATTCAAAACACTTAGGAAATTTCAAAGGAAAAGATGAGGAAAACTTCCACGCAGGTCAGATATAGGTAAAGTTTAGCCATCCTACTAAGTGAAAGTGACGGTCTTATCCGCACAATCACGAAAGAGGAAGCAAAACTTTAACTTATTATCCGCCACGTTGAAAAGTTAACTTATCTAAGTACTCAAGAAATTGCTAAGTTAAAACAAAATATGCGCGAAATAAACAAGGCAAGGCATTAACAAATAATCTTTATTCCATCAACATTCAAACATTACAAGAATTGCTGGGTACATACCCGCATACAAGATTAGAAGTCTATACAAACATAAAAATCTACTCTAATGGTGGAAAGGGATCTAAAGTATCAAGCTTCAGGACCACTCCCATTTGGACCCGCACCATCAGTAGAGTGTGGCGGTTCAAGGAAAGCTTTGAGGATAGCTAGCCCATCATCAGCAGCAGCAATCTCGTTTACCTTCTCCACCACCGGATGCGGGAAGGCGGCATACTGATTCACTGCTTGGTCATACGCAGCTTCAGTATCCACATTGTAAAGAGGGAAGTTGGAAGGCGGAATGCCATGTTCAAAAAACCCTAGACCAAGCAAGAAGCCAGCCTTTTCCCCATCCTCATGAGAAGCGTTGAGGGCTGCGCTCATCGCATCGTCATATGATGTGTTCGTGAACACCCGATGCACAACCTACAACAAGAAAAAATACCAAGTATCAAAACCTTTTCTAAGTACAAAGGAAAGCGTAAAGACGTTATGAAGCTAAGCTTACCTGCGACAACGCTTCTCGTAGAAGCCATTCCTTGGTAACCAGAGCCTCCTGGAGGGCAGCTTGAGCTTCATTACGGGCGCGTTCGGCTTCGTTCTTTGTAAGGTTGGCAAGCAATACATCTTTGGCTGCAGCCTCTTCGACGCCCTTTAGCTTACGCTCAGTGTGGTCAAGCACCCCCCTCTGGTCCAAGATATCTTGGAGCTTCTTGGCATCTTCCATGGCCAAGTCATCATGAGCCTGCTGGAGCCTCTCTAATTTGGCTTTAAGTTCCTCATTCTCGATGCGTAGAGGCTCAGCAGCAGCTTCAGCCTTGGTGGCCCTCTCGGTTGTGTTCCGTGCAGTTTCCTTAGCCAACCGAAGCTGTTCATTAACAGCTTGGGCGGCCTTGGAACGGGCCTCGAGACGAGCCTGAACTTCAACCTCAAGGGCCTTGAAGGCCTTCTCCTTCTCCGTAGCAACGGCGGAGAGCCTCCTGTTCTCCTCCCGGACAGCCCGCGCCTGAGCTACTTCTTGGATACGAGCTGCCTTTAACTTGTCGTTTTCACGACAAAGCAGCTCGACGCGCGGCTGCATCCGGGCTACGAGAATGCAGAGCTCATTTGTCAACCTACCCTCCTGGTAGCTTGACATTGCTTCCCCCAGCGCCCCACTTGGGGCGGCGTGGCGCGCCCACTCGACGCATTCCACAGGCGTCCGAAGGGTTGTTCCTCGGCGGATGTTCCATCGTGGAACATACACTTCATTGGAATCCGACACTGCAAAAGCAAAAAGCAGTTAGGAAAAGATGATAAAAAAATATAAAATAAAATAATAAAAGGCCAAAATAACCCTACGCACCTGTAGGGTCGACGACAGGCAGATGGGAAGGAGGCAGAGATTGGCTTGACGGATATCCATCCAAGAGGTCAGGCAGATGGGAAGGAGGCAGAGATTGGCTTGACGCCCCAACCCTGGACATACCTGAAGGACCGGCCGTAGTCGCCGGCGCCGGAGGAGGCATAGCGGAGGCCGCCGTGGTAGAAACCAACGGAGGTGAACTCACCGGAGGTGAACTCACAACCGCGGTCGCGGCTGTGGAAGAATCCACAGAAACACTCACCGCCGGCTCAGTGAAGGAATCAGTGAATATGGCACTGACAGCCGGCGGAGACGTCGTCACAGTTGGAACAGTTGGCTCAACCGGGTGAGCAACTGAACCAACAACTGAAGCAGGCGCAGTCGCCTGGGTCATCGCCTCAGGTAGGTTGACCAAACCTACCGTCATGGGTCCAGAGGTGCTCCTCCCCGCTCCACCCTGGAATGCGGTAGCATCCACGCCTGCACAGAAGATATATAAGTATAATGGCGGAAAGTTATACAGTTAAGATAAAGGAAGTATACTTACGGGTCCTTTTGAGCTTGAAGGTGCGAACGGGCGGGGACGAACCCGATGGAGCCGGCCTCTTCGTACCGGTCACCGTCGTTGTCCTGGGCTGCTCGGAGGTGACAGCCGTTTCAACCTCCAGAGCAGTGGTCTCAACACCACCCGGGTTCCCCTCCGCCTCTTAACTCTCGGTCTCCGACTCAGACCGGTTCACCTGGTCGGCAGTGGAGGCTACCTTCGCCTTGCCCTTCCCGCCAGCAGCCTTCTTCTTCCGCGCAAGAAAAGGACCATCTGCGGACTCCTCATCAGAAGATGACAAGATTAGAGGAATTCCAGCAGAGGTTTCAGCATTCAGAGGGCGAGGGTTAAATAGTCTTTTACCTGGCCGCGTGGCGCTCAGTATTTCGTGGCATGGCGGGTAGGCCTCCACAAACCGATCCGCAGTCTGCGCAAGGATGGGCAACTCGTTCTCGTCAAGAGCACGAGTACCCAACCGAGCGGGACCGTCAGCTTCCCGCGGATGCAGGAGGGACTGCAAGTCATTTCCCTCTGAAATAAAAAGAAAAACAGTTAGAAAAAACCTTAAATCAACAAAGAAGACGGAGCATACCTTAAGGGATAAAGTTCAAACCGTATTCAAGTACGATGGGAATCTGTGGCGCATCTGCCCCAGCATCCTTCCACACCCTGTTCATACCGAGCATCACCATCCCGGACTCCGGAAAGAGGTAAACCGGAGTCTGGATCCGGGAAATCTTGGAGAACCATTCCGCCTCCTGTTAGTTGAAGGCGTGAAGGCTGGGGAGAGCTCTCCCGTTCTTAAATGTCATCGCTATAGGGACGACACGGGCAGAGATGTAAAAGAACTCCCGCTTCCAAGACCGAAGACTGCGCTCGGTAGCGCAGATCTTCAAACCCTTGATCCGGGTGACCAGGGTGTACCAGCCTTGGATGCACCTCCAGGAGTAGAAGGTCATCAGGCGGTCGACATGGGGATCCACGCCAAGAATGAGGCACACCCACTCAAAATGGCGGATCTTGGCGATCGCCATTGGGTGTACCTCCATCAGGTGCACACCGTGTCTATCCAGAACACGGTATACAAACTTCGTCAATGGGAACCTAAGATTACCATAGACGAAGAAGGCGGCATATACCCCTATTTTGCCCTTGGGGGCATCGTACACCGTCTGGTGTGGCTCCGGAAACTCAGGCTCGAACGGCTCGAGCATGAACTTCCGGACGATGTACCGGTAAAGCTCGATGGGAAGAGCACACTGGCATTCGCCAGCAGTGCTCTTATCGTCCTTATCGGACGTAGACGTCGGGTTCTCGACATACAAGTCAGACTCCTCGACGGTAGCTTCTGGATCATGAGTAGACGACATGTTTTGGAGGTAAAGAACGATTTCAGGAGAATGGTCGACAGAAAGTTAGAGTATTCGCCGGAAATCGCTTAGAAGAAGAAGAAAGAAGTGAAAGTGTAGATTACCAGGAACCCTCTCCCCCTTTATATACTCATCGCAATGAATGCGATGAATTTAATGCGGAGAGAAAAGAGCTGGTGCAATGAAACTATGACACGTGGAAAAAGCTAGCTGGCAACAACTGTTGACGGGACGCGCGCCGTAAAATCCGCACCCACGCGCCCGAAAAATCGCGCCCACGCGCCTGAAAAAGCGTCTGGAATGACCATATACTGTCACGTCGCCATAACTTCCTGCACGTCCTGACACTGTCAGAAGAAACCGTCGGACGACGTTTCAACAGTTTGGACTATTCTTATCCTTTCACCAACTCTTCGAATTTCAAAAAGATTCAAAAAGATTCAAAAGTAAGCGGGACTATACCCCTTACCTTGGCAACCAAGTAACTATAAGACAGGTGCGAGTACAGTGTCAAGGCAAAACCCTTCACATACTTAGCACCCGCAGGGAATGGACGCCAAGAATACCTTGGAAGTAAGATAACTATAAGACGAGTGCGGGTACAGTGTCAAGGCGAAACCCTTTACATACTTAGCACTCGCAGGGAATTGAAACCAAGAAGGATCTTCTGGGCCATGCTTGCGGAAAGGGAAATAACATCCCCGCATAGCGGGAACGTTGAGAACTAGATTGTTTGAAGCTCCTGGATGGAATTGGTTCTTTAACTTAATTGATCACTATGTTTAAAACTACCAAAACCTCGTGGAGAATCTACACAAGTGAAACTCAACGTTCCTGACTTGCGAGGAGATTACACACCTACCCGCATCATACCCAAAGATCAAGCAGAAAAGTCGGGAATTTCTGCACGTGACATTAGGGAAACCACGGGAAGAATCCCCACGGACAACCTTAAAACTAAATCCTTTTCAAAACCCCTTGCTTAAGTCCAAAGTTCACCTCACTTATTAACAATTCATGAGAAGAACATTGGACTGGGGGGACTTGAAGAGGTAGGTCCCAGCAGAGCCCAGTTGGACCCGCAAGACTCACCTTGAAGAGGGACGTCTGCGCAAGGACCAACTGGTTCCGCAGGACCCACCATGCTCAGAGATGAAGACCTTACGCGCAGTACGCCAGCTGTTCCCGCAGGGAAAGCCTCCCAATGGTGAAGTACCCCGCCTGTTCCCGCAGCTGCGGATACAAGCCATCAGGGAAGGCTACCCGCACTAATAGCAAGGCTACACGCACAAGGCACTAACTCTCAATAATTCAGTGTCACCTGAAGGAATGAGCAAGGCGGGAATACTCCCGCCCAAATGAGCCAGTCCGTATGCTTCTGGAAGATCTTTTGTACTATACCTGCCAAGGTATGGACAAAATAGACAAGATCTGACCAAAGCAGCCCATGAACCAATCACAGGGTGACAGCTCACCGACAACAGTACGAGGAGGAGCATGCTCTAGTACTGTTTCACTATTAGCCGCTGCCTACTCACCAACCCCTGTCGTGGCACGCACATAGCCTGCAGTTGGTGGAAAGGGAACAGTACACAGCCGGCCTTGTCACTATCAGCCGCTGCCTACCCACCAACCAGCATGGCACGTGCGTAGCCCATAGTTGGTAGAACAGTAATATTATACAGCTGGCTGTACCTGCTTGGAAACCTACCTTCGGCTATAAATACTCCAACACCTTGGAACGGTATGATCATCTTGTATCTTACCTTCACTAGCTATTTCTCTCAATATACACTTATATTCAGAGCAATCTAGTCTGATTCTCACGCCGGAGGGTGGTCACAAGGAGGAACCCCCCCTTCTCAGTGACGAGCTCACGGTGTCTGTTTTGCAGGTCATCTGAAGAACATCCTTCTTTGCCGGACCTAACCCTCGTAGAAAACATTACTTAACCCCCAGATTATCCATAATCTACTCGAGGTCACCTAGTGTTTATAAAAACATCCCCATCTCTTTATAAGTTATCTTTACAAGACTTTGCAACCCGAATTAATTAATTAAATGGCCTATTATCTTGAATTCAAAGTTAACGGGACATTAAAAAAATGGCCATGTGATTTTTAAGTCTTAAGAAAATTATATATATATATATATATATATATATATATATATATATTATTTTATCTAAGTAAAGCCAGCGATAATTTGTTAGTTGGTCAACGTTTTTGACTGATTTCTACAAAGGTAAATATTTCAGCTTTTGGGTTTGGATCCGGTTTCAAACTTTCAATATCACATGGAATTGTATTATTTTAACATGTGTTACATATGACACATACATTCCCTAATCTCAACATGTGTGCCCATGCCGAATTCCGATGGCCTGACACGGGCATCCCAACGATGCCCCCGTCATCATCGAATGTGCCCACGAACTTCGATGGATTGAAGTTACAGAGGTGATATTCCATCGTGAGATGAAAGGCAAGTAAAAATGTTATTAAATTCTGAGACCACCATATTCCAACCAACTCGCTAGCAATGCTCTTTAATACCAACTCGATGACGTGTCCTTGGAGTATTATGCACCTGCAATGCCCAGACAACACTCTTCCATGTTTTGAAATACCGAGAGTTTGTCATTTATAAATTAGATTTTTTTTTATTTTTTTTGATAGGTATGGCATTGCTATTTTTAGTTTTGAACTTGTATTGCAATATTAAGTAGCAAGTTGAGTTTCCTAAACATTACCAATAGGTCTTTCGTTGACAAGTTATGTGCCTGCTACTTTTATACATATTTTAGTATGTTTTTATTAAAATATGTTTTGACAATATCCTACGGTATAATTTACTTACCAACGGTTATTTTTGACGACTATTTTTAATTGATAAAGCTCCAATTTTAACGGCCGCCGAACGAATACAAAGGTAAAACACATTATAATAGTTTATTGAAAAAAAAACTATAAAAGGTGAAATTGTGAAAAGCATGTTATTGATAATTTCAGTCTTCTATTTATTTAATTATTATTTTTCACCTGGAGTAGATTGACTGAATTCTTAATTAAATTTAAAAATACATAGTGTAGATTGATTTAGTTTTTTAATTTAAATTTAAAATATATGATAAAATGGCCCAGTGATTAGTGTTAATACTTTTTATTATTGTTGTTAATAAAATCACTTTCTTTAAAAAAAAAAAGAAGAAGAATATGCTTGGTGATATGCTTATGTCACTAGATCTTAATCATTGGCACTATAAATATAATTTAATCACAATTGTAGCTAAAATGTTCTGTTTTAACTTTTAAGGATAAATATACTTAGCGGTGGTTTTTTACTATGAGAATCAGTTAATCTGGAATGTTTATTTAATGTACAACTAAAGATCTAATGCTAGGAAATCCGTAAATGAAAATCACATCGAATGTTTGGTTGTTATCTGTTAGTATATAATATATATAAAAATTCATTTTTTTATTTTATTTTATTTTATTTTTAGGTGTAAGAACTAAGAAAATCAATCTATATAATATTAATTTATTTATTTGTGTGTTTATATAAGATCCTTAATCACAGCATATTAAGATACATCATCACTATATGAATATACTTGATTGGTACATGTTTATGTAATAAAATATATCATGACTATGTGAATATGCTATATTGATACATGAATGTGTGTAAATGTAGGTGTAACGTCTATGTCTATGACGAATGTCTACGTTAACGTAAAATCATATTAAGTGACGAACCCATGATTTTATTTTTTTCTTTTTCATCATAATCGTTCTTTTTATGATATTCAATTGCCACCTGACTTAACATATGAATTTCATTTGGATCGGGTCACATAAATAGTGAGAATTTGGCATTGCATGCGGTAAAGCTAAGAGCTATGTTGGGTTTCAAGTTTTCACCAGCACTGACATTGATTTGGTAAGATGAAACTTGTTTGCAATCATATGGACATACCTCCCGTTTATCATTTCCATCAGTTTTTTTGTTTTAGTTGTTTGTATTTACAATCGGGGTTTTGGATCTTGTAGTAATAGGTAAGATGTCTGATGTCTACTAATTCATGGAGTGTGTGTGTGTGTTTGTATATTCCTTTCATGATGTCTTGATTGTAATGCCCCATGGATTGATCATCCATATGGATTGATACTAAGTCTATAATGACATATTGATATTCTTCTTTCATACCTTGATTTTGTTCATTGTTTGTAATTACACTCTCATCTCTTAATCTTCGTTGCTGTTTATCAAACTGATTTCACAAATACTGATATCTCGGAATCCTAAAACTATAAGGTTTTTGTGGTAATCATGATTGCGAAAAACTAATGCATTGATCAATAACTATTTAGAAATAACAGCTTAAACATTTGACCGGATTCGACACTATATATTTGCTATATGTTCACATTGTTTTTGAAATGGAACAATCATTGATTGATCTCATGTTGGTAAGCTTAAAAAGTCCTTAGTTTAACATTTAAAAATCTCAGAAGTAAGTCGGAAAATCATAATATACATTACATATAACAAACTATTTAGAGATAATAACTTAAACATTCGACCGAATTCGATGCCATGTATTTATTATTCACATTGTTTTTGAAATGGGACATTTATTGATTGATGTCATAATGGTAAGCTGAAAAACCCTCAATTCGACATTCAAAATCTTAGAGATCAGTTGGAAAACTATAATATACATTACATATAAAAAAAACTATGGGTCTATGTATGTTCGAAACTAATCACGAAAGGGAAAAAACCAAGATAGAGTAACAAATGAATAGTCATAGACTGTTTCTCACATTTTCTATATTACCTGTACATCCATCTAACATAAGGCAAGAATATACGAACAATAAAAACATGTTTTAACGTGAAGAAACACTAAGTGACCCCGACAGATTAAGGATAATCTTAGGGTTAAGTAGATGTTTCCCACGAGGGTTAGGTCCGGCAAAGATGGTTATTCTTCTCAACTTGCAAAACAGACACCGTAAGCTCGTCACTGAGAAGGGGGGGGGGGGGTTCCTCCTTGTGACCACCCTCCGGCGTGAGAATCAGACTAGGTTGCTCTGAATATAAGTGTATATAGAGAGAAATAGCTAGAGAGAAGATGATGATACCGTTTCAGGGTGTTGGAGTATTTATAGCCAAAGGTAGGTTTCCAAGCAGGTACGGCCAGCTGTATATAATATTCCTTTTCCACCAACTATGGGCTATGTTCGCGCCACGATGGGAGTTGGCGGGTAGGCAGCGGCTGATAGTGACATTTTGTACTGGAGCGTGCTCCTCTTCGTACTATTGTCAGTGAGCTGTCACCCTGTGATTGGTTCATGGGTTGCTTTTGTCAGATCTTGTCTATTTGTCAATACCTTGGTAGGTATAGTACAAAAGATCTTCTAGAAGCGTACGGACTGGCTCTTTTGGGCGGGAATATTCCCGCCCTGCTCATTCCTTCTTCAGGTGACATTGCTGAAGTATAAGAGTTAGGCCTTATGCGTGTAGCCTTACTGTTAGTGCGGGTAGCCTTCCTTCTTGGCTTGTACCCACAGCTGCGGGGACAGGCAGGGTACTGTACCAAGGGGGGCTTTCCTGCGGGGACAGCTGGCTTACTGCGTGTAAGGTCTTCATCTCTGAGCATGGTGGGTCCTGCGGATCCAGTTGGTCTTTGCGCAGACGTACCTCTTCAAGGTGAGTCTTGCGGGTCCAACTGGGCTTTGCGAGGACCTACCTCTTCAAGTCCCCCCAGTCCATTGTTCTTCTCATGAATTGTTAATAAGTGAGGGGAACTTTTGGACTTTTAAGCAAGGGGTTTTGAAAAGGGGGTTTTCGTTTTTTAAGGTTCTCCGTGGGGATTCTTCCAGCAGTTTTCCTAATGTCATTTGCAGAAAATTCCCGACTTTTCTGCCTGATCTTTGGGTATGATGCGGGTAGGTGCGTAACCTCTTCGCAAGTTGGGAGCGTTGAGTTTCACTTGTGTAGATTCTCCACGAGGTTTTGGTAGTTTTAGACATAGTGATCAGTTATGTTAAACAACCAATTCCACCTTGAAGCTTCAAACAATCTAGTTCTCAACGTTCCCGCTATGCGGGGGTGTCATTTCTCTTTCCGTAAGCATGGCCCATAAGATCGATCTTCTTGGTTTCAATTCCCTGCAAGTGCTAAGTATGTGAAGGGTTTCGCCTTGACACTGTACCCGCACTTGTCTTATGGTTTCTTGCTTTCCAAGGTAAGGGGGTATATTCCCTCTTATTTTTGAATCTTTTTGAATCTTTTTGAAATTCGGAGAGTTGGTGAAAGGATAAGGACAGTCCAAACGATTGAAGGGACGTTGGCGTCTTCTGACGGTTTCAGGATGTGCAGGAAGTTATGACGACGTGACAGCATGTGGTCAATCAGGACGCTTTTTCAGGCGCGTGGGCGCGAGTTTCATGACACGCGCCATTCCGACACCTGTTGCCAGCTTGCTTTATCCACACGTGTCGCCGTGTCATTGCGCCCGCGCTCTCTCTCATCCGCATTAAATTCATCGCATTCATTGCGATGCGTATATAAGGGGGAGAGGGTGTATTTCGTCCATTATCTTCACTTCACTCTCTTCCTTTTAAGCGATTTCCGGCGAATACTCATCTTTTCCAGCGAGCATTCTCCTGAAACCGCTTTCTTTCCTCAACATTAAAAAATGTCTTCTTCTCATGACCCAGAGGTTAACGTCGAGGAGTTCGACGTTTACCCCGAGAACCCGACGTCTACGTCCGATAAGGACGATAAGAGTACTGCTGGCGAGTGTCAGTGTACTCTTTCTGTCGATGCATACCATTACATCGTCAAGAAGTTCATGCTGGAGCCCTATGAGCCAGAGTTCCCGGAGGCCGACCAGACGGTATACGACGCCCCTAAGGGCAAGATAGGGGTTTACGCTTCGTTCTTCATATATGGGAATCTAAGATTCCCATTAACGAAGTTCGTATACCGGGTTTTAGAGAAACACGGTGTTCATTTGACAGAGGTGCACCCAATGGCAATTGCTAAAGTTCGCCATTTCGAATGGGTGTGCCGTATTTTGGATATCGAGCCTCGAGTCGACCGCCTGATGACCTTCTATACCTGGAGGTGCGTCCAGGGTTGGTATACCCTTGTCACTCGGATCAAGGGTTTGAAGATCTGCACTACCGAGCGTAGACTCCGCTCTTGGAAGCGTGAGTTTTTCTACATTTCCGCTCGCGTCGTTCCCATTGCGATGACGTTCAAGAATGGGAGGGCACTCCCTAATCTTCCGGCTTCCAATTACCAGGAGACGGAGTGGTTCACCAAGATTTCCCAGATTCGGACTCCTGTTTATCGCTTCGCGGAGTCTGGGATGGTCATGCTTGGGATGTGCCGCGTGTGGAAGGATGTCGGGTCTAGGACGCCGCAAATACCCATCGTTCTTGAATACAGTTTGAACTATATTCCTTATGGCATGCTCCGTCTTTTTTGTTGGTTTAGGATTTCCTTCTAACATTGTTATCATTTTTATTTCAGAGGGGAACGACTTACAGTCGCTCTTGCACCCGCGGGAGACTAGTGGTCCCGCGCGGTTGGGTACTCGTGATCTTGATGAGAACGAGTTGCCCATTTTGGAGAAGACTACGGATAGATTCGTAGAGGTCTACCCGCCAGACCACGAGATTTTAAGCGCCACTCGGCCAGGTAAGGAGTTCTTTAATCCTCGTCCTCTTTATGCTCACACTTCTGCTGGAATTCCTCTGATCTTGTCATCTTCTGATGAGGGATCCGCAGATGGGCCTTTTATCGTAAGGAAAAAGAAGGCGGCTGGCGTGAAGGGCAAAACGAAGGTTGCTCCCTTCGTTGACTTGGGGGATCAGTCTGATTCCGAGACTGAGAGTGAGGAGGCGGCGAGGAACCTTGGTGGTAGTGACGAGACCATTGTCTCAGAGGTTGAGACAACGGCTGTCACTTCCGAGCCGCCAAGCGTTGCGAAGGTAACTGGCGTGAAGAGGCCAGTTTCATCGGGTCCATCTCCGCCTGTCAGGGCTTTCAAGATTAAGAAAACCAGTAAGTATATTGTGTACATTTTCCGCATTTCCTTCCGCCTTTGTTTTTTATATATTTGGTTTTTCTTTATGCTGGAGTGGACTTATCTGTTTTTGAGGAGACCGGTGCGGGAGGAAGTGGTTCGGGACCCACGACGATAGGTTTGGTTAACCTATCCGAGGCGATGACCCAGGCGGCTGCGCCTGTTTCTGGTACTGGTTCAGTTGCTTATACTGTTGAAGCAACTGTTCCGGTTATGACGTCGTCTGTCATGGCTGCTGTGCCGGCGATGGCGTCCACTTTCGTTGCTGCGTTGAGCAGTTCAACTTCTTCGCCGGCCGTCAGTGCCATATTTACTACATCATTCACCGGACCGGCGGTGACTTTTTCTGTGAGCTCATTTGCAGCGGCTACCACGGTTATGAGTTCATCTCAAATGAGTTCATCTCCGATGGTCTCTACCTCAGTGGCTTCTACAGTGTCACATTCGGCGTCAACGACTACTTCGTCCTTGGCCGGTTCCTCAGGTATGTTTAGAGTTGGGACCTCTAGACTTACCTCTGTTGATGAGGGGGTCCAATCTTTGCCTCCTTCCCATCTCCTTGACCTCTTGGATGGATATCCTTTAGGTTCGGGTGATGGGTTTAGCGGCTATCGGCCTGTTATCGACCCTACAGGTGTGTGGCCTGTTATCCATCCTTGTCATTTTTTCCTAACTGTTTTCTGTTTTCGCAGTTTTGGATTCCAATGAGGTTTATGCTCCAAGGTGGAATATCCTCCGAGGAACAACTCTCAGGACGGCCGCAGACTGCGTCGACTGGACGCGCCATGCCGCTCCAAGTGGTGCATTGGGGGAGGCAATGGTTAGCTACCAAGAAGGCAGGTTGTCCACCGAGCTCCGAATTCTACTTGCCCGGATGCAGCCGCGTGTCGAATTACTTTGTCGTGAAAATGATAAGTTAAGGACTGCGCGTAGCTTGGAGGGGGCTCAGGTGCGATCGCTGAGAGAAGAGAACAAGAAGCTTGCGCCACCGCTGCTGAGAAAGAGAAGGCCTTTAAGGATCTTGAGGCCGAAATGCAAGCTAGGCATGAGGCCCGTTCCAAGGCTACTCAAGTTGTTAATGAACAACTTTGGTTGGCTAAGGAAACGGCGCGTAATGCCACTGAAAGGGCCACAAAAGCTGAAGCCGTTGCTGAGCCTCTACGCGCTGAGAATGAAGAACTGAAAGCCAAACTGGAGAAGCTTCAGCAGGCTCATGAGGCTTTGGCTTTGGAGGACGCCAAGAAGCTACAGGAGCTCTTGGATCAGAGGGTGTGCTTGATCGCACTGAGCGCAAGCTTAAAGGCGTTGAGGAGGCTGATGCCAAGGAAGTGTTGCTTGCCAACCTTAATAAGAATGAGGCCGAACGCGCACGCGATCAAGCTCAAGCTACCCTTCAAGAGTCCTGATCCAACAACGATTGGCTTCTACGAGAAGCGTTGCCGCAGGTACGCATAGCTCCATAATTCTTTGCTTTTTGCTCTTTTTCTTTATACTTAGAAAAGTTTTTTTTTTGTAGGTTGTGCATCGGATTTTCGCGAACACATCCTATGATGATGCCATGAGCGCAGCCCTCAACGCTTCTCATGAGGATGGAGAGAAAGCTGGTTTCTTACTTGGCTTAAGATTTGCAGAGAAAGGAATCTCGCCTTCCAAATTTCCTTTACACGATGTTGATAATGAGGCTGCCTATGACCAAGCTGTGAACCAGTATGCTGCTTTCTCTCATCCGGTTGTGGAGAAGGTTAATGAAGTTGCTGCTGCTGATGACGGGCTAGCTGTTCTCAAAGCTTTCCTTGAACAGCCGCAGCCAACTGATGGTGCGGGTTCAAGTGGGTTTGGAGGGAGTGGTCCCGAAGCCTGAATCTTGATTCCTCCAAGCCGTTAGGATAGATTTGTACTTTTTGTAGGCGGGTAGATACCTTAGCCATTTTGTAATGTTTGAACAGCTTTTATCGTGAATATAAATGTTTTGTTAATGTCTTGCCTTGTAAACATTATATGATTTGCTCATGCATATTTTAGTTTAACTTAGCAATTTTCTAAGTGTTTTGAATAAGTTAACCTTTCGACGCGTGTCAGATAATAGGTTAGTGTTCTGTTTCCTCTATCATGATTGTGCGGGTAGGACCGTCACTTTCACTTAGTAGGATGACCAAACTTCATCTATATCTGACCTGCGTGAAGGTTTTCCTCATCTTCCCTTTAGAAATTTTTACTGTTTTTGTGTTTATGCGGGTTGTGCCGCTTTCCACACGCAACGACTTACTTCCTCCCTCACTTATTTATGCGGTGAATACCGGCATATCAGTGTGGTCAGTTCATAAGTATAAAGGTAAGGCTATCAACATCAATGTGATAAGGAGAATCATTTCCATTAGAAGTGGCTCTAGGCATGTTCGTTACAAGTTTGGAATTGATCTACATGTAGCATCTGCGTAATTGAGCTCCATTCCATGTTCTTGGGATGGGGGTGCCATCGAGCCTTTCGAGCCGGTATGCGCCCTTTCCCAGAACTTCTTTAATAATGTATGGCCCTTCCCAGACCGGGGCCAACTTTCCTGGGCGCTCCTGGTTCGAAGCCTCGTTGTTACGCAGTATGTAGTCTCCGACATTGAAGTTGCAGAGTTTCTCCCGCGTGTTGTAGTACTTTTGCATTTTTCGCTTGTAGTTCTCTTCACGCGCTGCGGCTAAGTCTCTGCGCTCTTCGGTTAGCATAAGGTCTAACCGTCTTTCCGCATCATTGTCTTCTGGTTGAGTTATGACTCTTGGTGAGGGTAGACCAATCTCGATTGGAACCATGGCTTCAGTGCCATAGGTGAGGCTGAACGGGGTTTCGCCCGTGCTTGCTTTTTTCAGCGTTCTGTTTGCCCAAAGGACATGTGGAACTTCGTCCACCCAGCCGGATCTATGCTCCAAGAGTCTTTTCTTTATGCCGTCGACGATGCTCTTGTTTGCTCTTTCCACCTCACCATTACCCTGCGGGTGTGCCACTGAGGTAAAGATGTGGGTGATTTGAAGCTCTTTCAGCCACTTTTGTAGCTTCTGGTCAGCAAAGTTGGTGCCGTTATCGCTCACCAAATTCTGTGGAAGTCTAAAACGACAAATAATAAATTCCCAAATAAATTTTTTGATATGTTTTGCGGTTGTTTGGGCTAGGGGTTTTGTTTCTATCCACTTGGTGAAGTAGTCGATGGCTACCACTAGGAACTGAACGTTTCCTGCTGCTGTGGGAAATGGGCCTGTAACAACGATGGCCCACTTCTGGAATGGCCATGAAGAAGTGACTGGAACAAGTTCGTTCTTCGGGCGATGCGTGTTGGGTGCGTAGAGCTGGCAGGACCTACATTTTCTGATGTAGGCCAGCGCATCCGTGTGCATCCCCAGCCAAAAGTATCCCGCGTTGTTTAGCTTAGCTACAACTGCGCGTGGACCTGCGTGTACTCCACAGATGCCTTCGTGTACTTCCCTTAGGAGGTAGTCGGCATCTTGGTCGTCAACGCATCTGAGGAGTGGGGCAAGAAAATTACGCTTGTAAAGTATGTCATCAACAAGTTGATAGTTCAGTGATTTACAGCGTATCTTTCTTGCATGTGTCTTTGACTCTGGTAATACACCCGTCGCAAGGTAATTTATGATTGGCGTCATCCATGTTTCCGTGCCGGTTTGGATGACACAAATTTCCTTATGCGGGACTGATGGAGCTCCAAGAAGTTCAACGCGGATGTCCTTTCCCAAGTGGGTGAAGGCTAACGATGCAAGCTTGCTTAACGCATCCGCAGATTTGTTTTCGCTTCGCTTGATGTGCACAACTTTGCAATCGTTGAAATCGCGCATAAAGGTTTTTGCTTGTGCGAGGTACAGGGCCATTGTGTCGTTCATGGCCGTGTACGTCCCGTTTATCTGGTTGGCTACTAGCATGGAATCCACGTGGGCTAGTTTTTCACCCCCATCTTACGCGCAATTCTTAATCCGGTCAAGAATGCTTCGTACTCCGCTTCGTTATTCGTACTTGGAAAATCCAGCCGAATAGCGTAAGTGTACTCTTGGCCTGCTGGGTTATTTAGTTTCAACCCTGCGCCTGAACCTTCATTGTTGGCTGCTCCATCAGTATAGAGTCGCCAGAAATCGTTAATGTCTTGTGCTGGAGAGGGTTGAGCCTCTTCCTGGCACTCTTTTTCCCGCGAAGCGGGGACTTCTGCAATAAAGTCGGCCAAGACCTGGCCTTTTATGGCTGGTCTTGGCTTGTATTTTATCGCGTATTCTCCCAACTCAATTGCTCATTTGGCTAGGCGCCCTGACAACTCGGGTTTGCCAAGAACGTTTGCAAGTTTGAAGTTGGTGAGAATGGTGATTTGGTGGCCTTGGAAATATCGTCTTAGCCTGCGTGAAGCCTGTACAAGCGCTAAGACTAATTTTTCCAGGGTGGAGTACCGGGTTTCCACGTCTGTTAAGACGCGGCTTACATAGTAGATGGACATATGGATGCCCTTTCGTTCTACTAGTAGGACTGCCCCGGTTGCTCTGTCTGTGGCGAAGAGGTAGAGAATTAATTCCTCCCCCACTTCTGGTGCTGTGAGTGTTGGGAGTTCGACCAAGCGTGACCGAATCTCTTGAAAAGCTGCTTCCGCTTCTGGTGTCCAGCGGAAGTGCGTTTTCTTCAAACAATTTCTCAATGTTGACACGAATGGGAACGACCTATCCGCATGGTTTGCCAAAAAGCGGTTGAGTGCGACTAGTCGTCCATTCAGTGTCTGAGCCTGTTTGATGGTAGTAAGTGATTCCATTTTCATAATGGCTTCAACCTTGTCAGGGTTCGCTCTGAAGCCATCTTTGGTAACGATGACTCCTAAGAACTTCCCATCTTCCATCCCAAAGGAACACTTGCTCGGGTTGAGCTTCATGTTTATCTTTCTGAGTGTGTTGAAAGTTTCTTCGATGTCTTTCAACATCGCCTCTGGCTCGAGGCTTTTGATGACCAAGTCATCCATGTAAACTTCCAAGTTCCTCCCGATTTGGGTATGAAACTCTTTGTCCATCAGGCATTGGTATGTGGATACGGCGTTCTTTAGTCCGAATGGCATCATTTGGTAACAAAATGTGCCATCGGGCGTCCGAAATGCGGTTTTATCCTGATCATCAATAGCCATGTGGATTTGACGGTACCCTTTATACGCATCAAGGAAGCATTTAAGGCGAAACGGTGCTAATGAATCTACCTTAAGGTCAATTTCGGGTAACGGGTAACAATCCTTAGGGCATGCTTTGTTTAGGTCTTTGAAATCTATGCACATGCGCCATTGTTTGTTGGATTTTGGTACCATGACGGGATTTGCAACCCATGTTTGATATTTACTAACGCGTACGATGCCTGCGTCAAGGAGTTCCTTGACTTGGGTTCTACACGCGTTAGCCTGCTCAGCACCCATTACGCGACGCTTTTGTATGACCGGCGCAAACGCCGGGTCACACTTGAGCTTATGCTCAGCCTTACTTCGAGGTACACCAGTCATGTCAGCTGGTTTCCACGCGAAGATGTCGGTATTTTTTTGCAACAAGCGTTTGAGTAAGGTGCGTGTGGGATTAGTGATCGTTGGGCCAATGGTAACGGCCTGGTCAGGGTATTTGCCATTGAAGGCCCATTCTTCTGGCTCAGAGGTGGTTTGTTTAGCCATTTTTGGTTTGGGTTTAGATGAGACAGATGCGATGCATACCTGGGGAATGCCCGTGATCATAGCAACGCCCTCGGCTGTTGGCCATCCCATCATCCCATGGACCGAAGACACCACGACATTAAATCTTGCCATCCCATCTCTCCCGAAGAGAATGTCGTATGTGTGGTGTGGCTTCCTCATTACAACGAAGTCCACGTCTTCTGTGCGGGAGTACTTCCCGTCCGTGAGAGTGACGGGGAAAGATAGGATTCCCAAGGGGGTGTTTGTGCTGCCGTCAAACCCTTCCATCGAGGCGTAAACTGTTTCTAGGCGCTCTTTGTCTTCGTCGTCTAGCTTGTCGAAGAACTGCCTATACATGACCATTGATGAAGCGCCATTATCATCAAGGGTGCGGGAGGTGATGTAGTGCCCCAGCTGGCTTTTGATGACTATGGGGCCTTCTTTGTTGGGCCCCCCTGGCACACGCGTGAAGCACACTTCTGCTTCCTTCCACGCACTTGGCTCTGTTGTTCGTCGTTTTCTTTCTCTGATGTTGCCATGAACCATGTGAATGCTGATGTCGACGGGCTTCCATCCATTGCCCTTGTACCGATTGTCTTTCCTCCCTCCGTTTCTGATTGACGCCACGTGGTGCTTGAGTTTCCCATCTTTGACGATTGTTTCGACGACATCCTTCAAGGATGTGCATTCTTCAGTGGTGTGGCCTTTTGTCCCGTGGAAGTCACAGGATTTGCTCTGATCAGCGTTATGACGCTGTCGAATTATTGGAGCCTTTGGCCATGGGAGTTTCTCGGTGGCAAATATCTCGGTGACGCTTTTGGTGAGTGGCGTCCATCTGGGATTCCGGTTCGACGACTGCATGTTGTCCCTTCCGCCTAAGAGAGGGCGAGAGCTGGATGAGGTGTCAAAGTTAACCCTTGACTGCCAAATACCAAGCTTCCTCTTTTTGTTATGTCGGGCGGTACGGACGTTATTTTCTCTTGTTCTCTGAGTGTAGAGGTTTGTGCTCTGGGGAAGATTTCTACCCAGTTGCTTCTCCATTTCGGCAAAGCGTTTAGCTGCCGTCATGATGGCATCCCACGTGGATGGCATGCCGTCTTTACCTGTCAACGTGCGGATGAGCTCTGGGTACTCAGCGCCTTGGATGAAAGCGGCGCGAACAAGATCTTCGTTAATGGTGCCCAGACTTAGCTTCTTTGAGTTGAAGCGAGTGATGAAGTCTAGCAAAGATTCGTCTTCCTCTCGGATGCAGTTGAGGATCGTCCATTGCTCTTCAGTATATTTTCTTTGTTGACTGAAGTGCTGGCTGAACTTGTGCTGGAAGTCTGCCCAATCGTAGATGTGGTGGACCGGTAGACGATCAAACCACGCTCTGGCTGCCCCGACGAGCGTCATTTGGAACATGTAACACCATGTGGGTTCCGTCCAATTACTGACGGTTGCCCCCGCTATAAATTTGTTCATGTGATCGTCCGGGTCAGATATGCCATCGTAAGTGCCTATGTTGGACATCTGTTTGGCACTCTTTGGAGCGATTGCTTCCGCAATGTCCCTTGCAAATTTGGACGTTCCCGCATTCGCAACAGTTGGTCTGAAAGTTTTGGAGAAGTCACGTGGGTTACCCCCCGTGTTCTTTGGTTCGAAAGCTTCTTCGAAATTTCTTCTCGAGTGGAAGTCTGTTTCTTTATGCTTCCCTTTCGCCTTATGACGTGGGTTTGCGTCACTGTCAGATTCTTCCCAATATTCATCCACATACTCGCAATCATTGCTCATGTTGAGCTGTTGTCGAGTGCTTCCGAATTGGTCATTGGCCTGTTGGAGTGAACGTAAACGTTCGTCCAACTCGGCTTGGAATTCTTTCTGACGTGCTTCCGCCCAAGCTTTAACTTGTTCTGGTGTTTGTCGAGAAAGTCTCGTCTGTTGTCTCCCCAACTGGGTATCAATGAATCCCAGGAGAGGATTGTTTACTGCACTTGCCCTGGCTTAGGTAACCGGGGTAGTGTTCGTAACAATCGTGTATTCACCGGTGTTCCCCCCAGTAGCTGGGGTTGTGGTTACCGGAGTTTCTTGGTTACACGGTGGCTTTGGCATCGGAGTAACCTTAACCATCTTTCCAGAAGTTTGAAAAAACTGAGAAAAAGAAAAGTTCTAGCTTAATGCACGATGGCGCCAATGAAGAAACACTAAGTGACCCCGACAGATTAAGGATAATCTTAGGGTTAAGTAGATGTTTCCCACGAGGGTTAGGTCTGGCAAAGATGGTTATTCTTCTCAACCTGCAAAACAGACACCGTAAGCTCGTCACTGAGAAGGGGGGGGGGTCCTCCTTGTGACCACCCTCCGGCGTGAGAATCAGACTAGGTTGCTCTGAATATAAGTGTATATAGAGAGAAATAGCTAGAGAGAAGATGATGATACCGTTCCAGGGTGTTGGAGTATTTATAGCCGAAGGTAGGTTTCCAAGCAGGTACGGCCAGCTGTATATAATATTCCTTTTCCACCAACTATGGGCTACGTTCGTGCCACGATGGGAGTTGGTGGGTAGGCAGCAGCTGATAGTGACATTTTGTACTGGAGCGTGCTCCTCCTCGTACTATTGTCAGTGAGCTGTCACCCTGTGATTGGTTCATGTGTTGCTTTTGTCAGATCTTGTCTATTTGTCCATACCTTGGTAGGTATAGTACAAAAGATCTTCTAGAAGCGTACGGACTGGCTCTTTTGGGCGGGAATATTCCCGCCCTGCTCATTCATTCTTCAGGTGACATTGCTGAAGTATAAGAGTTAGTGCCTTATGCGTGTAGCCTTACTGTTAGTGCCGGTAGCCTTCCTTCTTGGCTTGTACCCACAGCTGCGGGGACAGGCAGAGTACTGTACCAAGGGGGGCTTTCCTGCGGGGACAGCTGGCTTACTGCGTGTAAGGTCTTCATCTCTGAGCATGGTGGGTCCTGCGGATCCAGTTGATCTTTGCGCAGACGTACCTCTTCAAGGTGAGTCTTGCGGGTACAACTGGGCTTTGCGGAGACCTACCTCTTCATAACGAAAAATGCTTAAGAAAATACAAAAAGGATAAAAATGAATACAAGTTGGAGTAGATATTTAGGCTATTTATGACAAGTTTGACCACCATATAATGCAACGTGAAAGGTATTAAAGGCATATATACATCAAAACTCGCATGATGATCTCATGAACTAAAGAGAACCAAAAGATTAGATCCTAAATACCTCTGAATTCTGATATGTTTGATCAATGTTATTATCGATAAATGCATGAATATATCCCATTGTTTCATACTGATCTCTCCATTTGGATGGATTAAGATGAGTAATTTCATGCATTAATAATAATAATAATAATAATAATAATAATAATAATGTGTGCTAATTAAACTAACACTACGCGAGTCTCGTTAGTATAAGTTAAATGTACGTTTTGTTTATGATACACAAACAAAAGGTGAAATTTAAGAGATTTTTTTTACCGACATAATAAAAAATGAGATATATGAGAAGTGAGCTAGCATAATACACGGGCATGATATCATATGTAATACTTAGTTATATGTGCAACGAGTCTTTGATGCACCTATAAATTACACGCACGCAAAACATGGTTATTTTCGAAGTTTCTCACTAATAGGGTGTTATAAAAAGATCAAAGTTTATGATTTTTGCAAAAGAGTCTTGATAGATAAGCCAAATACAACTGTTTGAACTTTGGAAACCCTTTTTACAGTTAAAAATATTGCCAAATTTAATGATTTTATTGTATCAACTATCAAGTACACAATGCTAAAGCATTAGTTTCTTTATGTAAGGAGTTGCCCTAAATAGTCATTTATGTAAGATTGTAAGCTTTTTCTTTTCTATCACTTTATTCCACCTATTTCTTTGTGAATAAATTAATGTTCCCCATTTTTTAAATGTCAAATTCAGGATTATACGTAATATTTATAAATTACAAAATATTTTGGATTTATATATAAAAGTCTATTTATATTAGTCCAAATAACCCAAATCTAAGAGGTTAGGTGTGCCTCTGTGTTTTGTAGGTGCTCACCATGTACACAATTATTATTATTTTTTTAAATTATAATAATCTATGACCAAAAAACTCACAAAATTCTAATAATACTAACCACTAGGATCAGATAAAATAAAAATTGCACCGAGTATGTGACTTCAGTCTTCATAGGAGTTAAAGATGTAAAGTCTATAAGACTTAGATCCGAATCCAAAACTCTCTTATTAGAGGAATTGAATCACTCATGTAGCTCCCTTAGAAGTTTACAAACATTGTTTTAGATGATAATAAAATCAAATTATTATATTTATTAGTACTACATTAATTTGTCAATTATATAATGATATAATGGGAAATCACAAGAGCTTTTAGCCTAATGATATCAAAGAGTATGCATCGGGGTGTTCCATTTCAGGTAGCGAGGTTCGAGTCCTGTAGTTAAAAATATGTAGATTTTAGAGTAGAGATCAATAATTTTATTTTTTTTATATGTAATTATAGAAAAGAAAAATTATTTGATGAGAACAGGAAAGGAAAAGGTAAAGAAAAAGAAAAAGAATACTAGAAAGAAAGGGTTATATATAAGAACACTTGCTCATATTCTTATATTCTTGTACAAGACCTCTAAGCTTACTTCCCCACATGCTCTAATATCCTTTACCTACTGCCACCACTATAGAATAACATGAATCACACCACCACCACCTCCTCCTCTTCCTCCATCACCATCGCCACCCCGGCCGCCAAACGGTCCAAAGATGTCGAATTAAGCAACGAAGTCACCAAAAGAACCAAGAAAACCGGCATTGATCATGATCACCCCGTATACCACGGGGTACGAAGGAGAAGTTGGGGAAAATGGGTATCTGAAATCCGTGAGCCAAAGAAAAATTCAAGAATTTGGCTCGGGACATTTGATACCCCAGAGATGGCGGCTAGAGCACATGATGTAGCCGCCATCTCGATCAAAGGTCCCTCAGCTATCCTAAACTTTCCCGAATTGGCTCACCAGTTCCCTAAGCCGGCTTCTAATTCGCCTAGAGACATTCAAGAGGCTGCTCTTAAAGCCGCAAGCACTTTTGCATGGAGAGACCTGAATTCGAATAAAAATGAACCCGAAACGATTCAAGTTGAGCTTGATCCTTGTTCTTCATCTTCTCCCCAAAGTGATATAACGGATGACCCGTTTCTTGATCTTCCGGATCTTTATATGGATCTCGGAGACCGGGTGTTTTACACATTGCCGGAGAAGATCACTGTTAGTAGTGAATTCTGGCCAGAAGATCATTTCTTGTGGAACTATAGTTAGACTAGTGTTTATGCAAATAATTAAAAAAAAAAAGTAATGATAAGAATGTTATAATTAGAAACCCAAATTTTAATTATTTGTTGAAGTGAAAGCAATATTGTCTTTTTCCTCATTTTTTTAAATTATTCAAGTTAATTATTGGTCAGTTTTGCTTTGCATGACTCTTAATGGAGTAGATAGCAAGTTTTCTTAATTAATTATCATTTTAAGCTACATAAATTAGCTTATTTATCAACTTTTTCTTTATTAATACATCATAGTTGATTAAAGAAAAGATACCATTATTATACAAATATATACACAAAGACTTGTTACATACATGGCAATGTAACAATCACATGCAACACGTTGCTATGCAGTACAAACCAAAGGTGCTTATACCAAATTAATTTTATTTCTATTTAACTTTATTGTTTATGCATGGGCAAAGGCATTGGCGGATCTAATGAAGAAAAGGGTGGTTCCTCGGAACCACCCGAGTTTCGAAATAATAGTGTACGGATATATAGAAGATACTAGAGGAACCACCTTATAAATTAAGAGGGAACCACCTAAAAAAAATTCCTGGATCCGCCACTGGGCAAAGGGGAATTAACAAAAGAAAAAGGAATATAATATAATTAAAGATAATGCAGGAAGAAATCACATGTGGGTATGAGTGAGTGTGAAGTAAGAATCTTCCAGGTCAACGAGTCATGGAAATGTATCAATTTTGTCTCTAAATATTCCTTGGTGTTATATGTGCTAGATCTAGCTAGGAAGTATTTTCACATCTTGGGATCCCTATTGGACTTGATAATTGTGTCACAGTTTATATATCATATACATAACATATATAATAACAAAAGAAATGTTGCTTCCTACTCACATTATGGGTCAGGCTAAATATACCCTCCCTGGTTGCTTGTCATACCCCTCTCTGGAAAACCCAACTTTAATATTACCACTTAAAATTATATAATTACCAAATTAGCACAAAAATAAGGATTTCATATTTTTTTTTACAAGTTGCGTTTTTTTTATGATTTCGAGTTTCGGGTTTAGGGTTTAGGTTTTCGGGTTTCCGGTTTAGAGTTTAGGTTTAGGGTTTAGAGTTTAGGGTTTAGGGTTCGGGTTTAGAGTTTTAGGTTTTTGAGTTTCGGGTTTATTTTGTAAATATTAAAGAGGTAAAATAAAGATATTATAAATATATATACTATTAGAATTAAAAATATATATATATTATAAATATTTACAATATTAATACTAAAAAAAATAAATTAATAGTAATACTTGATAGTTTTTAATTTGATATATGTAGTGAAGATTATTAAGTGAAAATATGTTATAGGGACTATATGTATATAAATAATGTTAAAGTCTAATAGTAATTTATCTAATAAGTTAAGGGTGATGTATATTTAATAAAAATAGTGTAAGAGAGGGTATCTTTAGCACCACCCTCACATTATAAGTGTTTAAGTGTTTAATGTAACACTTCTTTCACAAGTCATGTAAGTATAGTGAAGCAAATATATAAATTTAAAATTACAAAAGTATGATCCTCTGGAGTTTAATTGCATTAATTTAATCTTCAAGGTACCCAAGATTTTTATATTTGGTTTTTTTTCCCAATCACCTTTCAACACATGGCCCACTCACAATTTTAAGATTCTTATTTATTCACTAAAACTTAAAAAAATAATATGTTTGTCTTATAAAATTCCGAATATATCATGTGGCATGTTAATTTTTTAAGTTTTACTGTAAAGTTTATTCAGAATAAAATGTACAATTTGGCATGCTTATTTTTACGTCTTTAAATAACTTTTATTTAAAACTGAGTTTTACAAAACACCTTATTAAGTGTGAATATGGAAGCACTCCTATCTATTTGCCGCCTACATACAACATTTTTTATTTATGCTGATATTACCATAACACATAGCCTAACGGCGCACTTGTAAGGTTAAAAGTGAGAGCGGCAGGTGGCCACATCCATGTTTTACCCACTGGCTCCATCTCTGTTCATTGTGTCAATTTATGAAAGAAGACAAAACAAAAATAACGACAAAATACAAATAATAAATGGAGTTTATATATATATTTTTTATATATATATGTGTGTGTGTAGCGGGTTAACATAAATTACATAATCATTGAGAAAATTACCCCTATATTAAAAAATATAAATGGTCTAATTTTGGGGGAAAATTTCATAACAGGAATTTAATATTTGTTATTGTATTTCTTTTTGAATTAAACGATTGAATTTTCATAAGTACCAATGAAATATTGTCAATCTGAAAATGATCTTAACATGATTAAGAGAGAGATCGGTGCATCTATGCATATCGAAACTTATCACACGTATTGGACATGTGAAAAAAATCTTAAAGATTAGATGTTTTTAAGGAATATATGGCTTGGGTGTCATGCACAATTTGCTTCATTTTGTGAAGGAGTGAGGAGTCCAAATGGTAATATGATTTTGATTTTGATTTCTAGGTGTGTAAATTACGTATTTAAGAATACATTATCTTTTGATTTCAGTGTTCAACTTCAACCCAAATGGGTTTGATCGTTCATGATTTCATGACATTGGAAACTGAAAAGCATAAAAAGATGGGAGCTTAAACAACTTATAATGCTTTGCCAAACCGTGTCCACCATGGAGCATGTGATTAACAAGTGATCCACTGTTTCTTGGTATTATGAACAAAATGGGGTATGAAACTGAATAGACCGGTATATTAAGATTAATAAAAGAATTCTATTTATTATTTAATATAAGCTTTATTATATTATTACATATCTTAGGTCTTAACCAATAACAATTGAATAATAATAAAAAAAATAATAATAATATTAATTAAGTGGTATTTTTGTGAGAATCTAAAGGATTAATATTCTTTTTTTGTTGTTTACTTTATTTAAAATGTTCAACTAATAAAACTATTTATGATATTTAATATTTTTATATATTTATTAGAATATAAACACAAATGGTAGTGGGTGTGGTAAATGATTGGAGCATACCATTTTCATGCTTTTCATGCTTTTCATGCATTACCATTTCTGTTTCTATTGTCTTCATTTCATCATCATTTGGGACAACATATGCTCCATCCAATCAACTCCACACACTTTGAGTTTTCTTTCTTTCTTTTTTGTTCTCTTTTTTAACAAATAAATATTCTGCTTTACGGAGTTTGAACCATTGATTTCTATTTCAGATCTTAACAACCTTATTATCCTACCAAATTTTGAGTTTTCTTTGTATGCTTTGCTCAATCAAATGGTAACTAATTCAAATATTCATTTGTATATGTTTACATAAATGTATAAAATACTAAAAAAACAACAAAACTTTAATATATGTCTTGATGGTTCACTATTCATTTAAAGCAATTCGTTCTCATAAAAAAAAAGAAAAGAAAGAAAAAAAAAAGAACAAGGTTGATTTAAGTTAAATGATAATTACTAATTTAGAGTAGCATCATCGTCAAGTATTAGACCTAAATACGCAAACCATGTAAGTTAAACATAAAGTACAATGACATGAACGATATGATATAATTTGTTAATGTGCTTTTAAGCGCTATTAGTTGTAATGTGCATGTTTATTTATATTAATCACTAACTCAAACCCCGACTGACCTCGATCAAGCTATACTCAATTAACAAGTTATACGAAGTTATCTACGCATACCTTTTACAACCATGACATGCACAAACAACCCAAGAAAAGAATGGTGGTAACACTAATAAAACACACATTGTAATTTGACTGAACACAAGACTTATCCGTACGTATAACTTTTAAATTAATCCTAATGTAGCCAACTAGATCTAATTCGAGTTCACATAATCTAAGCAAATATAAAGGAGACAGGGTGAGCTAACACTATCATGATAGACCACATGGTTTCATGTACCTCTAATAGTCACAAACACATGCTCTTCCACTCTATTAAACCGATGAGCCAATCAACATGACTTAGTGTCTTTGATTTTGGGTTAAATGTAACTACATATTTTTAAATTATAAGTTGTACTATAATATTAAAATGCATAACTTCTAACTAGCTAGAGATAGATTTTATTATTTGGATAAAACTCAACTCGTTTTACTTACCTGAAATTGCAATGCTCGTATAGAATCATATCATGAAAAACAATATGTTACACATTTATTACACAAAAGGATTCAAAGTCATGACCAAGTGATGAAGGATGCTTGATTTTCATGTGTTTAACTTTAAACGATTTTGATGTTGATGATAACTTAAGTTGAAAATCGTGGTTAATGGAAAGATAGGTTTAGGAGTTGAACATGACTAAAAAGGAAGAGGAAATAGATAGAAATGTCCCGATCATGCACTCGAAGTGACTCAATGACAACCGAACTAACACTGTCCGCTAGAAATTCGTAACAGATAAAACATTAGAGATAAACATCATACGCCATGACCAATTTGATAACTTTTGATACGCCACGTACATATATATAAAATATTTACTCTAAGGATTATCTTAAAAAAATTCCAAGGGGCTTTTTTTATACAATCCTTCAAAATCAATGCAAGTTTCGAACAAATGATCAGTTATCCCTAGCATTTATCACCGAGCCATGAATTCTGCTTAAACACTGACTTTTTTCTTAATTTACTGATTGATCAATCTTAGCCTTTTATTTTGTCATACATTTCTTGGAATATAAAATGTGATTAACAAGTAGAAAAAGTGAATATGGTGTTGTTTGTCATCTAATCTTGTATATGAAACCACTTAATTTAAAATTCCCTTAAAACCAACTTTTAGAGAATTTCGTAAGATCACGCAATATCGGTCGGTTGTTGCCCTAAACTCCTCCATTAGAAGATTATATTTATACATACATAAATATAAGATTATCAAAGATATATAGTTACTTATTTCTTAAGACAATCAATCCATCATTTGACTTATTATTGTTTTCAACCAAAATATATGATTATATGAAAAGTAACACTATAATATAGTTTACACAAAGAAAAAGGTGTGCATATATATACATACAACAGCCTGAAAATGAAATTTAAACATATAGTAAGAAACATTGCCATCTCAAAATAAATATAAATAAATAAATAAGACTAAAAGAGAAGACCATCCAAATTTAATTGTATAATAAAAGAAAAGGACAAGAATTAACTTGAACCTCTATGCAAGAAAAGGCCCACTTGGGGATTAAAAGCCATCAAAAAAGGACCAATCTCCTCACACATAGGCATGTACCCAAGCTAACAAGCAACATATGTAAATGACCAATATTTTTCTTGGACCATTGCACCATAATTATTATATGCGCACCATCACCATTGTAATGATCAACCCTTTTTCTTCTCTATTGTAACAATGGGGTCATTCTAATGACGGTGCGGTTCGATTGTAATTTTAACGTCTGATCAGTGTTTCTACAACATAAATTATTATTAGCAACATCATGAATATGCATTTCAACTTCATAAAATAGCGAATGGGTAAATGAGAACAAGTGATTGGTATTGAACGAATTGTCTTTCTCTTGTAATTAAAGTCATGTTCGAGCATTTACGCTACCTAGAATAGTAATTGCGTGAATCATTTGACTAAACAGGTCATTTCATATTTTAGTAATAAATTTATTAAAACCAAGTATGACTTTAGATGGTATGGATGTGTTGGTTATATTCGGCACATGATTGATAATATCTTTTTACGTGTGAATCACATTTTACCTACGCTAATTGTAATACCTATAACACTTTTTTTTAAATAATTTTAACAATGGTAAATTATAATAGCTAACGATAAAGGATCTAGTCTTATCACCCGATTGAGCTTCGTTCTAACCTTGTTGAAACATCCATGTTTCCATTTTCTAATACGAAAAGAACCGGAGAAACATCAACCTAAAAAAGGTCTACCAAGAGAGAGACTTAGAAAACCTATTGAATGTCAAACCATAAAATGTGTTGTTTCTTAAGTATATAAATCATCACTTTTTATAGTTATTAAAGAATCCCTCTTATTATATTAGTAATAGGATCGTTATGTTTTCGAGTGTAATGTACGAAATGACTGTCACGCTATTATCGTTCATTCGTTCACAATAGTAGCTACTACAAGGAGATAGGTAGATGAAGCATAACTACACATATCAATAGCTTACTACTAAACAGATAGATGTTGCCAGTTGCCACCCCACAGGCATTAAGATCTTACACAAATACCATATACAAAATCCGGAATGCCATGTACACATAACCAGCCACAAATGTACCGACATTTTAGACGACCTAACAAAAGAACGACTTTGACCAGAATCCAGGAATCTGAATTCAAAACGAGGCCTATATTTAGATTTCGGGTGGCACTGAAATTCACTAGTTGGTTGATAGTAAAACGACCCGAATTTACTGAATGCCAGCTACAGAGACAAGTGACTGACTAAACAGAAAGTGATTGTGATCCTGCATCAAAAAACAAAAGAAAACCTTAATATGCAAAAGCGAAGGTTAAACTAAAGGGAAGCTTTTGCAGACCATGGTGATCCTGCATCAAAGAACATGAAAATGATAGTTTTACAGACCAGATGCATATATCTAAACCTGAAAACAAACTTACTGATTTACAAATCAAACCTTCTTGTTTGTAGATGCAGATGGCAGGCTGAAACTAAGCAGAGGATGCTAAGCGTCTAAACCACAAAGAACATGTTAAATCCCAACAAAAATTATTAAACAGTACCACCATAAATTAAACATTAGTGAACAGGTTCGTATAATAAGTTCAAGAGAAAGCAAATGTCTAATATTATTAGCCGATTAATCCAGCAAGCAGAAGAACAGCAATTCATGACATCAATGCCAGCTGTAAGTATGACCTGACCACATTCTGAATAGTCTGAAATTTCCAGCAAGTTGAGGTAAGCAAGATGAAACAAATTAAGTTAATTAAAGCTCCAATAAACCTAGAGCCTGGCAAAATAATATAAAGCATAAACACAAAAGGTTATCAACTATGGTATGCCATACCATGCCAACTCAAAAAATTTAGTGGCAGCTTGCCATCAGAAGGTTAAAGATAAGACTACATGCGGCTCCGTGTTTAAAATGTCTCAACCGAGTAATATTGTCTTCCATTTTCCTATTTAACAAGCTTTAAGCAAGAAGAAAAAGAGGAATTGGTAGGCATAAAAATGCTAAATCAAATTTTATGATGGTAATGCAAGTCTTCCATATCCGTGCCTCCAAGTTTTCAATAAGATTGCAGCCAAAACAATTTGTCAAAATACAACCATCAATAACATGGTAGATGTTGATGGATGTTTTTCAACCAAAATTTTCAGCTGCAATCTTATTGAAGACTAGAAGACGCGATTACCACATGGACTTGCAGTATCAGTGTACCACCATAAATGTGTTTTTGCCATTTGTGCTTACTCCTTATTTTCCTTTTTTTGGCAAAAAGTTTGTTAAATAGGAAAATAAAAGACAATATTAAAACTTAGAAGCCAGAAGTTAAATACGGTTTTGTCTAAAAAATTCTACGTTTGGTGTTGCGAATGGAACTACACACAATCCTAAATTAGCTTATTTGGCTTTATAATGTGTGATTTAACCTTCAAAAGTTTGTTTTAAAATATTCTTTATTAGGGGTAACTATGCTACCCACGGATGTAGTATCTATCATGCATCACTCATGTATCATGTATGTGCATTTGAAAATTGGAACAGCCCAAAAACACTTTGTTTTTGTTGCTTCTCCATTTAAGAAAAAAAACTATTAAAAAGAAAAACTATGACCAATAGTGATTCTCTACGTGTTATAGAATTCGCAAACCTAACCTTTGTGTTTTTTATTTGCTGGTCTTAACATGTATAGCATATATTCTTAATATTGTATGTTCAAAGTTACTTCTATAAATGCATAACTTTGTGCGCACTCAAGTACTTCTTCATCCTAAAAATATTTCAAGGGTATCTAATTATTGTAGTTTTGATAGTTGTGACGGACTACCTCTGCTCCAAATCAAATTTCACTTTGATATGTGCATTTAGATGCTTCTCAATTTTTAAATTCTATGTGTATGATAACTTGTTTGACACAACTGTAAGTCATATCTTATACCATATCTTTGTTTACTAAAAACGTAACTGCCAACAAAATCATGTGACCAAAGCAAGAAAGGTGGAAAATATAGTGCATACTTACAGTGAAATCATAAACTGCTTCATTTCATCTCAGCCTTAAATTCTCATACTCTGACTCTGAGTCTACGCCGTAAGCAGTTTGTTTCAGTTGCTGTGCAGAAAAAACGTGTGAACTTGAAGAACATGATGCACTTGCAAAACTTGGTTGCTCAGCTACTGGCTGAGGTGCAAGTGGTTGATAAGGAGACAGATTATAATAAGAAGAGTAACTCATTGAAACCGACGGGGACACGCTTTGGGCATTTTGTGTTATCCCAGCCATAGAATTACCATAAACATTACTAGAAGCCGTTTCAGTGGCTGACACGTTTTGAGGTAGGGGAGGAGGATATTGAACACCATAAGACTGCATCTGTTGACCCGTGAATGGCGGATACATGTTTGACCTAGGAGGGGGCGGAGGTGGAGGATAAGGAGCATAAAAATGAGGTGGCGGCGGCGGCGGTGGTCCCCAAAGAACTGGAGCACTAAATGGACCCACCTGATGTCATCTGCTGAGGTGGATATTCATCCGCATAAGTAGGCACAGGTGGAGCAGGCGGACCAGGGGGTACTGCAGGTTGAGACGACTTTACTGCAACTCTTACTGCAATTACTCTCTCGTCTAACCGATAACCGTTCATGCTAGCAATGGCTTTATTAGCCTCTGATACTTCAGAATACTGGGACAAATCCATAACCTTTACTCACCCCGGTAATCTTATCTTTAATCACCTTCGCCATTACTATATCCCCAAAAGGTGAAAACAATCTAATCAAAGCATCATCTTCAAAAGTAGAAGGTAAGTACCCAATATACAAATTTGTATCACCCGTGCTTCCGTTTGAACTACTTGAAGAACCCATGATAGGCAAAGGCGCGCTTTGCTTAGCGACACCTTCCGGAGGAGTCTCGCCAACCTCCGCCAAGAAACTCTGATACACATCATCCATTTTCTTCTCGGGAGTCTCCTTAACAGAACAATCAACAGTCGGGTGCCCACCATCACCACATATCTTACACAAAACATTACTTTTAAAACCCGACAACCGAGACGGACACGCAAACTGTCTATGCCCGGCTTCACCACACAATCTACAGCACTCATCATCTCTAACCGTTCCATTCAAAGCCGCAAGCTCCCGAAGCTGCTGCCTCTTATGCTCATTCAACCCTTCATCAACCGGACGCAACAACTTCTCCACCATCCCAACCACCACATCAAGCCCTTCTCGCGTCTCCGCTTCCACCAAAACATGCAGATCCTCATTCTCATCCTCCCCAACCTTCAAATCACGCTTTCTCCCAAACCTCCCGTCCTTCACCGACCCTTTACCCCGTATAACATTCCTCGCTCCCGTCTCCTTCTCCATCCGCTTCTGCGTGTTCCCTCTTGGTCCAATAATAAGTCCGATAAAATTATATCCCGGATACTCCTGTGAGCAGGCCGACTTGTTAGCACCCCTACTCAAAAGTATGATAAAATTGACTTAAAAACTCTTTGATTTATAAGTACGATAAATAACCATGTACTTGCACAAAATTACACTAACGATTATGTTCTGGATTTATTAATTTTTTTTTCTATGATTAATTCTTATCAAAATTTATTTCAATAAAATAGTTATTTTACTTATTAAAACTAGACAAAATACCTATTTTATTGCATCAGCCGGCGTCAGATGGAAGTTGAAGAAACACTAAGTTACCCCGGCAGATTACGGATAATCTTAGGGTCAAGTAGATGTTTCCCACGAGGGTTAGGTCCAGCAAAGATGGTTATTCTTCTGATGACCTGCAAAACAGACACCGTGAGCTCGTCACTGAGAAGGGGGGTACCTCCTTGTGACCACCCTCCGGCGTGAGAATCAGACTAGATTGCTCTGAATATAAATGTATATTAAGAGAAATAGCTAGAGCAGATAAGATATGTGATGGTATAAGATAGTATATGATACCGTTCCAAGGTGTTAGAGTGTTTATAGCCGAAGGTAGGTTTCCAAGCAGGTACAGCCAGCTGTATAATATTCCTTTTCTACCAACTGTGGGCTACGCACGTGCCATGCTGGTGGTTGGTGGGTAGGCAGCGGCTGATAGTGACATGGCCGGCTGTGTACTATTCCTTTTCCACCAACTGCAGGCTATGTACGTGCCACGACAAGGGTTGGTGAGTAGGCAGCGGCTGATAGTGACATTTTGTACTAGAGCGTGCTCCTCGTCGTACTGTTGTCAGTGAGCTGTCACCCTGTGATTGGTTCATGGGCTGCTTTGGTCAGATCTTGTCTATTTTGTCCATACCTTGGCAGGTATAGTACAAAAGATCCTCCAGAAGCGTACGGACTGGCTCATTTGGGCGGGGGTATTCCCGCCTTGCTCATTCCTTCTTCAGGTGACATTACTGAATTATTGAGAGTTAGTGCCTTGTGCGTGTAGCCTTGCTATTAGTGCGGGTAGCCTTCCCTGATGGCTTGTATCCGCAGCTGCGGAAACAGGCGGGGTACTTCACCATTGGGCGGCTTTTCCTGCGGGAACAGATGGCGTACTGCGCGTAAGGTCTTCATCTCTCTGAGCATGGTGGGTCCTGCGGAACCAGTTGGTCTTTGAGCAGACGTCACTCTTCAAGGTGAGTCTTGCGGGTCCAACTGGGCCCTGCTGGGACCTACCTCTTTAGAAGTGAAGACGGACGACAATGAGTTGGTGGTGGTGCGTGGCTTCAGAAAAGAGAAAGAAAAAGAAGGTGGTTTGCATGTATGATGTCATGTCACATAAGACAAATTTTGACAATAAGGCGTGCCACGCCAGCATCAGACTAACGGGGTTAAGCTTCTGTTAGCCGCGGACCGTTGGAAACAGATATGACTTAAGTTGGGACCGTCAACAACCAACTCGTTAGTTGAGACTGTTATTTGCCAATGGTCCATTGTTTGAATTATTTAGACCAATTTTCCTTTAATTAAACATGCCGACCCACTAACCTATTTGATTTGATTAACCCAACCTTTACAACCCACCAACCAGATTACTACCCGTCAACTCATTTGACATTTGTAGACTTTAGATAAGTGGGTTAAACGAGACGTGTTCGAGAGTTACACGAATTTAAGTGTGTGCGAGTTAGATTTGCATGAATAATAATATGGATGGTGTTCGGATTAAACAGTTGACACCCCTTGTTTGCTGATATTTTTACCAATATCCAATAGAAGTCTAATTTTAGTGTCAACACCACCACTAGAAGTAAACAATTGCATTTTCAGATTAAAAAAAGACAGGATGATTTACCACAACTGAAAAAGCTATACATATAACATACTCCCAACGTTACAAGACGGTTAATGAAGGTTTTAAGTCCAAATGGTACCGTTGGCATAGCAGTCTTTAAGATGTTGAAGTGCTTGTCGGATAGAATCTTGATCTTGGTTGGAATATTTCAAGCAAATGAGGCGCTGAACCACTCGATATGTCATCTGAATACCTTCATATTGCTCATTGTTCGCTTCCTTCATCTTCACTTCCAGTTTATTAAATAACAAAATTATCAGCAAATACCTGCATGCATGCACGAGTCGAGACAATCATAACAATGAGTTATGAGACACGTTCACCTTCTCTGTAATCCTTGAGGTGATATTTCTGGCAGTCTCGATAACTGAACTTGGTAACCCTGCAACTCCTGCTAATAAAAGCCCATAATGTGGCACATGCTTTGATCCGTCTTTCAGCTCAAACTGTTAATGTAGATCAAGTTAGAAACACATATATAAACAGAGATATGAAAATGTACACACACGGACACGGTTAAGGTACCTTGAAATCCAATCGGTTGTTTCTCACTTCAACATCAAAGTGAAGAATCTTTACATTTGGATACATGGTGGCTAGTGCTAATAGCTTTTCCATATGTGTGGCAAATATTGTGTAACTGAAACCAAATAACAAGCAATCTTTCAAGTAATTTGGAAATCATAACGTAATAGCTCTAGCATCAGATACGTGGCTTACGCTTTGAGTGCTAATAGTTTTTCACAGCAACTCCACGCTATTGCAAGACCATCAGAGGAAGATGTAGCCCTGCCTAAGTCATCCATCACAACAAGACTCCTGTTACAAATTTATCAAACATGTTACATATTTGCATGAGTAAATCGCCAACTTATTTTGATGATATCAGTATAAATATACCTTTCAGTGATATTCTGCAAGATAAAAGCCGTCTCTTTCATCTCTGTCATGAACTGCAAAATCAGATTTGTTTATCATTAATAACGTAATTCCTGATGATTTGCAACGTTACTAGATTTCAAGGATGCAAGTGCTGTAAAACTTGTGTCAAATTAAGTAACCTGGTCAGTAAAAGGTGAGGAAGTAATTTAGTATTTAGTAGTTACCGTGCTGGAATTTGATTCAAGATTATCAACTGTGCCCATCCTTGTAAAAACACGATCAACCACCCTTAGAGTTGCAAAACGGGCAGGAATGTAGCAACCAATTTGAGCAAGAATGACAATTAGACATATTTGTTGAAGGTATGTACTTTTTCCACTCCTGAAGAAAACAATATATAGTTGTTATACTTGAGCTATAGAATACATCGAAATTATATTTATTAATTTCTCACATGTTGGGGCCCATGACAATCACCATGTTTGAAGCCTCTGAAAGAAAGATATTGTTGGGCTGCAATAAATGAAAAAGAAAACATCAAATATATGCTCTAAAGCACATAAATTAATTCATGAAAGAAAGGAGTATGACTTACAACAAATTCATTGTGCACACTTTCGAGTATAGGGTGTCTTCCAGCATCAATTGCCAGTGGTCCATTCTCTATCAGAAAATATTATAAGCCAAGCATTTATGTTAAACATTCTGGGGCTAACAAATAGAAAAGGCATCATTAAAAAATAAAAATACTTGCCTGTGAAATGAGGCCGGGTGTATCAATCTACAGGCTTGGTTGAAATCATGTGAGCAAATGAATTAACAATCATATCCAACAAGTATAGAATCTCAGCTAGCAAGGTGAGCACAGAGACATCCTCCCGTATTGCATCCATTAAGGCTGCAAATTGATGAAAGGAAAATAACATCTGGAAAGTGTTTCCACAATATAACCAACAAATGACAAGTGAGCATATATAGCAGTTATTAACATTCTCATGTGTTTCATGAAGGAAACGAAAGATGATTCAACATGAAATTACAGTACAATCCAATCTATATAAAACAAAGATTACTGTATACACTGACCTTCCAGACAAAGTTCTGTATGTATATAACATTCTTTGGCTGCAGACTTGTTTCTTGCATTTAACTACAGATTTGAGGCAACAATATGTATTAAGCAAAAACATAGTTTTATTTATAATCAGTTTTATATCAAAATAAAACTATCAATTGATGATAATGCTCACAGATGCAAGATCCAGAGTTGAGCAATGCACACTATTCCCATGCTTTATAACCTAAAATTTATCTCAAAGGCACATACACACATAAGAAAAACGACTGAAAGATACTAAAGACATGAAGAAGTATCTTTTTGCTACCTGGATGAACTTGCTGGGAAGCTTTCCCTGTATGTCCTTCTGAGGGATACTGAAGTAAAACCCGTGTCTGTTATTAAATGGGATTTTCAAATTCGGTAGCTTGAAATCTTCAGGTATTTATTTGCAAGGTTGTGTATAGCTGTACATATTAACCAATAAGAGGTTGCATATTACACCAACTAGAGCTGAGATCATTCAGTAAGATAGATCACCTTCACTGGTGTCACAGAATGATCTTCGTGCTATATCCAGAAATCCATCAATTCCGGCCTTCACAGCAAAACACTCAACAAAAGGAACCCGTGCATGAAGTACATCCTCATCAATCACATCCCCAATTCTGAAATTACAATATATTTTAAGAAATAAAGTGAACTTCAGGTCTTTATAAGGTAATGATGAAACAAACAAATTACTTTACCTTTTCCTTATAGAAGCATATTTTTCATTCTCACATACAGATTTGTATATATTTCCAAGAAGAAAGCTCTTTGCATCTTTCAATACCTAAAAGACCAATTAAGGTAATATATATATAACTATGAATTGATCTATAGTTTGAGCATACAAATAAAAGAGTTTATGTATGGACCGTTGAAAGAAGTGGCAAGGCATCCAGAGCTGTTTTAAGAACAATAATGCTTGATATTAGAACCTGGCTCTTTCTAGCATTATCAATGCCCACGACTTCATTAGTAACTTTCTTTGGCTTAAAACAGAAGTTACAGAGGACCCTGTCTGAATGTAAACAAGAATAAGTACATCACTTGAAACTAATAAGTCTTTCAGCATTATACTTGAAGCTTTCTACAATATGCACTAACCAGTTTCTTTTGGAAACTTTCGAAGAGCCTGTGACAGCCCAAAAAACAGTTGCTCATTGGTCATCAATTCATCCTAGAGTTGAGCAGGGATTATCAAGTTAATACATTATCTTCTGGACAGTGTGAAGATAGACAATAAGAAGCACCGACCAGGCAATCAAGCCGAGCTTTGATAGTTTCTATATCTTTCAAAGGTTGCAAGAGATTGGCACGAAGAAGTCTAGTCCTGCACCAAATTAATGGATAAAACCAAAGAAGTTACACACAGTTTATGTCCCATGGGTATAATATGCCACCCTCAAAATGAGTTTCAGGCATACAACCTTTGACAAGCAAGCTTATCAAGCAAATAGCGCTAGGAGGCATTCTGGTCATTTCTATACTATGTTTGCAGGTGTTTTTTAAAGTGTGAAAACTCATAACTAGTTTTCTGATTCTTCACAATAGGAAAGGCAGAGAAAATGGACATATCACATAATATTTATATGACAACCAAGATAATCCATGAAAAGGTGAATGATGTCAATATGATGTGAGATCAGTGTATTGATAGTGTACCCTCCAGTAGTTCTTGTTGACTTTAGAGTCTGAAATAAACTTCCCTTTTTGTTGCTTGAGCCCAATAGTGTAGAATGCAGTGGCTCTATAATCTCCAAGTTGTGAACACTATCAAACAGATAAAATGCCATTACCGTAATTATAATAATGGTTTAGTTGTAAGTTTGATAGGCTTCGAAAGACTACAAAATATGGAAACATTACCTAGTTGCATCAATACTCATATGGTCAAATGATCCATTAAAAGTCACCTGAGGGATGAATAAAGATGGTAGAAAATAAGAAATAGTAGAAGAGAAAAGGTCACCGTGAGAAGAAACTAAATGACTTACTAATAGTGAATGATTCATAACAATGATTCCTTTCTCTGCTTCAATCCTGTGTAAAGCAGATTCACAACATATATACATAAACCGGTTATGATAAATACAAATAGATATCTTGATCTGATTAAATTTCATAAAACTAATGGTACCACTTGATAGTTGCTGCAGCAGCAGCCAAGCAGAGATAATATTGCTTGTAATAAGTATCCAAACCAAGTGCAGAAGGTTCTTTAGCAGCTAAATTTTTTACCAGCACAGCGCCCTTCAAAAACACATGCATAAGTACTAAAAATACCAATAATATCATGTATAACTATTGAGAAATGCAATACAATTGAATATTACTAGCATTACCCTTGTATCATCAAAGCAACCACGAACCATAGTTACCTGCAAATATTAACATACGCCAAAAACCTAAATCTCCAAATCACAAACTAAACAAACAAAACAACAATTTACACAGAACAGATATTACCTTCCGAATCGAGGAATAAAACTTATCAACCAATTCACACACTCCAACCATGCCATCAGGCGTTAGCTTATTCGGAGGAACAATAATCACTATCGGATCGTAAAAATGCAGCAGTGTCTTTGTGTTCTGATACGAACTACTAGTTTCAATATATTCCGAAAGGTGAAGTGAAGCTGATCTCAAGTCAAAAGCAGCCACTCCAACCTTACAATAAGATAATATATGCGGTTAACATATTCCGAGTCTATTCATATTCTGTCTAATAGGTAGGGCTGTTCAAAAAGTTCGAGACTAGCGGCTCCCTCGAAAATAGCTCGAATCTAAACGAGCCAGCTCGGCTCAGATATATTTCTAAACGAGCCGAGCTTGAGCTAGGGTTGGCTCGGCTTGTGCCTCTGTCTTGGCTCGGTTTGTTGGCTCATTTAGATTAAACCATAACTTTTAGTATATTAAAATAATAATAATAGCACACCAAAATAAGAAAAAATAAATAAACGTGATACATATATTGTGTCACTCAAGCTTTATAAAAAAGAATAAAAATAAAAATACTAATAATAAAAAATTTTAACGCGAGCCGAACTCGAGCTTGATTTTTCAGCTTGATATAGTTAACGAGCTGAGCTCGAGCTTGATTTTTCAACTCGATATGTTGTAAACAAACCGTTACCGAACTCGAGCTTGATTATTCAGGTCGACATAGTTAACGAAGCAGCTCATTAAGTTCGAGACGAGCAACTGATACAAATCGCTGTTAAGACACATCGATAATGTTTAATACACAATTATACGTATCTTCTACATCGTAGCCCTAATTCCAACGCAGATTCAAGTGCATATACATATTACATATTTACATACACATATATCTATATCTACAGATTCATATACACAAATTAACACAGGTATAGTTATAATTAATACCTCCTTTGCTCGATTCTCGATGAGTCCGATCACGAAGCTTGATCGTTCTCCAGTCTCGTCTTCCATTTCTGGTTCCAACGTTATGATTTATGAATGCGATGCGCGCCAATTTTATACTCGAGACGAGACTCTACGTGCATTAATGACTTGTACATGTTATAGTTATACTTGTACAATGCTTAATAACACTAGGCGTTAAGTTTTGAACATGTTAATAGTTATAACTGGACTGGTAACTAATATGTTTCTTTTAAACGACGACTCACATTTTCTGTATTACTTCTACATTACACATTTATTAACAGTTTGAACCCACGCTATTCGAAAAGACAAAACATTATACAACTTTTTAATACCACTAGATCAAAGGCCTTTTAGTTTGATAACTAATATGTGAATAATATAAAAAATTATAAGTAATTAAATATTAGGTGTCTTTTCTTTCATAAGAATGTCATATAAAGATATTTTAACTGAATATGATATAAAACAATGAAAAAACAACTTCAAACATCTTTCAACACAATATTATATAAAAAGTAAAACTAGAAGTAACAGCTTATTTTGAAAACAATTTAGAGCAATCGCATAAGATCTTTTCTCTCTCTCCAGATGTATCTTACAAGTATTATGTATAAGTGCTTATACAGTTCTTACATTAAATTATGCACCATTCTGAAGTACTAAATATTTATTTGTGGAATGGTGTAATTTTCTTAACATTTGGCAATGTTTTTCAGATGATATCATACATCTCATTCATGGAATCTTTCCCAAGCATTCATGTCCTGTATATAAGCGAAACCCGAAAGAAAAAAAAACGGGTATCTTATAAGCTAAATCGCTTAGTAGGTAGACATTTGACCGAAGTTGACCCGGCAAGTAGCCACAATGATTAAACCAGTCTCAATTTACATACATCTTGTGCAGTAAGTAAACATCAGCATGATGTTGGTAAATTTGATATTATCTACCATAGTCTCTTTAATCGATCATATGCACATTGTATTCGGTGCTTCTCTTCGATCTTCAAGTTGTATCCTTCATCAGACTACATAAAACAATCAAACCATCACAATCTAATCAAATAATAATATTAACCCAAGTTCCAACATGACACGATAACTTCAAATGACAACTTACAGATAAACGGCTTACCATTACTGTGAATATATTTTGCAGTATGTTGTCGGTTTCTTTCTTGTAACACTGTAATATTTTCCAAACTCTAGCATCCTCATTCATCAGCAGGAAGATATCGACAACCGCAAGTATCCTGACCAAATGGTCAATCGTAACAGCTTGACCGTTTTGACCATCAAAAGTTAGTGAATCGTTTCCCAATAAGAAAGATGACATCCCATTCAACACAGGAATTAAAATCCTTTCACTCCCATAGAACAAAAGGAAACAAGGCAAAATATAATAATGGCTTATGCTCGTGTTAATGGTGTTGCTTAACCCAATATCATCTTCCCCAAAACTCTACATTCAACATAACAAATGTTAAAACCTATTATTCATCATGACAAAGAAACACGAAAATTAAAACATACTTACGGAAACAACATTAATCAAGTATCCTGGAAGCACGTTCCCGAGTTTAAAGATGCTTTGTTCACAAAGTTTTGTGGGCTTTGAGTCAACTGTAATGATCATTCTAAGCAATGCACACGTGTTCTCCAATGATAGTTTATTTGACTGAAAGAACAAAAATTATAGAGTTAATATTCATATAAATCAATGATCATTAGTACAAAACATTTAACAAATAATCGGTATGGTCAACTTACAATCTGGTCAATAACTGCTTTCTCTAGCATCTTAAAGACAAGATGATCATCACCAATTTGATGCAGACAAGAGCAAACGACACTAGTGACAGACCTAAAAAATCCAGAGTTTGATTTCTCACAAATCTCCACACTGAGTGAGCCAGTTTCTGATTATTAAAAAATGCAAGAAGTCTAAACAAAGATCATGTTCACTGGAAAAAAGTAAGAGAAAATGGAAGAAATTGCTTACCAGAAGACACCTGATATCGTGACAGTAATGTGATGAGGAAACTGATATAGTCAGCAATCTGGATATGCCCGGCTGCAAAGGCAGAACTTATAACTTCCAAGAAACGAAACAAGAGAGACGGATCCAGATCATGGGCTGCTTTAAATATGGTATTTGTCAATTGTTGAATAGAGAAACAAATTGTTCTAAAAGAATACTATAATACTCACATAAACAGCAGGCGGTTACCGACTGAAGCAGAGATGAGTCAATGAAAGAGAAGTAATAAAGGCAGCAAATAGAAAGTTCTTGAATCCCTCTTTCAAGCTTCATAAAAGGACCATAGAAAATAACTCCGTCACGGGTACATGTACTGTAAAATTCTCTCAATGAGTATTGCATGTTGTCAAGCTCCTGTGAGTGGGCTCCACGTTGTTCCAAATGAAGTTGAAGGCGCAATACAGCCTGCAAAATTGCAAAATTTCAGAGCAAATTTAAGTGGAAAATGATTTGAAACAATGATTGGCACTTGTTAGTGAACATATACCTTGGTTACTGATGGGTTCTTATCACCCAAACGGGTTAACAATAAAGGAATCTCTCTTATCCAAGGTATCTGAAAGTCTGCAATTTCTGAATCACTTGTGTTTGGGGATACACAAAATGTTTTCTGTAAACCAGATAAAGGAAACTAGTTAACAAAATACAATGTTTCATGGTAAATATAGAGATGTAAGTGAAATAGCTTACAAGAAATAGCATCTCTTCGACTGCTGAAATACAAACTAATTTCATTGGAGACTTTGTATCACATCTTTTGAAAACCTCTGTAAAAGCCTGAAATATGCATCATTCAGAACCTTCAACAGCTACATGAAATAATACAACGGTGAAAAAGGATGTTATATACATATAATGTTAAAAAAAAACCTGAAGAATATGTGATTTCCATGCATTGTCCACTTGAATGACCAGTTTAGGGATGAAAGGAATAAGTGAAAGGGAATGCTTCTGGAAAAATGCTCTGCCAGAATGCACTACCTGCAAAAAAAAAAACGCATATTATGTCGGCTTCCATGGCTCGTTTAACAAATATTCATTTGGTAAATTTCTCATGACATAACGATTACATAGATATGCCTCAATGTGCATACCTTCTCAGACAATGCATCTACAATGAACACCAGGAATTTATCAAGAAACGTGGATGGGCGAGCTGACCAATCATATAAGCAAAAAAAGATCTCTGAAACTATTACATTCATCGTAAAAAACCTATTTTCAACCTGCAATGCACACAAGGTTTAGGCAATTAAATTAAAAGGTGAACAGAAAAATACCAACAAAACAAGGAAACATATATATACCTTCTCTGACGACTGGTGTGTGGGACTAAGGGGAAACACAACAAATAACTTCTTCAATAGCTTTTGCAACACATCTAAATCACTTCTACTCTTCCCATAAACAAAAAACTTGACAACAAGATCTATACTTTTCAGTATAGAAACCACACAATCAAAGGATTGTGTTTCCATTGTCAGACATGTGGCATAAAATCCTGGAGACCGCCAACTAATATAGGCAAAAGGCCCTTCAATTCCTTTTCAATTAAAGCACACCCTATTTCAAAAGTAGAGTGAAAACCAACATGTAAGCATACATATAAAGAATAAAAGACAAAAATGTAACTAGAGAAATTAAGCTATTATTATAAAACAAAATTGCAGATAAAAGAACATTATGAATATTAACAATTATACATACAATATCCAAAATTTCACTTTCCAGAATGATCTTCATGTACTTCAGACTCAAAAGCATGCAAAATTCTTCGATCAGCAACAGCACAAGGAAGTACATTTTCAGTTGATGAGTTTTTATATGTCTTATTACACGACAACAGAGATAGACACTATGCCAAACCAGCAAGAACACTCTTAAGGTTTCCCTTGTCTTGCAAATTAAACTGATTCTTCTGCAACATCTCTTTGTAATGTTGGATGATCTGTAGATGAAATACCAAACTTATTAACATATTCTTTTATATGTAAAGTTAAATATAGAAAAAAAATACCTGTCTAGCAAACATGGAGAATGACACGGGGTAGTTCTGGACAATGAGGTCAAGAAACTTAAAAGCCATCAAACGAACGTCAACTGTCAAATGTGTCATTGCATTGAATACATATGCCATCATCAAAGATACGAAAGTTCCCTGGTTATCCTAAAAAAGTTAAAAACAAAAATAAAATACACAGACAATAAACATATGTCAATAGCTAAAAGGAAGAATATGCTAAGCATAAGCAGGCTTCTAATCACCTCTTTACAAGCAGAAAAAATAACTGTCTTTAAAAGTTGATAAAGGTTCTCGCGCACAGTTTTGTCTTCATCACTCATGCGCTCACGCAGTTTTTCAATAACAGGGAGTTTGTGCATTTTCAGTTCTGATGGATGATTGAGGAAGATCTCCCTAATACCGATCAATGCATCTTGAATGAATAACAGCTAGTGTTAATACTTTGTTTAGCTTTGAAGAGGTAGGTCCCAGCAGAGCCCAGTTGGACCCGCAAGACTCGCCTTGAACAGGGACGTCTGCGCGGTTGGACCCGCAAGACTCACCTTAAACAGGGACGTCTGCGCAGTTGGACCCGCAAGACTCACCTCGAAGAGAGACGTCTGCGCAGTTGAACTCGCAAGACTCACCTTAGAGGGACGTCTGCGCAAAGACCAACTGGATCCGCAGGACCAACCATGCTCAGAGACGTGACGTCCTTACGCGCAGTACGCAAGCTGTTCCGCAGGAAAAGCCTCCCAATGGTGACGCACTCCGCCTGTTCCCGCAGCTACGGATACTAGCCATCAGGGAAGGCTACCCGCACAGCAAGGCTACACGCACAAGGCACTAACTCTCAAATAATTCAGTAATGTCACCTGAAGAGGGAATGAGCAAGCCGGGAATACTCCCGCCCAAAGCCGGGAATTCTCCCGCCCAAATGAGCCAGTCTGTACGCTACTGGAGGACCTTTTGTACTATACCTGCCAAGGTATGGACAAAAGATCTGACCAAAGCTGCGACAGCTCACTGACAACAGTACGACGAGCAGCACGCTCTAGTACTTAATGTCACTATCAGCCGCTGCCTACTCACCAACCCTTGTCGTGGCACGTGCATAGCCTGCAGTTGGTGGAAAAGGAATAGTACACAGCCGGCCATGTCACTATCAGCCGCTGCCTACCCACCAACCACCAGCACGGCACGTGCGTAGCCCACAGTTGGTAGAAAAGGAATATAATACAGCCGGCTGTACCTTCTTGGACACCTACCTTCGGCTATAAATACTCCAACACCTTGGAACGGTATGATCATCTTCTCTCTAGCTATTTCTCTTAATATACACTTATATTCAAGAGCAATCTAGTCTGATTCTCACGCCGGAGGGTGGTCACAAGGAGGTACCCCCCCTTCTCAGTGACGAGCTCACGGTGTCTGTTTTGCAGGTCATCAGAAGAATAACCATCTTTGCCGGACCTAACCCTCGTGGGAAACATCTATTTAACCCCCAGATTATCCGTAATCTGCCGGGGTCGATTAGTGTTTCTTCATTGGCGCCATCCGTGGGAAAAAACCTAGAACTAATTCTTTTTCAGTTTTTTCAAAACTTCTGGAAAGATGGTTAACGTTACTCCGGTCCCGAGGCCAGCGAGTGACCAAGAAACCCCGGTAATCACAACCCCAGCTACTGGGAGGAACACCGGCGACTACACAAATTTTACGAACACTACCCCGGTTACTCAAGTCGGGGCAAGTGCGGTAAATTTTACGAACACTACCCCGGTTACCCAAGCCGGGGCAAGTGCAGTAAACAATCATCCCCTGAGATTCATTGATACCCAGGTGGAAAGACAACGGACGAGGCTCCCCCACCAAACACTTGAACAAGTTAAAGCGTGGGCGGAAGCACGTCAGAAGGAATTCCAAGCTGAGTTGGACGAACGCTTACGTTCCATCCAACAGGCTGACGAATTTGGAAGCACTCGACAACAGCTCAACATGAGCAGTGAGTGCGAGTACTCGGACGATGATCGGGAGGAATCCGACACCGACGCAAACCCTCACCATAGGGCGAAAGGGAAGCGTAAGGAAACGGACTTCCAACCGAGAAGGAATTTCGAAGAAACCTTCAAACCAAGGAACGCGGGAGGAAACCCACGTGACTTCTCCAAAACCTTTAGACCAACTGCTGCAAATGCGGGAACGTCCAAGTTTGCAAGGGACATTGCAGAAGCAATCGCCCCGAGAAGTGCCAAACAGATGTCCAACATCGGCACTTATGATGGTATATCCGACCCAGACGATCATTTGAACAGATTCATAGCGGGGGCAACCGTCAGCAACTGGACGGAACCCACGTGGTGTTATATGTTCCAGATGACGCTGGTTGGAGCAGCCAGAGCGTGGTTTGACCGTCTACCGGTCCACCACATCTACGATTGGGCGGACTTCCGGCAGAAGTTCAGCCAACACTTCAGTCAACAAAGAAAGTATACCGAAGAGCAATGGACGATCCTCAACTGCATCCGAGAGGAAGATGAGTCTTTACTAGACTTCATCACGCGCTTCAATTCAAAGAAGCTAAGTCTGGGCACTATTAGCGAAGATCTTGTTCGCGCTGCTTTCATCCAGGGCGCGAAGGACCCAGAGCTCATCCGCACCTTAACGGGTAAAGACGGCATGCCATCCACGTGGGATGCCATCATGACAGCAGCTAAACGCTTCGCGGAAACGAAAAAGCAACTGGGTAGAGACCTTCCCCAGAGCACAAACCTCTACACCCAGAAAACAAGAGAAAACAACGTCCTCACCGCCCGACTAAACAAAAAGAGGAAGCTAGGTGTAACACCCCGACCAAAGGCGGATTATACATCGGGGCGCCACATATTGTTTCATTACTCGTGACACTATTGGGTGTCAATATTTAATAAATACATTCATTCGCGCACGCGCAAAGTAAACAAGATAACATAAATCATCATAAATCAATATATTATAAATCATAATATTCGAACAGCAAAAACTTGTCTTGATACATTTTAATCTAGGTCCAAAATAAAGAAAACTTCCTACGTGTCCACAAGCTCCAAAACAGCTACTGCAAACCTGAACATGTGTTAAAATAAACGTCAAACACTTGCGTGTTGGTGAGAAATCAAGTTTAATAGATAATAGATAACAATAAATCTGCGCGCAACACGTGTATGTCTGGTGTTTAACAAGGGTGCAATCAGATTGTGATCAAGCCTAAATAGATCATAGCTCATAGTTCATAGTTCAATCCGTGCTCCCAAATGAGCACAAAAATGAGAAAACATCTGTGCAAGTGTAAACAAAGAAAACCGTAAACGATAGGTCTCCCGTGTTCATCTAATGGATCCATGAAAACTGCGGAATAGGCCGAACAAAGCGGTTAATGATACACACATACAAATAACAGCCAAGTAAACGTCCTCAACACATGGGATACTGCGCGACTAAGGTTCATAAACAAGTTTAAGACTCTAAGTTTGTACGAACACATGAACATCCCAAAACATTAAAAATAAAAAGGGATTAGGTACGAGATTACTCACATGATAAACGATGCGGTGTAAGATAAAGCAAGAACCAACTTTAAACAAGCACAAGTTAACCTATAAACAAGATTATTGTTTTAATGATTTGTTTTAAGTCTTGATTACAAGTTAGCATAATTAATAAGTAAATTATTATATATAATATGTTACCGGAAAAGCAGGACAGAACAGGGAGGAAGACGGAGGCAAAGAGAGAGGAGACGGCAAAGGGAGAACAACGGCAAGGAGCAAGAGAGAACAGGAGAGTTTAAGTGCTTTGTGTGTGTAGTGTTAGGAAAAATACATTATTATTTATAGAGAAACCCTAGGGAACACAATCCCTAGAAAAAGGGGAAAAGATCTCAAAAAGCAAAAGATTCCAAAAGCAAAAGATATCAAAAGATATGGCAGCTGCAGGGGCAAGATAAAGCTGACAGGGAACAGTAAACAGGCATGGGCGGGTCAGATAAAGGTACTGGTCAAGCATGGAAAAAGCAGATCTCAAAAGATAATGTCAGTCACTTTTTCTGCCAACCAATGGGGTTGGTGCGCATGCTGCGCCAAAAGTGGCTTTTCAGACATAAGATAGGTCAGGTTAGGTCAACAGCACAAAGATATGATATCAAAAGCAAACAAGCAAGTTAAAACAGAAGAAAAGATAAGTCTAGCGCGAGAAAGCTGCGCGCGAGAAGGCTAAGGCACGCCGCGGGAAGAATCACATTTCTTAGCGCGCCGCGGGAAGAATCACATTTCTTAGCGCGCCGCGGGAGGAACTACAATTCCTAGCGCGCCGCGGGAAGAACTATAATTCTTCGCGCGTCGAGGGATGAACTACGATTCTTAGCGCGCTGCGAGAACTACAAATCCTTAGCGCGTCGCGGGAAGAACTACCGTTCTTAGCGCGCTGCGAGAAGAATTACAATTCTTAGCGCGCTGCGAGAAGAGTTCGTCTCGCGTATCGCTGGAACAGATGGTCTTCACGCAGGCTTCCTTGAAAGGAGTCTGGCGCGTGGAGCTGCGCAGACAACCTTAGGCGGGAAGAAACAAAGGACAAGGAGAGGAGAAAAAGAAGGAACCAAGGCTTAAGGGCGGGACGGCGACAAGAGGGAAAAGAAGGCGGAAAGAGAGAAGGAAGAGGGACGGGACGGCGGAAAGAAAGAGAGAGAAAGAGGCGGGAAGGAAAATATATTATTATTATTAAAAGTAAAATATAAGTATAAATAAATATTAAATCATAAAAGAAAGAGATCGGATCGGAGAAACGGGTACCTGGGTCGGGTCGGATCGGGTCAGATGTCACAGTCTCCCCTACTTTAAGAAATTTCGTCTCGAAATTTATCTCGAAGTAGGTTGCGCAGAGAACAGGTGCGGGTACTTGATCTTCATTTGATCTTCCATTTCCCATGTAAACTCGGCTCCGCGCTTGGACTCCCAGCGAACTTTCACGATAGGGATACGACTGCGCTTGGTTTGCTTAACCTCGCGATCCATAATCTCAACAGGCTTCTCAACGAAATGCATAGTTTCATCAACTTGAACCTCATCAAGTGGAATGTGAAGGTTCTCGTCAGCTAAACACTTCTTAAGATTGGATACATGGAACGTTGGATGCACATTACTGAGCGCGGGCGGCAGGTCAAGTCTGTAGGCAACTTTTCCCACACGCGCGAGAATCTTAAATGGTCCAACATATCGAGGGGCAAGCTTACCTTTCTTCCCAAAGCGGACAACACCTTTCCAAGGCGACACTTTGAGGAGAACAAGATCACCAACTTGAAATTCGAGAGGCTTTCGCCTGCGATCTGCGTAACTCTTCTGTCGGCTTCTGGCAGTCAGCAGATGATCACGGATCTTGGCGATTTTATCGGTTGTCTCTTGAACAAGTTCGGGTCCTGTGATTTGAGTTTCACCCACTTCGCTCCAACAAATCGGGGAGCGGCACTTACGACCGTAAAGTGCTTCAAATGGGGCCATACCAATACTGGAATGATAGCTGTTATTATAAGAGAACTCAATCAAAGGCAGGTGTGAATCCCAATTACCTCCAAAATCAAGAACACAAGATCGGAGCATATCCTCAAGAGTTTGAATAGTTCGCTCAGACTGTCCGTCAGTCTGAGGATGATATGCCGTACTCATGTCCAAGCGAGTTCCTAGCGCAGATTGGAGAGATTTCCAAAAGCGAGATATAAAACGGCCATCGCGATCGGATATGATGCTCAAAGTTGTACCATGGCGGCAGACAATTTCCTTGACATAAAGCTGCGCGAGCTGCTCAACACGGTAGTTTTCACGAATGGGCAGAAAGTGAGCAGACTTAGTCAAACGATCCACTATTACCCAAATGCTATCATGTTTGCTTGCTGTCAAAGGTAACTTGGTAATGAAGTCCATCGCTATACTTTCCCATTTCCACGTAGGAATTTCTGGTTGTTCGAGCAAACCAGATGGGCGTTGGTGTTCAGCTTTTACCTTAGAGCAAGTCAGGCATCTAGCTACGAACACAGCAATATCCTTTTTCATACCGGGCCACCAATAAGTAATGCGCAAATCCTTGTACATCTTATCAGCGCCAGGATGAACGGAATACCGAGATTTGTGCGCTTCACTCAGGATATCAGCGCGAAGATTCTCATCAAAGGGAATCCAGATGCGATTAAGATAACAGAGAATTCCACTCAGATTAGGGACAAAGTGCGTTTCCGCGCCACACGCTAACTCGGCGCGAAGGTTACCATTACTGATGGATGCGCGCTGCGCGTCACGAATGCGCGATTCAAGGTTGCTTTGGATCGGCGCGAAGTGAAGCTGCGTGCGCGGCAAGATACAGTTAAGCTGGCAGGGTTTTCGGCTGAGCGCATCGGCTACCACATTAGCCTTACCAGGATGATACCGGATCTCACAATCGTAATCGCTGATGAGTTCGTTCCATCGGCGTTGCCTCATGTTAAGTTCCTTCTGATCAAAGATATGCTGAAGGCTTTTATGGTCAGTGTAGAGGATACACTTAGTACCATAAAGGTAGTGTCTCCAGATCTTCAAGGCAAATACCACTGCGCCTAGTTCGAGGTCGTGAGTTGTATAATTCTTTTCATGAATCTTAAGTTGCCTTGATGCGTAAGCGATAACCTTGCCTCGTTGCATAAGAACACAACCGAGACCTTGGTTGGATGCATCGCAATACACGACAAAATCTTCATTACCCTCAGGTAGCGCAAGGACAGGAGCTTCACACAACAAACGCTTGAGCGTCAGAAAGGCTTCTTCTTGCTTCGAGCCCCAAATATATGGTTTACCTTTGTGCGTTAGAGCTGTTAAAGGCAAAGCGATTTTCGAGAAGTTCGAAATGAAGCGCCGGTAATAACCAGCTAAGCCCAGAAAGGAACGGATTTCGGTAGGAGTGGATGGCGTAATCCAGTTCTTGATTGCTTCAATTTTGGATGGGTCGACATGGATACCCATCTTGTTAACAACATGGCCAAGAAACTGTACTTCATCCGACCAAAATTCACACTTGGAGAGCTTAGCATAAAGCTGCTCGGTTCGAAGCTTTTGCAACACCAACCGAAGATGTTGCTCATGCTCGGCCTTGGTCTTAGAATAAATCAGAACGTCATCGATAAACACAATCACGAATTTATCCAAGAAAGGCCTACACACCCGATTCATTAGATCCATGAAAACGGCGGGTGCGTTGGTTAAACCGAAGGACATGACCAAGAATTCAAAATGGCCATAACGAGTTCGAAAAGCAGTCTTCGGAACATCTTCATCGCGGATGCGCAACTGGTGATAGCCAGAGCGGAGATCAATCTTGGAGAAACAAGAGGCACCTTGGAGTTGATCAAAGAGGTCGTCAATACGCGGTAAGGGATACCGGTTCTTAATGGTGAGTTTGTTCAACTCGCGGTAATCGATACACATGCGAAACGAACCATCTTTCTTTTTAACGAACAACACCGGAGCACCCCAGGGCGAAGAGCTAGGGCGAATGAATCCTTTAGCAGTCAACTCTTGAAGTTGGCTTGCCAATTCTTGCATCTCAGCGGGTGCAAGACGATAAGGAGATTTGGCTACGGGGGAAGCACCAGGGACAAGATCAATACGGAACTCGACTTCACGAGCGGGAGGGATACCAGGAAGATCATCAGGAAAAACTTCAGGGAAATCACGCACAACAGGGATATCGCGAAGCTTATTCTCTTCAGCAGGTTTAACCACATGTGCTAAGAATGCAATACACCTTTTCCGCATGAGCCTTCGGGCTTCGGCGCAAGACATAAGTTTAAGACCGCGGGAGGGTTTTTCGCCGTAGATATGAAGATCACCATTTTCTCGAGGTATGCGAATCATCTTCTTGGCGCAAATAACTTCGGCGCGATTATGCGTAAGCCAGTCCATACCAATGATAACATCAAAGCTTCCAAGGGGCATGGGGATGAGGTCGATCAGGAAATCGTTTTCGTTAAGGTTAAGCGTGCAATTTTTAATCACTGAGTTAATTAAAACAGTTTCGCCATTAGCCAATTCAACTGAAAAATTTTCTTTTAAATCGCTGCGCGGTCGCGCAAGCTTCTGCTCAAACGCGCGAGAAATAAAACTTCGATCGGCGCCAGTATCAAAAAGTACAGAAGCATAAAATCCGTTAAGCAAAAATGTACCATTAACTACGTCATTATTCGCTTGCGCTTGGTGCGCGGTTATGTTAAAAGCTCGTCCGCGCGTCACTTGGTTCGAAATCTGGTTCACCGGATTCGCTTGCGTAATCTGAACTTGTAGTCTCGGGCACGCGTTCCGGAAATGACTGGGATCACCGCAGTTAAAGCACGATCTGGGTCGTGGGTTTTGGTAGGTTGGTTGTGGGTTCTGCGGGTAGACTGGTGGTATTGGCGCAATTGGATTGGCGGGAGGGACTCTACAGTATTCGGCTGAGTGACCAACGCGGCCACATCGGTTACATTGTCGACACGGGGTCTGAGTTGGGTGGTGAAGTCTACAGGTTGGGCAAAAGGGTTGGGTTCCTGTGTAAGGTTTCTTAGGAGGCAGGGCAGGGAGTGCGGGATTGGTTAAGGCATAGTTGTGGACTATAGGGGGAGTTGGGTAGGCTGATAGTGGGTTAGGCGTGTAAACTGGAGGTTGGTAGGTGGGTTGCTGGACTATGGGCGGGCTGGTAAGCGCATAGGCTTTGCGCCTGCGCTTGAGGTTGTTACGGTTTGAGGGTTCGGGTTTGGTTTCTGTTGGTTCAGGGGCAGTCTTGGTGGGTTTAGTCTTCTCAGCTCCCCGCAGGAACAGGGTTCCTGCTCTGACATGGTTGTCGCTGAGCACAGCGGCCAACTCAATGGCGTCAGAGAGGGTTGCTGGGTTTCTGGCCCATACAGAATCTTGAATTTCCATGGGGAGACCCCCAAGGAATTTCTCGATGGCTCGGCGGGAAGGGGTAACAAGGTGAGGGACAAGCAGGCTTAGTTCATGGAAACGCGTCGCGTACTCGCGCGCTTCGCCACTGTACTGCTTAAGATTCCAAAATTCTTCTTCCAGGCGCTTAACTTCGTTGGGAGGGCAGAATTCTCGCGTCAGAATTTCTTTGAATTCCTCCCAGGGCATGCTAGAAGCAGCTTCTGCGCCACGCGCATGAGCTACTCCATTCCTCCATGTAAGCGCTCTAGATTCCAGGACACTGGAAGCATATAGGGTTCGTCTGTCTGAGGGGCATTGGGTGTGGAGGAAAGTGTTTTCAATCTTCTCGAGCCATTGGAGCATCACGGTGGCTCCTTCAAGACCTGTGAACTTTGGAGGGTTACCCGCATTAAAGGACTTAATGTTATAACTGGAGGTATTAGCATTGTTTTGGTTTAAGGCTTGGGCTATTGCGGCGGCCATTTCCTGGGAACGTTGCAGCGAACGTCTGCGCGAGGCTTCTCTCCTCTGATGACGGCGAGATAGCGGAGGCATTCTATAAAAGTTTTAATTTTTGTTAATATCTTGGTTTTAACGCAAAGTATAACCTCGAAAAGCTTGGTTTCACGGAGTCAGTTACTGTCAAAAGTTAAAGTAAAATAAATGACCCTAAATGCAGACTTAATAAAGGTAACAAATTCGAATCAAGAATCGACAATTCATGTATCACCATGACTTTCCGAATTCCCAATTTAAAATATACGAGCAAACGAGTATTGGAGATTGACGATTCATGTATCACCATGACTTTTCAATCTTCAATATAAAACATACAAGAAAATGAGTATTGGAGGTTGACAATTCATGTATCACCATGACTTTTCAAGTCTCCAACCTCAGAACATAATCGTAAATGGAAATTGAAAATCAACTATTCATGTATCACCATGACTTTTCGGATTTTCAAATCCAACAAACGAACATGTAAGTAAAATCAATAAAAAATCGAAATTCAACAAAAATCGAAATATCGCGAAATAAAACATAAAATCATATACTGCGCAAGCGCGAGCATATTCATAAATAACGAGTAATTAACAATAAGCGCGCAAACATGAGATTTCTCTCATGCGCGAGAAGGGACTCTTAGGTATTCTAGGCCGTTACGTCTAACCACCTATCCTAAAGTCAACGAGCTCTGATACCAATCTGTAACACCCCGACCAAAGGCGGATTATACATCGGGGCGCCACATATTGTTTCATTACTCGTGACACTATTGGGTGTCAATATTTAATAAATACATTCATTCGCGCACGCGCAAAGTAAACAAGATAACATAAATCATCATAAATCAATATATTATAAATCATAATATTCGAACAGCAAAAACTTGTCTTGATACATTTTAATCTAGGTCCAAAATAAAGAAAACTTCCTACGTGTCCACAAGCTCCAAAACAGCTACTGCAAACCTGAACATGTGTTAAAATAAACGTCAAACACTTGCGTGTTGGTGAGAAATCAAGTTTAATAGATAATAGATAACAATAAATCTGCGCGCAACACGTGTATGTCTGGTGTTTAACAAGGGTGCAATCAGATTGTGATCAAGCCTAAATAGATCATAGCTCATAGTTCATAGTTCAATCCGTGCTCCCAAATGAGCACAAAAATGAGAAAACATCTGTGCAAGTGTAAACAAAGAAAACCGTAAACGATAGGTCTCCCGTGTTCATCTAATGGATCCATGAAAACTGCGGAATAGGCCGAACAAAGCGGTTAATGATACACACATACAAATAACAGCCAAGTAAACGTCCTCAACACATGGGATACTGCGCGACTAAGGTTCATAAACAAGTTTAAGACTCTAAGTTTGTACGAACACATGAACATCCCAAAACATTAAAAATAAAAAGGGATTAGGTACGAGATTACTCACATGATAAACGATGCGGTGTAAGATAAAGCAAGAACCAACTTTAAACAAGCACAAGTTAACCTATAAACAAGATTATTGTTTTAATGATTTGTTTTAAGTCTTGATTACAAGTTAGCATAATTAATAAGTAAATTATTATATATAATATGTTACCGGAAAAGCAGGACAGAACAGGGAGGAAGACGGAGGCAAAGAGAGAGGAGACGGCAAAGGGAGAACAACGGCAAGGAGCAAGAGAGAACAGGAGAGTTTAAGTGCTTTGTGTGTGTAGTGTTAGGAAAAATACATTATTATTTATAGAGAAACCCTAGGGAACACAATCCCTAGAAAAAGGGGAAAAGATCTCAAAAAGCAAAAGATTCCAAAAGCAAAAGATATCAAAAGATATGGCAGCTGCAGGGGCAAGATAAAGCTGACAGGGAACAGTAAACAGGCATGGGCGGGTCAGATAAAGGTACTGGTCAAGCATGGAAAAAGCAGATCTCAAAAGATAATGTCAGTCACTTTTTCTGCCAACCAATGGGGTTGGTGCGCATGCTGCGCCAAAAGTGGCTTTTCAGACATAAGATAGGTCAGGTTAGGTCAACAGCACAAAGATATGATATCAAAAGCAAACAAGCAAGTTAAAACAGAAGAAAAGATAAGTCTAGCGCGAGAAAGCTGCGCGCGAGAAGGCTAAGGCACGCCGCGGGAAGAATCACATTTCTTAGCGCGCCGCGGGAAGAATCACATTTCTTAGCGCGCCGCGGGAGGAACTACAATTCCTAGCGCGCCGCGGGAAGAACTATAATTCTTCGCGCGTCGAGGGATGAACTACGATTCTTAGCGCGCTGCGAGAACTACAAATCCTTAGCGCGTCGCGGGAAGAACTACCGTTCTTAGCGCGCTGCGAGAAGAATTACAATTCTTAGCGCGCTGCGAGAAGAGTTCGTCTCGCGTATCGCTGGAACAGATGGTCTTCACGCAGGCTTCCTTGAAAGGAGTCTGGCGCGTGGAGCTGCGCAGACAACCTTAGGCGGGAAGAAACAAAGGACAAGGAGAGGAGAAAAAGAAGGAACCAAGGCTTAAGGGCGGGACGGCGACAAGAGGGAAAAGAAGGCGGAAAGAGAGAAGGAAGAGGGACGGGACGGCGGAAAGAAAGAGAGAGAAAGAGGCGGGAAGGAAAATATATTATTATTATTAAAAGTAAAATATAAGAATAAATAAATATTAAATCATAAAAGAAAGAGATCGGATCGGAGAAACGGGTACCTGGGTCGGGTCGGATCGGGTCAGATGTCACACTAGGCATTTGGCAGTCAAGGGTAAACTTTGACACCTCATCCAGCTCTCGCCCTCGGTTAGGCGGAAAGGATAACATGCAGTCGTCGAACCGGAACTCCAGATGGACGCCACTCACCAAAAGCGTCACCGAGATATTCGCCACCGAGAGGCTCCCATGGCCAGAGGCTCCAATTATCCGATAGCATCCAAACGCTGATCAAAGCAAATTCTGTGACTTCCACAGGACAAGAGGCCACACCACCGAGGAATGCTTAGACTTGAAGGACATCGTCAAAGCATTTGTCAGAGATGGGAAACTCACCCACCTCGTGGCGTAATGAATGCTGAGCAGGCTAATGCGTGTAGAACCCCAGTTGAGGAAAACACGAATGAAACTGCAGCTTCAATGTTGGAGACTACATACTGCGTAAACAACGAGATTCCGAACCAGGTGAATATCGGCTCGAAAGGCTCGATGACACCCCCATCCCAAGAACACGGAAGGGAGTTCAATTACACAGGTTGCATGTAGATCAATTCCAAACTTGTAAAGAAAAGGCCCAGAGCCACTTCTAATGGAAATGATTCTCCTTACCACATTGACGCTGATGGTCTTACATTTATACTTATGAACTTTCCAGACTGATATGCCGGTATTCACCGCATAAATAAGTGGTCGTTGCGTGTGGACGGCGGCAAAACCCGCATAAACACAAAAAACGGCAAAAATTTGTAAGAGATGAGGACAACCTTCACGCAGGTCAGTTATAGGTAAAGTTTGGTCATCCCACTAAATGAAAGTGACGGTCCTACCCGCACAATCATGATAGAAGAAACTGAACACTAACCTATTGACAACCGCGCGTCGAACGGTAAACTTATTCAAAACACTGATATGCCGGTATTCACCGCATAAATAAGTGGAGACGTCGTTGCGTGTGGACGGCGGCAAAACCCGCATAAACACAAAAAACGGCAAACCTTCACGCAGGTCAGTTATAGGTGAAGACTGGTCATCCCACTAAATGAAAGTGACGGTCCTACCCGCACAATCATGATAGAGGAAACTGAACACTAACCTATTGACAACCGCGCGTCGAACGGTTAACTTATTCAAAACACTTGGAAAATTGCTGTTAAACTAAAGTATGCACGAGCGAATCATATATTGTTTATGCGGCAAAACAAGTGCCAAATTAAGCTATAATATGCATGAGCAAGTCATATAACGTTTATAAAGCAAGTCATCCAGTGAAATTGGCGGTCCTACCCGCACAAACATTTATATTTCATAAAAAATTCAAACATTACAAGAATGGCCGGGTATCTACCCGCCTGTAGAAATATAAATTTATCCTAACGGTGGGAAGGGATCTCAAGGTTCAAACTTCAAGACCACTCCCTCCAAACCCGACTCTTCCCTTGGCTCGGCCGGCCGGCGGCGGTATGCGTGTGGTGTGTGTGTGTGTTTTGGGGTGTTAGGGAGTTTGGTGAAAATGAAGATATTTTGGGATTTTGGGGGTATTTATATCCCTGAAATCCCATTCTCATTTAACCCATCTCAATTAATCCACGTCCAAGACCCGCTCCCTACCCGATATTAATTAATTACGCGAAATCACTAAACATAACTTCCTTTATTCATCATTAAAATTTTTAGGATGTTACAAGTCTTGACCCGATTAAATTTATTTATTTTACTAAACTCTATCGTTATTTGTTCGTGTTGCTTCATTGGTAGCAGGCATGTCCTCCCTAGTGGAGATGCCGATTTGATTCCCGCTCAAGTCAAGTCAACAGACATTTAGGTGAAAGAACAAATTATGGCTTAACCCTGGGTTTGAACCCGTAAAAGGGGGGGGGGGATTACAAATTCTATCTAGTTCCTGCAACAGAGAGTACGGTCTTACGGCAGTCGAGAATTCAACCTTGGACATAGCCCTGAACAGAATAGGTCTTTTCCGCCGTTGGAAAAAAACATAACAAACTTATTTATTTTTATGTGTGTTTAAATTTTAAAAGTTTAAAAACCTTAAAATAGGACGACCATAACTATAGTCCAGGTACTCGATTCCTCGTGGGTTTCTCCGTGTAACTAACTAACGTCATCATATTCACGTAGCCGATTCCTAGAATATTACTAACGCTGTGTTCCCGAGTCTTATTTAAAGAGTGGAGGGGAAGGAAATGAGAAGAAAATGTGAAGGAATCATGTTCCAGAGATTTTTTAAGGGTGGGAGGGGAGGGGAAGGGAGAGAAAATACTAGAAAATTTAAGTGTATAATTATCTTTTCAAATTAGAGAGATTAGAAGAGAAAATGTGTTTGTATCATTAATTGCCTATTAACTCCTACATTTTCTTTCCCTTTCCTTCCATTTCCATTAAACTCGAGAACACAAAATAAAGTGACACATTTTCCACCCCTCTCTTCCTTTTCTCTTTTAATTCTCCTCATTTCTTTTCTCTCTTAAATGAAACTCTAAAACCCTCTGACAACAACATAGAATCTGTTACATTTGTTTTACAACACAAACAATATCATATCATCATGGCTCTAACCAACCACTCAGACGATTTAGACCAACTTCTCGACAGTAAGTCAGTTTACTTATTATTTTTCAATGGTTATGATCATAATTGTTTTTTTTTTATTTTTATGTATTAATTATTATATTATGTTTTGAATCATAATTAGGTGCTTTGGATGATTTCAAGACTCTTAATCTATCCTCCTCTGCTCAAAGGTTTTGTATTTTCACAACTTTTTTTTATCGAAAATCCGAAATGATATTGTTTTTGTATGTACGGATGTTGAACAAGACGTGTTTGCGGGACTAACCTGAAAAGGTACACATATTCTCGGCTAACCCGAACATGACCTGCTTGACCCGAAAATTTTTAACTTTTTTAACACGTACCCGAGGCATGTGAACCTGAACACTACACGCATATTCGCGAGCTAACCTGAACATTGAACATGACATGTTTGACCCGATTTTTTTTAACACGAACCTGAACTCGACCCGATCCCAAAAATCTTGCCAGGCGTGTGAAACCGAACACGAAACGCATATTCGAGGGTTATCCCAAACATGACCGTTTGACCCGAAATTATTTATATATTATTATTTTTTTATCCAGCTTAAGTTATTTAATTTTATTTATATAGTAATACTTTAGTTAAAATTTTAAAGCAAAAAATACTGATTTATTTAAAATAGTGGCATTTTAATTAAAAAAATCTTGTCATTTTTTTTAGTTTTAAATTTTTGCGTTAGATATCCAACCGATTTAATTTCTTACATAAAATATACTTCTAAAAATGAAATGGGTTAAACGGGTCAACCTGTAAACCTGTCAGGTATGACATGAACGCGACTTGTTTAACTAAATGGGTTCGCGAGCTCGACCCGAATCCGTGGATTTTGTGTTAGGTCCGCTTCATGTCAGAAATTCACACCCGTAGTTATTGAAGTCTTTTGATTTGGTGATAAAGCAGAGATGACGGAGTTAAGAAGAGGAATATTATTTTCCTAAAGGGTTAGGATTGGCATTGCCTGATTTAAGAAGTAAGAAGCAAGAAAAGCCGATCGAGTCGTGTGTTTCCGACACATTAAATAAGTTAAGGGAGCAAACAAGGGAGACTGTTAAGGGTTTGGAGTCTATAACAAGTGGCGGTTTCGGATATGATCATGATGATAATGATGATGCAATGTTGCACGATTTGGTCAAACAGTTTGAAGAACTTACAAGCTCTCAAGTAAACATGGTTCTATGGTTTTGTTTTAAACATGGTTCTATGGTTTTGTAGCTTGGATTGTGTTAAATGTTAATAAAATGTTTATTTAAATTTAAAAAAAAAATAATTAATCATGAGTTGTTAGTTTAGTTATAACTGTTTTAAGGCACTAAGCATGTTCTTTAGCAAAAGTTAAATAAGATCGTTAAATAAACGTGCCTAAGCCCAAGTTTCATTTATCGAGCCTGAGTAGGCTGGCATGCCCACACGTATAGAAGTTAATATATTAAATATGTATTTACTTAATAAATATTATATATACAAAAATTATGATAAAAGCAACTACATAATATATATTATATTTATATATAAAAGATAAATATAAATCTATATAAAAAATTTATAAATGTCTAAATAAATTAATAAAAAATAAATAAGTCGAGTTCGAGCTTAAATAACTACATGTGAGCCGAGCTAGAGCTTTAAAAAAAAGCTCAAAACAAGCCGAGTTCGAGTTTAAGCTCGACTTTTTTACACCTTGTCGTCACATGGAAAGTGTGCAGCTTAAATGGGACATGAGGAAGGAGTGTCATATTCAGTTATAACTGTTTGAGAATTGAGAATTACTAAAATACCCTTATCTTTTATTTCTCCAGGAATTGGAGTCTATGATGGAGACAATGATGCAACAACTTTTGTCAAAACAAGTTCTACATGAACCCATGAAGGAAATAGAACAAAAATACCCGAAATGGTTACAAGACAATAAATCTAAATTAAACAAAAAAGAATACGACCGTTATGTTTGTCAGTATCGGCTCATTAAGGTTCTCAATACGGTTTATGAGACCGAGCCTGGTAATTTCGTCAAGATCAATGAACTCATGCAAAAAGTGCAAGAATGCGGCCAACCGCCAAATGATATTGTGAAAGAGCTTGCTCCTGGTTTTGATATATCAAGTCTTGGCCAGCTGTAAGTGCTCAATGTAGTATCTTTTAGAATGTATTCTTGTAGGTTGACTTTTCAGGTCAAACATATTAAAATTATAACATAAATTTGAGACATTTTTTTTTGAAATTTACTAAAAGTTTGACACATGCTTTGAACTATATAGCAAATATTACAAAATCCAAAACTCTAATTATAAGTTCATAAAAATATCTAGATTATCTTTGAATTAATAAATGTAAGAAAATTGACCAAAAAGGTCAAAGTGGGCTTGATTCTTGTTTCATTGTGTGCTGACTTTATTAAGTCTTTGGTTGCAGATCACCAGAAATGCTTGATTCTCAAGGAAACTGCTGCATAATGTGAGGAAGGATATACTTTTGAAAAGTAATAATAATAATAATAATAATAGTAGTAGTAGTAGTAATATGAGAATAATGTTGTTGTTTACTTGGAAATATCTGCCTACAATTTATTAAAAGAATCGAATTGGTGTCAAGCGTTTGAGAATCAGACATGACTGACTGGAAACTGGACATGTAACAATTTCGATTGTCTATTTGAACACGCCTTAATTTAAACAAGTTGGCTAGTGATTGAACTGGGAACCAGACTAGGTGGTCGATCGAGCCGAATTCCAATTCTTTTTTTGTTTTAAAAATCTCATTTGCTGATTTATTTACTGCATTAAACTTTATATTTTGTTTATTTATATGGTAAAACCAACACAAAAATAAAGTAGTTTCGTACTTTCTTTTAGACTCCTTGTATATTTATATTTGTAATCTTTAAATAAGGTATCACACAGAACATAGGAGCAATTTTGTTTTAGAACACCCCCATTATATGTACACACTAAAAAACAAACTAGTAAGAATATTTGTACAATATCGGTATCACTAAAAAACAAACTAGTACGTAACAATATTTGTACAAGATCACTTGATACCATGCCAACAAATAAGACCACTGATGTTAACACCATATAGTATACTGTACGTATTAGTAATTTGTTTTTTTCTTTTTATCTATTTTATACATTCATAATTGGTTGATGGATGAGGATGAATCAGAGGCACATCTTTAATAGAGTAAAAAGTAGTAAATAAAAAGATATCACACTATAAAAATTATTATGTTTATTTTTATTATAATAAAAAAGTAAATACTATATTAAAACAAATATTTGTATATGAAGATAAAAATAAAAATGATGAGAATTAATGATTTATGAAAAAGATGTATGTTTTATAGGTTGACTTAACTAATTAAGTTTTAAAGGGTTTCATCATAAATTAAATATTTTCTTAAAATAGAATGAAAACTTTCATTACTTTTCAATCAAAATTATTTATAGAAATCACAAAAATCAAAATCTTTTAAACTAATTAACAAAAATATACCATGTTTTACCTTCCTATATAACATTACACTATCACAACACCTTTTTTCACTAAAACTCTTATCTTTCAATTCTTCTCAAAATTTATTGTGTGTGTTATGATCAGAGACGGATCCAGAAATTTTCGTTACGGGGGCACAAATAAACCGGGTTAACAGGTAAGTCAGGTTAAAGAGAGCAAGGCCGACCAACCTTTTTGAAGGCCCAGGGCGAAATGAACTTTCGAATATATATTGCACCTTCCTTTTGTTCAACATTTGAAACTACCCTCAATCACTAAGTGAGTCTTTCTAAGATGAGATGCCAATCATCCGTACTAATTTTAATATATACTTCATACATTAGTTGCCCAAGAACACAATCAAAGAGTAAACCAACCACTATGAGAAAACTCACTTGAGTCAAGATTCAAACTTGAAACCATAAGATTCAAACCTTAACAACCACCTTCACACCATTACACTAGAAATCCAACTGCATTTTACGACACCTTCTAATAATTCAAATTATATTTATATACTTATCAGTATTACTTTTTAATAAGTAAATCTAACAACAATTTTAATTTTAAATCTAATAAATAATATTCAAAAATCATCCGGTAAATTAAAGTAAAGAAAAATAAAAAAGAATAAGTAACTATAATAAATAAAATAATAATAACTTGGACTTTAGTTGTACAACTAAAGTTGTCCTGTCTGTTCATAATTTATTTACTAAACCAAGAAATGATATAATAATTTTACTCTTTCTCTCTTCTTCTCTTTTAAGGTAATCTACGGTGAGCAGTAACTATCAAACATCGCCTACCCCCTGCATCGATTATTATTATTATTATCAACCCTAACCCTTCTTCGATCACTGAATTCACACACCCAACTCATCAATTCGAGTAACTGCCACTCTCAACTACCTCAGCTAGCATTGAATTTGCTCCTACAATATATGAATCTCCTCATCTCCTTCTATCAAAAAATTACACGGTGGTGTCCAATTTTTTAAAAAACACAGGTCACAATTCGGTTTTAAGTACGTTTGATTCTCATGTAATTTGTGTTTAAATCTGTTTGCGAGTTGTTTGATTGAAACATGTTTGGTGTTTTGGTGCTTTAATAGATTATGTGAATGACTATATATGTTTGATTCTCATGTAATTTCTTTGTTTGATTAATAGATTATGTGATGTTTATATTTCTTTGTGATGTTTTTTTTAAAACTGGTTAAAAAATCAGTTTTAAACGAACGTGAACTGCTTTTGTTTAACGAACATGAACACTAATGAAACATGTACATCTTTTGTTTAACGAACATGAACAAAAACGAACGTGAACCGCTGCAGCTGCTGCATGAAAACAGTTTTAACCGCTGCAGCTGCTGGAGATGATTATTGGCTGCATAAAAACAGTTTTAACCGGATTTTTTAACCAGTTTTTTCTTGTTCGTTAGTGGTTAACCGGTTAGCTGACTTTTTGGTTTTTTTCCGATCCAACGGTCATATTATGACATGCTGAAGCTGCTGTATAAAAATAGTTTTAACTGGGTTTTTTTAACCAGTTTTTTTATTCGTTAGTGGTTAACCGGTTAGCTGACCTTTTTGTTTTTTCCGATCTAACAGTCATATTATGACCTGCTGAATGCTAAATTATGAGGGTATCTAGACTTTTTGGTTGAATGAAACCACGGGTTGAATGACTTTTTGGTTTTTGGTTTTTTTGCTAATGAAATTACCAATGTTCAAGGTTCTAATTTATACTAATATACAATTTTATACTAATATGCATCTGGGCTAATATACAATTTTATACTAATATGCATCTTGGCTTAGTTCTTGTTTCTAATTTATCTTTTTCTCAATATGCTAGAGATGAAAAAGTATAAAATGGTATAAACAAGCAATTCCAAACACTTTTTAAAAACAACTTATTCACTTATACAAAAATGTCCTTTTTAGTCATTTTACATCAATAAGTAAAACCATACACTTTTTAAAAAACAACTTATTGCCTTATGTTAATCCAAACGCTTTTTTGAAAACTCCTTATTAGAAAACCATAAGACCTTATTACCTTATCACAAAATGACCTTTTTTCCCACAAATAAGGAATCCCAAACACACCCTAATAATACAATAACGCGTACCCACAAACACAGGCACTCCGGCTGGCGGACGGTGGGCACCGACCCACCCTAATCAAGCCCTAGATCCGGCCCCTGGTTATGGTAAGTAAATCCTTCTTTGCTTTATATTTGTTACTTTATCTTTAAAATATTGGTATTCATGTAGTCTTTTATTCTTAAAGTTTAATAATGCGCTAATCTTTTGGTAATCACTGTTATAATCTTTACAAGCATGTCAATGGAGCAAAATCATAAGCCATATTTTAGTTTTTTTGTTTGCTTACAGATTTCTTGACAACATTCAAATACCCGAGGTTTCATTATTATTATTATTATTAATTTTGCAATAATTTACGATATAACTTGTGGTATATACATTGTCCCAAAACAATAATTATGTGGGAGGTTTATTTCTCCAAAATCATAAGCTATTCAACTGATTTATATACATTAACGAGGGTTATCAACATTGAACAAACCCTAGTACATATATATGTTATAAACATACGTTTTAGTAAGCATCTATTTTGCCATTTGTGCCTTAGGCAGTGTTGCAAAATGCGTAATTTGCCTTTGATTAACTGAATACCAAAACTAGAATTGACCGCCCCAATCCCCATTAGCTGCCATTGCAATGAAACCATCCCTTGGCAAGTCTAGGTTTTTACATTAACCACCTGTACCTGGAGACACCCCCATAGTAGAAGCAATCCTCATCGTAGCACAATTTAGTTTTACTATTAACAGGTGCTTGTAAATGGGTGTCTTTATTAGCTAGCTGTTGATAATGGTGGTCGTAGTACTTCTCTAATTATTGTTACATTTGATATGACAGATGAAGGTTTTGAAGAAATAAGCCTCCCACGTAATTTAGCACATGTTATATTCGTGATTTGTTTATCTCTAAGTCAAGGGTGTCTCTTGTCACGATTGAACGCAATAAAGATGTCACTAATTTAACTTTCGGCATATGGATGATGAAGCATTGAAAAAAGGTATCCCGAAGTCACTTACAAAGCTATACAGTGTTAATGTTAGCACACCATATGCATCATTAAGGGGGTTTAGAAAGAGTGGTGAAACTCTAATTGAGTTATACTTGTCGTTTACGAGCCCCACTCAAAACGTATCCATACGCTTAGGATTTATGAAACTAGTTGTGCATCCTCCATGCATCCCTACATGGAAAAACAACTTATTCTTGATAAGCTGAATCTTACGGTTTATAATGAAACTGAAGTCATCAAGTATTAAGATCATGCAAATTGGGAACACCTTCAATCACCTCTTGTTTCAATAACTCAATTCAGCTATTTAATTAGGTATAAATTTTTTTTGAATTAAAGAACAGGGATAGAAGTTAAGTTTCAGTTTAATTAAAGAACTGATAGGGTTACAGTTATAAAGAATTGGGGGTTTTCATTACATTAGTTCTTGTTCATACAAATCAATCAATCATTCACACGTCAATTCAATTCAATAGACTTTCCGTTGAACACAGAAGATTATGATATTCCTGACAATCCAGTCTTCGATCCCTTGTCTGCTTACAAGGATAGTTGGGAACAAGGCTGTTCTCTTTTGGTCTCAGAGAATAGGCCATTATATGGCGGCAATAAGGTATATCTTGATTTCACAGTCTATTCATCTGGTAAACTACTTGTGATAGTTAAGTCTGTTGAACTTACTGCAAATCAACAAAATGAACAAGGCTTACTGAACAATTTCATGATGCGATTGAGCTTGTTAGCCACAGAAACCTTGTTCAGTTGTTACCAAGGCTTCCTATTTTCCTTTAGCGGAGCGAATTGCTCCTAGATATCCTTGTGTATTCTTCATGACGTGTGTGGTCGAGGTTATCGATTTGATTATGGACGAATTTAGTAAGATAGAATGGGTGAATCGGGTAATAGAGAATGCTCGGATGGTCACCAAGTTCATTTCAAAAATCCCTTACCCGCGGGCATTTATGAAGATAATAGGGGTCCCGTTTTTCGTGGTGGGTCCCACCACAATGCTAACGCGTTTCCATACTATAAATCGGTTGATAGATCTTGAGGGGGCTCTAAGTACCTTGGTATGCTCCAAAGACTGGTCTGACTTTTTTAACGAGGATATGATGGTCATCGATTCTAGCCCGAGGCTTTACCTTATGAGCCAAAGTCATTTTTGGGATGATTTGAACTGGGTTTCGGTTCTCGTTTCCACTATGCTTGACCTACGTAGGCTCATATCCGGGATCACCACCCCCAGAATGAGTTACGTTTATGCCTCGCTGTATCGAGCTAAGGAGCTGATCAGGAACTGTTTTAGTGATGATTATCAAAGGTATTGAGCCATGATCGATGAGTTTAGTAATTGATGTTGGATATGAGTTTGATGAGTTTTATACCTATTTATGTATGAATTACCTGCTTTTGTGAAATAATTGTTGAATCATGTTAGTAGTCTGATTGTTGCAGAAAGTTACACGGGCTAGGGCTATCGAATAAACCTTGTTACATAAATGTATCGAATAAACCTTGTTACAGAAATGTATTTCTATATCGTATAAACAAGCGTTGAATGAGAATGATCGGGCCGGCTCGATCTTTTTGGTTGCCAATATGAATAATTACTTTTTTTATTTTTAATCTATAACACGTTAGAATATGATGACACGTAGGTCTGTAAACGAATCGAACGTTTAGTGATGTTTTCGTCAACCGTTCGCTGGGAAGTTTGTTAAAAAGGAACACATAGTTTCTGTTCATCTAATTAAACGAACGAACACGACACATGTTTGTGTTCGTGAATGTTCGTTTATGTTCATTTTTGGATGAATTATCTACTTGATGTTTTATATTTGTTCATTTGTGTTCATTTATGTTAGTTTATGTTTGTTTGTATTTGTTTACGGTTGTTCACATTTGATCATTTATGCTCGTTTATCTTTGTTCAAGTATGTTCGTGAGCTGTTCGGCTAGATATTCTCAATGAACGAACGTAAACACAAGCGTGCTTAGAGATGTTCAAAACGGTTCCGGACTAGGAACCGGAACCGGTTCCTAACCGGTTCCAATATTCAAAACCACCTTTTAAACCGGTTCCAGGCTCGAACCGGTTCCCTCCCTAACCGGTTCTCCCACCCTCGGACCCCTAACCTATCTAACCGGTTCTTACCGGTTCCTAACCCGGTTCCTGTACCGTAACCGGTCAAAAAACGGCTATTTTTGACCCCAACGGTCAAAAAACGGCCAAAAAAAAACGGTTAGGAACCGGTTCCGGTTCCAGAATCGGTTCCGGTTCGGTTCCGGTTCCTACCCGCCCCCACTCAGAAATGCAAGAACCGGTCACGGATCATCGGGTTGAATCAGATAGGGTCCGGTTCCTACAAAAAACGGGTAGGAACCGGTTCGGTTCCAGGAACCGGTTTTTTTGATCATCTCTAAGCGTGCTCTTGTTCGTGCCCGTTTAAAGTTAAATGAGCGAATACGAGCATGCCCATGTTCGTGCTCGTTTACAGGCCTACACAGTTTGGTATGCGATTTCTAAAAGGCACCAGATTATACGCATAATGTATTAGAGCTGCAGTGAGTTTTAGTGGAAAGAAAATCCTTTCTGTTATATTGATTCTTTGTTGTCTTTGTGAAAACTTGAAAATTAAACTTTAGAAAGTGAGGGCCTTTTGAATACAGCTCCCCCAAGCTTCAGCTTATTTCTTTTGTCCAGTCCAGTAGCCCCTAGACTATGATTCATGTATTTTGCCTAGTGGATTGTTTTTACTTAAAGAGTATATCAGAATGATGACATGGAATTTCATATTTTCTGTCTGTGTTTGCATTATGCATTATGCATTAGTAAACTTGCATTATGTTATGTCTTCCCTTTGGGTATAGCAAAAACCCGTATGTTGTCGCTTATAAATGGTCTCGTAAATATGTGCTCTCTTTATATGTACTTGTTTGTTTGCTCAATAATCTATGACTCCATTAAAACTATGAGGTTGGCCCTCTGTTCTATGCACACTTGATCTGCATGTAAAGGTAGCATAGCTATGAGTTTGTGCTGCCAAAGAACCCGAAACCGTGGCTTGTGTTATCGTTTTTTGATGGAAACCATGACCGCAGATTTATGATTTGCCTTTATCGGATTTTGGGGCTAAGTCATGTTTGTGTATTGCGTGTTTATAATGTTATCTTTTGTATTTTTCGAGTCATATGTTTTGGGTTTATAGAACTCGAATTTAGTTGGATCTCAGTTATTGTCACGTTGTTTATTGAGATAGGTCGTTTTTGGTTGACAAAAGCTCAATTAGTCACGAGCGTTTTAAGAATGTATAGAGTTTCTTGTTGCTGATTTCTAACGTGATTTAAAGCATGATGCGATGCAATTAGGTTTTATGTTATGTTCACTAAATACATAGTGTTTGTGTTGATTTGTTTAAGCAATTTAATTAAGCAAGTTATCGTCATAAAAAAACTACTGAAACACGAGCACGACAATTCGACAAACTTACTCCAAGCACTGGAGACTGGTATTATTGATCCTTTTATATATAACACAAACCGAACTACATCTGGATAATGGGTAAGCGAGCAACAAGCTGCGCCGCTATCCCCTTTTGAATCGCAAAGCCTATTCTACTAAATATAAATCCTTGGTTCCTCGGGCTCTGCGAGTCACTGTGGACCACCTTCTGCACCCGCTCCAAGAAGCGAACCGCCTCGGGAGCTAGGGATCCAAAAGTGTCGAAGGCAAATGGAATGAACACGTGCTGATTCTCCAAACACAATGTCTCATGCTTAGTAACCTTCCTAGACTCCACTCTCAAAACCGCCTGTCCCGGTACGAAGCCACTGTCTCTCAGCCCCACCAACGGGGACACCCCAGTGAGGTCAACACACGCATGCTTACCCCCTGCCCAGCCAAACACAAGAACATCCGCAGGACGCAGGGTAGATCTTCCCTCACACGGATCAGTCAAAAAGTTAACAGGTGCCTCTTTCTTGGCTGAGATCCCGGCACGTCTAAGCACATCCCATAACACATCTCTAACCCAGTCATGACGATACTTGAATCCCGGCAATTCCTTACAGTGGAGGGCATGCTCATCGAATCTATCCAAACAAGCTTTTTTACAAATGGGTCATAATTCACCCGGAGGGAAAAGGGGAATCATAAGCCGGTATTTAAGGATGGCTCTGTATTCAATTGTCAACATCCGTTGCCCAAGACCTTCAATGGGCACAACAGTTAAAAAAAATCCTGGGCATGAGCCCCCTTGAGACAAGCTAAAACTGCCTTTTGTCTCGGGGTCATATCGAATCGCTCATTCAAATCATGTACGTGTTTACCATAAAGAGCACTCGCCAAGGTTTGTTGAGGTTTCTTGGGGGCGGTCTCTTTATCAGTAAAACCGCCTATATCAAGGTTCGGGAGAGTTGTTACAATATTACCAAGTGCAAAAGAGTAGTCAGGATCTACACCCGTAACACCAGCGTTTCGCAGGACGTGGTGTTGCAATTTCCACGACTGAGACCTGGAAGCCACAAATGCATATGCGGAGACATCCTCAGCCGAGAAATTCCTAAGCCTCCGCAACGCATAGGGAAGGAAGCCAACCTCCACTGGAGGTCCCCAAAATGCGGTCCTCCACACACAACAATATCTTCAATTGCCCCCCCGCAGGCCCGCATCAAAGATGGACGCAGCCTCTTTGACATGTTCAGGTTGACAGGTCCGGAGCCCAAACACTAACTTAGCAACCCCCATGCACGAGCGTAACAAAAGGAGCTCACTTTGGGGGCCCCTCAGGTCCGACAGGCGTTTCATAAGTTCAACCGCCCTCAAAGCTCTTTTAGTTGCCAAAGACCGAATAAACCCTGCATCCCGACTAACCACTCCCCCAAGAGTTTAACTCCCATCGCAGGCCTGCTAATCTCTCCAGGGAATAAACCCGACACTTTCTTCGAATCATCACATGACGGCCAAAAAACCTCTGTTTTTCGAATATTAAGCCAAGCCCTAGAGACGCCCCCCTGAGCGAATAATGCCCAACGCTCTAGTGACCTCCTCAGCCTTACCAATAATAGTGCCATAGTCTAAATACCAAGCATGGAAGGGCAAGGGACAGGTCTCCTGCACCCTAAGGATGAGCGGATGAAGGACCAACGCAAAAAGAAGAGGGCCAAGGGGGTCCCCTTGCTGCACCCCAGTAAAAGCCCCGATATGAGTATCCCCCATATATAAACGGGCGGGGCGGGCATATAAAAACTGGACCCATGGGAAGATGGATGGACATATGCAGCTAACTTCCCTGAGAAGGGTCATCCGATCCACCTCGTTGAAAGCGTTAGAAAAATCAACAGTGAGCATAGCCAGGGACCCGTCATAATGAAACGCGCTCAAAAATCTGTTAGCACTATGCAATACCGCTTCTGCCCCATTAGGGATCCCAGCCCCGAATTGGAAATCCCCTAGATAAGCAGCAACCTTTTTCCCTATTTTACTCATAACGACTTTCGACACCAATCTTCTCCAAATGGCCCCCACTGCGATGGGTCTAATTCCATTGTCAGGATTCAACAGGGGGGTCAACGGTGCCGAAGCAATGAACTCCGCTAGAACTTTTGGAAAAAGCCCCCCAAGCCACAAGTTGACAACATCAGTGATGGCCTTTAAGAGCCCGGAGGCGGTCGGAGACCCCTGGCCACAAAAAGCGTCTAAAATATGTTGGGCCCGCAAACCATCCCTCCCACAAGATGTACCTTTAGGGAAGGTTTTAATACATTCCACCACACAATCACCGTCCACCTGCAAGGCTTGTTTCGATGGCACGACGGAGGGCATGGTCGGGGGGTCCCCCACAGGATGTTTATCAATCAATGCTCTCAAAGTATCCCCCCCGGCAGGCGCGAACCCGGATGAACACAGGACTTTGATCGCCGCTGTGTAATGGCCGTCCGCTACCTTCCGGAGGCACTGCTTGATATTGCCCCCTCCCTCTTCTTTATGTTGGCAATCCCACATCACTGGAAGTTCAAGGAGCGGTAGCACCAACTCTTCTAAACCTGCCCCATCTTTCCAAACAGCCAAAGCCCGCATAATGGAGCTACATTGAAGCGATTTCCTGTTACCGGACCTTCGTTCTTGCCTAGTAGCCGGTTTGACAACACGTAACGTGCAACGAGGCAACAACAAAAGTTTAACCCAAGCCTCAATAGACCTTGGGGCATCCACCACTTTACAGAGCCCCCCTGACAAAGCCTGGGCAAAAGCCATGCGACACGCGGGCGGGATACTCTTGGTAGTGGCAATAGGAATGGCGAGGACGCGCTCAAGGAGAGCGACATCTACCGCAAACGTCTCAGACTGACCACTCCCAAGTTCCACCTGCGAATCGCGGGGTTGAGGGATCCCCACAATAAAATCAAAGTCGCCTCCTGCACGTGGGGTGCATTTAACAACTTCTTTTCCGTGCAGACAAGGCCTATTCAAGGCATGCAGGGCCATGCACTCCCCGCATAATCAGTTCTTAAGCAAGCGTAAGGTTTCGACAACGTCATTGTAGAGTTCCAAGTCCGAAGCAAGACGCTCCTTTAACTGATCTCTCATTTCCTTTACATTGAAGTGATCCCGCTGAAAATGCATGAGTAACCTAGAGTACCTCTTGTATCCCGGGATACCATCTTTGCAAACATGAAAATTTTTAAAGGGGCAACGCCAAATCCCTGTGCCCGAGCTAGGACCGGGCTCTCCACCACATGCCCTCATAAATCACTTAAGAAATTAAAACTTATTTTGTTTTTGGAAACAAAGGAAATTAAAATAAAATTTGGTGTTGGCATTTAATCAAACACCTGACGGGCTTTACTAGCGAAACCTCCAAACTAATGCCATTCAAAACAAATCGGCCATAAAATGAAATGCTAGAAGACCAAATAAGCAAAAACCGAGAATGAGTGATGACGGTGGCAAAATAAGGGTGAGCAGTGAGGTGGAGATGGGGGGGGGGGGTAACGGCAGTGGCGGTGGTGGGTGAGAGGCGGAGACGGAAAGGGAGGGTTACGGTGGAGCTGTGAGGCGGAGATGGAGGTGGTGGGTTAGGGTGGTGGGTAATGGAGGTGGTGGCCGGAAGTTTTTCAGGATTATGCTTGCTCTCTATTGATGTATGAGCTTTTATGTTAAAACAAAATAAAAATTATAAATATGTTAGGCTAGAAAAACTTTAAGAAAAAAGTCATATTTTATTAGTGTGCAACGTATCAAAATTTTGTTGGGTAAAAATAAAATTTAAGAAAAAAAAAGAAAAAGAAATATAGGGTTAAATGGTATTATTAAATATTAAGTGTCTCACTACTTTATCCCTGGTATGGTATTAAAGATGATGCAATTTTAAGATGATAACCAAACCTGTTTTGAATGTTTGGTATTATATTTTGAGCCAAATGTTTCATGCTCATATTAACCAATAAATGATCAATAAATAATTTGGATCAAAAGTTTTAGCTTATGGTTTATTATTTTAGGTATTTTTTTTGGTTTTGTTTTCAGTCCAACAATTCAAGTCCAAATGTAAAACCGAAAACGGCGTATAACTAAACCAAACCCATGCAAAGATTCAAAAAATTGATTTTGAACGTTTTCTAAATCTGGAAAACCAAAACTTCGGTTTGATCCCAAAACCAACCAATGCATGCCCCTAGTTATATAAAGAAACACATAACTTAACATCGTTAAAACACGTTGTCTAAAAAACAAATCAACCATCTATATTGACTGACCTATTCTATATCTATATTACATATAAAACGTTTTAGATGAACAAAATGGTAATGTAAACATTTTAGGGTGGGACACTGTTATATTAAACGTTTTGGCCAGACTTAGTTAATCTCCGGTTGCAGGTGCGATAACTTCGTCGGTGCAATCAATTGATCGGTTTTAGTATTGAACGAACTCTCTAAATGATGATACCAATGAGTGTTTATGGTATTAATAATTTCATATTTAACACTCCATCCCGTCTAATGCATGCTTGTATGATAAATTTCATGTTTTACTAAATATTATATGTTATTAGGGCTGTAAACGAACCGATCGAACACGAACAAGGCCTTGTTCATGTTCGTTCGTTAAGAAAATATTGTGTTCACGAACTGTTCACGAACACTTACCGAACGAGATTTTTTGTTCGTGTTCGTTCATTAAGGAAATTAATGTGTTCACGAACGGTTCACAAACACAAACGAACACAAATAAAATCGGTAAAGGCTAGAGAATAAGACCGATTTATTCATCAATGTGAATATTGAAAGCCTGTAAACGAATCGAATGAACACGAACAAGGCATATTCGTGTTCGTTCATTTAACTTTATAATTAATCAAATAAATATTTATGTTCATGTGCGTTTATTTAAAAATGGACATTTGTGTTCGTTTATGTTCCTTTGTTTAAAATCTAAACAAACATAACTAAACAAAGATAAACGAACATAAATAAACATATATGAACCAATGTGAATGAACACAAACAAACTTCAATGAAAACACATAAACGAACACAAATGAACAAATATAAAACCTTTAAGCAAATGACATATTCAGATAATATTTAATTACTTTCTATTAATACATAAACGAACATAAACGAACGTTCATGAACATAAATGAACGAACGGAACATGTGTTCGTGTTCATTCGTTTAATTAAACGAACACAAATTTTGTGTTCATGTTCGTTCGTTTATTAAATAAACGAACATAAACGAACTTCCCGCCGAACAGTTCACGAACTGTTCAACGAACGTTCGGTTCGCTTACAGGCCTATATGTTCTTGTTGAATATAACTGTATATTATGGTTTTATAACGGCTTGGAATATGTTTTTTTTTCAATTTATGATATTGTTAAAGGTGGATAATTTTTGTAATTTGTTAAACCCAAAACCCAACCCGAATATATACGACCTGTTTAACCTGAAACCCGAACAAAACAAACTTATTTGGGTCGGTTCTTGGGTCAGTTTGTTTTGAGCTCAAACCCGAACAACCCGAAACCTGAAGAACACCCCTACATTTGCCAACCCTAAGTCTACTTTTTTATATTTGTAGAAACCGGAACCGATCATATTATATTTTAAACGAGTATAGTCGGTTCACGGGTCTAGCGGGTTTAAAGGGCATGGCCCGGTATATATACTTAAAAAGAAAGAAGGGTCTTATTTCTCTCGAAACATCCCACCCAAATCAAAACCTAATCAAACCCATTTCAATTCGATCTGCAATTCAACGAATTGATTCAAGATATTTCATGGGTATCATCAAAAGCAGCTTCTCGTTAATGATCGGAACCGTTTGCGGGATCTACATCGCTCAAAACTACGACGTTCCGAACATTCACAAGCTTTACAAGACCGGTCTGGTTATTGCCAAACACTATGAAGAAAATTATCGTAAACCCAAGAAGAAAGAAGACGATGATGATGTATTCAAGTAACCCATTAATACCCTGTTTTTGTTTTTCATTAATTGAATGAATATTGTTTACCCCTTTATTGAAATTAGGGTTTCAATGACTGAAATTGAATTGGGGGGTTTTTGTTTTTTGATGTTAATTAGTTTAGTAATGGAAATTGAAGATGAGTATGATATAAATTTGAATGTTTTTGATATGGGTTTTGAGTTTTATACATGTTTCTATATGATTTTGCTTTAATGTGAAATAATTGTTGAGTTATGAAAGGAAATATATGTACTTTGGGAAGTGTTGTAGAAATCGCTAGGTGCTAGTCGGGCGGTGGGTTAGGGACTGGCGATATTAATAGGGATTAGTCGGATAGGAATTTGTATGTAAATTTTCAAATATACATACATGTATAAAATTTTCAATTTTGACCGGGGATTAATCGGCGACAAGTCGGTGGGGTAGCGACTAGCGATTAAACGGCACCTATTCTGGTTTTTTACAACACCGACTTTGGGTAGTGTTTGGGAGCTTTGATTTAAAGGTTGACGCTTATTTCTTTTGAAATACTGCTTTGATTTTGCACGTTTCAGTCTTAAAATTTTGTGTTGGAGTTCATATTATATATATGATTGTTGCATAAAATTACATGGACTCAGGTTATCAATTATAAATCTTATTACAGAAATGTGTTTTAATTTTATATGATCGGGGCGGGCTCGATCTTTTTGGTTGCTTAACTCGGATCTCAAAATCGGGTCTCTTTTCGTAAAAACAATAATTGTTTTTCTTTGTCCAGAGCCGTGAGAATATGATGACACACATTTTGGTATACGGTCTCTAAAAGGTGCACCGATCATATGCAATATTAGAGTTGTAGTGAGTTTCAGTGAAAACTAGAAAATTTAACGAAATTAGACTTTATAAATTGATGGCTTTTTAAATACGGGATTTTGTTTTAATCGAGCTGCCCCTAGACAACGAATCATGTATTTTGCATAGTAAATTGTTTTTACTTGTTAAGAGTAGATCCGAATGATGGCATGGAAATAGTTGGTCTTAATTAATCAAAGACTTAAGAGTTAAGAAGATGAATTTCATATTTTTCTGTTTGTATGGGCATTCATTATGCATTAGTAAACTTGCAGGCTGTTATATTTCTCTTTGGGTATAGAGAAAACTCATGCTGTTGTTGTTTATTAACTTTATATGTACTTTTTTATATGCTTGGTTTATATATATGACTCCATTAAACATAGGTTTGGCCCTCTGTTTTATGCTCACTTGATCTATGAGTTTTTGTCGCCAAAGAACCCGAAACCGTTACTTTTTTTTATCATTTTCTGATGGAAACCATGACTGAATTTTCTTTTAGCAAAAGAACCACACCCCTCTCCACAACCCGGAGAGGAGCCAGCCTCGCCACCAACAATTACATTAAATCGAACTTATATCACTTAGACCAATCTATCAATGTCCATCTGGACCTATGATTGAACCATAAGAAGCCAAGAGACTTAATATCATATATAATAGCAATATTCACTATTCCATGAAAACCATTCTTCTCCCATCACCCAAACCAAAGCTAAGATATAACTCCAAAAACTCTCTAACCGAGAAGGTGAAAACCGGGGCACTTTACATCATGACTTCACAAAAATCCAACACCACCGAGCACCCCGAGAGAACATGTTCAACTGACTCAACCTCCGCAAAGGCCACAGAGCGAAATAGAACTTGAATATTCCTTCATAACGTCTCATAGGTAGGAAATTTATCTATCTCCGCCCTTCAGACGTGATTATTGCACTTGACCGACACCCAATTGCGTCACTCCACAACAAAGTTACTTGTCCTTAATTATTCGTGTCCTTTTACTAGTGAACAACATGCAATCTTAAGATGATAACCAAACTTGTGTTGAATGTTTGGTAATTTAGGTTTTAAGGGCCAAATTTGACATTTTGAGAAAAAGTTTCATGTTCAAATTCACCAATGGTGTTTAATAAATAATCTAGATCAAAAGTTTTAAGTTATAATTCATTATTATGGATATTTTTTTTCCTGTTCAAACAATTCAAGTTCAAACGTAAACCGAAAACGGCGCCTAAACCGAAAAACTAAAGAACCGATACCGTACAGTTTTTTTAAACCGAAAAACCAACACTTTGGTTTGATCCTAAAACCAACCAATGCACACCCCCATTTTAGAAACTTGAAAATAAATATGCTTAAGTTAACGACTAAAAGCTAGTTTTAGTTATAAATATAAAAGCTTTGGTTATTTTCAAAGGCCTCTAGCCAGAATATAACACAGATTTGGCAATACCAATCTAGTGGCTTACTATTTGTACTTTTATGCCTCCATAAGATAAACTATAATACTTGCAAAAAAGCTAGCTAGTTACCCCATTAATATATCATGAATTAATTTTTTTTTATAGATATCAAAACCATGGACTTATAAAAAGTATAGCCTAAGACAAAAGCTTCATTAGTTTGTATTTTCCTCAAGATATTACTTGATTATAGATAAGTGATGATTGGTACTTTAAAAATAAGAAACACGTTATCAATAATAAAACTAAAACCACTTTTTGTCATCGACATAAACTACGCACAATGAAAATAGACAACGTCGTGCGTATACTAATGAAGATTGGTATACTATTTTGTTTATCGAATCACTTTTCTTTTCTAACCAAAGTACCATAAAAATGGTTACATACTTACATATCTAAATTTAAGTACTTATAGCTAGAATTATAACTTATAAGTACTTACGTATCTAAAATCAACTAGTATTAGGATTATAAGTTGAGCACAAGGAGCCTCTTTTTGAAAAGCTTTTTCATGGATTATCTTTTAATAAGGGTATTCATATAAGTAGAATATAGATTCTTTAGAAAATGGAATAATTAAGATACAACAAAAATAACAGAACAAACCAATGAACCTTTTCTTTAGACTCAACTTTTTAGAAGAAGCTCATGGTTTTTCTGTCTACAATTTTAATTCATACTATAAATTATAGAAGCAACTGCATATATTCATTTTGGCTTAAATTATAGAAGCAAAAATGTATAAACAATTATAGGCCATTAGAAATCTCACACCCCTTAATGTTAATTGTTAGATCAAAGATTCAAATCATAGGTCGTGTGTGTTAAACTCTATGTAGAGGGTACAAAATTGTTATATATCGTCGGTTAAACTCAATTATAAGTTTATATTACTGCCTCTCTAAGTCTAGCAGTTAAACTTGTTTTAGGGGGTTTTAAAATTGATATTTCCTTCATTTTTTTTTTCTTTTATCGACTCCCGCCTTTTAAACTTACTTCTAAATCTACACTTTGTTCACCATAAAACTACATCCTCAACCACCTATGGTAACACCTCTTAACTAAAACTAATATTATCATCTTTTCATTCTGAAATTAAAGTATTTACTTATTGAATTATTGCAAAACAATTTTACACTTTTGTTTTCTAGAATAGCTGGAAAACCAAATTGAAAAATTAATTGGTCTTCTGAGCCACAATCCTTTTCTACGTCTAGACAGGCAAAACTTTCAAATGCGAGACTTCTTGTTTGTTTGGTCTTTTGAAAGTAAATAAACTAATTAACATAGTCAAAAAACGAATTTACAAGACATGAAAAGAAAATACACATAAAGTTAATATTGAATAACTCTTAATATATTATACTGATAATAACTCAAAAAACCTGTTACACACAATTAGTGTCTCTAATCTCTCTCTCACTCTCTTATGAATCCCTAACTCAGTTCCATCTCATATATACATTGTTAACTGTTAACCCAACTTGATCAACAAAAAAGAGTAAAGTGTCATTTTCGTCCTTGTGTTTTGGCAAATAATGCGAATTTAGTCCAAAAAGTTTATTTTTTGCATATGGACCCTCCACGTTTCCAAGTTCTTGCCAGTTACATCCAAATCACTAACTCCGTTAAATTTAATCGTTAAGTCAGGGTAGGGCTGTCCAAAATGCTCGCCGCTCGTTCGTCGTTCGTCGTTCGCTCGAAAATTGCTCGAAAAATACTCGTTCGACTTCGACTCGGTTTGGAAGTGAGCTGTTCGGCTCGGTTCGGTTTAAAAACAATCCAAGCACGAGCAAAGCCTCGCTCGGTTTGGTTCGGTTCGTTTTGCTCGAATTATTTTTTATTTGTTAGTTTTATATATAAACTTTATGGATATATATAAAAGTATACTATTTTTTTAAGGTTTTTAAAATATCTATCTTTTGTGTTGAATTCAAAGTTCATATTTAAATCATAGCCGCTTGTTTATATATCTTTTGCTGTTAACTTTGAGTTTTATACATTTTAAAGGTGGAACTTTAGACAATTTAGAGCTTAAAGTCTTGAATTAATGATATTTTGAAGTTTTAGAAATTCAAAATTGGAAACTTTGTACGAAATCAAGCAAAACCAAGCCGAACCAAGCCGCTCGGTTTCCAACCGAACCAAGTTCAAGCATAAAGATATCGCTCGTTTCTTTAAATTCAATTCGCTCGGTTCGGCTCGCTTTCAAACCAAACCAAGTATGAGCATGCTCGTGTTCGGTTCGGTTCATGAACAGCCCTAAGTCAGGGGTAGACATGTCTTTTCACTATTTCTTTATTATAATATTTATTTTAGTGAATTGCGGTTTTCGTCATTGTGGTTTGACCAAATATGCGGTTTTAGTTCAATAGTTTCAAGTTTGCAATTTTCGTACTTGTAGTTTCATCACTTGCAATCAAACCCGAATTTATTAACCTCGTTAATTTTGGTCGTTAATCCATTTGCGTGCCCCTCACGTGACGACCAGTTTTGTCGTTTCTCTTCCTAAATAAACTTCAGTCCTAATTCGCAAGTCCCTTCACGTGGGTTGGGGTGTATTTGGGGGAAAAGGAAAAAAAACAAGGAACAAAACTGCCCCTCACGTGAAATGCACACTGATGGGTTTAACGACCAGACTTAACGATATTAGGGAATTCGGGTTTAACTGCAAGTGAAATGAAGCCATAGGGAAGAAAATTGCAAATTTGAAACTACTGGACTAAAACTGTAAATTTGGACAAACTAGAGGGACGAAAACCGCAGTTCACTAAAATAAGTATTATAATAAAGAAATGGTGAAAAAACATGTATACCCCTGACTTAACGATTAAATTTAACGGGGTTAGTAATTTAGATGTAATTTGCAAGAACTGGGAAACGTGGAGGGTAAATATACAAAAAAATAAACGTTTTGGACTAAATTCGTATTATTTGTCAAACCACAAGAACAAAAATGACACTTTACCCCCCACAAAATAACTAATAAACCTGCCTAGAACTCATAATTCTAATCAAATCTAATTAGAACACATCGGGAACTAGTCTTAAGCCCTTAACGTGTAATACTTTTATACACCCAAATAATAATCTTTCTTACATATATGAAAAAACATATTATTTTGTGAATAATATGCTTAAAGTAATAATTATTTTCTGTTAATGGACTTGATTTATTAATTTTGTTGTAAGATATATATGTAATTGTTACTTGACCCGTATTTGTCCCCCTAATGAACACATCTACTTTGGGTATAAGTAGTTTAAAAACAAATATATGGTTTATGTATATGATAACTATAAAATTTGAGAAAGAATCATGGAAAGATGATAAGATATCAAAAAGTTTGTGGTACTAGGTAGGTTAGGCTACTAAATTATATATTTTCATGGAAGTAGGTTGGAATCCATAGTTACAACTATTAATACTTTTATAATCAAAATTTACAATGAGCCATCCCTAGTTTCCTAAACCCCAACAATCAACATTCAAGCATAGTGCTTGAATATTTAATTTAAACTAAACATTTAAGATATTGATGATTCCTAACTTATAAGTTATAATTCTACACAAATTTTAATTTAAGGCATACAATTTAATATTTTTTACATTTTAAGATATTAAAGGTTTTTGGGAGCAAAATATATATTTTTATGTGGGTTCAAGTTACAAAAATCTGGCATGCAAATAACGGTTATTAACGAAGACGGTAATATATAATGTTTTTAACATCTAACCCATACAATCTAATTATACTTCTAAACCTACGTATTTTTCTACCATGAGACTAGCTCGACTCTTGACAATGTGGAGAAGAACATCTTTTCTACACACCATATATCAATAGGTTGTGGCCATGGGCTAATTTGATTGTAAGATATAAATAAAATGATAAGTTTTAGGGATGAAATTGGTGTTATCCTCGTACCGTACCAAAAAATACCGAATACTGCACCGATTTTGTTGGTTTGATACCGTTACCATTAAAGTACAAATTAATATAAAAAAATCAAATGGTATTATAAGTTGTAGAAACACGCTTTGAGTCGTGAAGTAATGGTTTGAATTGAACAATTTGTCAAATTGTTGAAAATAATATTTTGGAACATTCTTTAACAATCAATTTAAGAATAACGAAAATAAATAGTCAAACAATTAAATTAAACAAATATGAAATCTTCTTTTGTCTAATATAAATAGTACATATTCCTCCCATCAAAATCATCACATTCATTTCAAGTTTTCTATACAAGATTGTCACTAATATAAAAATAAAATGCATAGAATGGTTCATCTTCAGCTTTAGTCCACAAGGGTTAGACATAGCTCAATCCTTCTTCAAACCCATACACGGCTCAACACCACCACCAACTACTAGCCGAACCACCAAAGTCTCGGTCATAGGTGTAGGTAATGTTGGCATGGCCATTGCACAAACCATCCTAACCCAAGACCTCGCCGACGAGATCGCCCTTGTTGATGTTAATGCGGATAAACTCCGCGGTGAGATGCTTGATCTCCAGCATGCTGCTGCATTCCTCCCACGTACCACTATCTCGGCTTCTGTTAATTACTCTATAACCAATGGTTCTGATCTTATTATTGTTACTGCGGGTGCACGACAAATACCCGGAGAGTCTAGGCTAAATTTGTTGCAAAGGAACTTGGCTTTGTTTTCCAAGATTATTCCCCCGCTTTCTGCGGGGTCGCCTGAGGGTATTTTGTTGATAGTGTCGAATCCGGTTGATCCGTTGACCTATGTTGCGTGGAAGTTATTGGGGTTTCCAGCTAATCGGATTATTGGGTCGGGCACGAATTTGGATTCTTCTAGGTTTCGGTTTCTGATTGCGGATCATCTTGACGTCAATGCCCAAGACGTGCAAGTGAGTTTATTATGTCACATTATACGGACTCAATTAGGTTATATGAGTCGTATAACTTTTGCATATTACAAAATTATAACATTTGTTATATTCATAAAGGTATATGGCCTTACGACCCCTATGACATGTGAATGTGATGTTGTCCGTATCAGTTTAGATTTTTATTTATCTATTTTTTAAAAGTCACAATATAGGTTTTCTTGTTTTAATCATACTAAAAACATAAATCAAGGTTACATAATCTTTGTGACATGTTATCAGAGTTAGTATAAAAGTAAACAATTTGATGCTTAGCTAGGTGACATTTTCTATGACATGCTTTTCACTCTTTAGATATATTAACATGTTATAGCGTACATATTTAGTATATTAATTCATAGTCTTATTTAACATTTTACTTTTTTGTGACAAATATCTTATTCAGAGTGTCTTTAACCGTTTATATTATTTGTCTAAGGCATATATAATGGGTGAGCATGGAGATTCATCTGTAGCACTATGGTCAAGCATAAGCGTCGGCGGGGTGCCAATACTTAGCTTCCTAGAGAGGCAACAAATCGCCTGTGAGAAGCAAACACTCGAGAAGATCCACAAAGAAGTTATCCAAGGTGCATACGAGGTAATTGGTTTAAAGGGTTATACATCATGGGCTATTGGTTACTCTGTGGCTAACCTGGCTCGGACCATATTAAGGGACCAACACAGGGTCCATCCTGTGTCGGTCCTAGCCAAAGGGTTGTATGGTATTGATGGTGGCGATGTCTTTCTAAGCTTGCCGACACAATTAGGGAGAAACGGAGTGTTGGGGGTGACGAATTTACATATTAGTGACGAGGAGTCTCAACAACTTCAAAATCCGCCATGACTATTTTGGAGGTGCAAAACAAATTGGGTATATGAGTATCAATATATGTATTGATGTACTACTATATATTTATATATTCAATAAAAATGAATAGAAAATGTGCACGTCCCTTTGATTTGCTTGATTAACAACCAATGATATTTGTATGTTGTTTTTATCATGTATTCTATGTACTTTAAGTTTCTTATTAGATTTTATATTTGTAACATTATATTATACATATTAAAGGAACACATAGAGTGCTACAATTAATTTCAAGTTTTTGCACTTTTAGTCCTTTAACTTTTAAGTTATTTTATATTAGCCTCTCAAAAGTATAAACTGTTTTAATTTAATTTTAAACATTCTTTTCGCTAAACTTTGTTTCATTTTGCCCCCTAAAGTATTCATGATTTTAATATGTTCCATAATTTGCTATTATATATGTATACTTAATTTACTGATCTTTTTTAATAACCACCATACGGAGTTTTTTTAACCTTTTTAGTATGTCGTTACGACATGTTTATTTCATCTATGTCACGGCGGTAAAACGAATGTGTTTTGACAATAAAGTATACAAGTTTCGTTGAAAACGAAATTGTGTTTGTAATAAAATATATAATTTTATGTTAAGTTATATAGTGAGTGCAGTATCACGTTGATACTGTATTGAGCTCAACCGATACAAATTATTTTTTTTATATTTAGATAAACATTTTTTATAGAAGCGATAGTCGTTATGATGTGTTTTTTTATTTGCATTTAAAAACTCGAGCCCGTTACCGAGTTCCTAGCGCAACGCGCGATTGGAACACACTAGTTACATATTTTAATATATAAATTGTATTTGTGGATTTTAAATATGAAGAATGTCTTATGGAAATTGCAGCCCGTATCAAATCGGCAATAGCCCAATAGCTCATGCCTTATTTTAATAAATCTTTTTAATTAACTTGGTCGATACACAAATATAACTCAGGGCCACCTAAGCCCATACGAGCATAGACCCAAGGTGCACCATACCTTGTGAACGTGCCTAGAGGCTAAAGTTGTACAAATCAGAATTTTAAAAAATCAGTTCGGGCTGGGTAAAAGAAAGCTAATTCCGGTTTTTGGTGAAACGGGTTCGGTTTCCAACCCGGTTTTTGATGAGAAAAATTCGAGTGTGACCGATTTGAAACCGGGTTTTAACTGGTACAGTTCAGTTTGGTTTCTACCCCATGGTTCGGCTCAAATTTAAGCCGGGTTCAAAATCGGGTTTGGTTGGGGTTTGAAATCGAGTTTGGAGTCTTTCAAATGAGACCGATTTGTGTATGCCGTTACTTGTTAGTTGATATGCCTTTCGTACCTATGGATCTAAATGGTATGAAGTCTTCCATTTTCCTCTTGGTTTGATTCGATTGTTAGGATGTCTTTTAAGTTTCAACCTATGGTATAATCATATACGATTGTTAGTTTAGGACAACACGAACTAGCTAAACAAACCTAGTGGACCCAATTAATAACTTTGTGAATTATAGCCAACTTATCTTTTATAAGGAGATCGTCCATATACAACATTACTTGAAATATTCCAATTAAGAAGAGTAGGGGTGTAGACGAGTCAAGCTACTAGTGAGCAACTTGATCTCCGATCGGTAAAAAGCTCAAAATGAGTTAGTTTTTTCGAGATCGAGCCTCAAATAAAACTCGTTTGGTTATCTAGTAAAACATGAAATGTTTAGATATATAATGGGTAATTCCACGCAATATATGTTGATTGAACCACTCACTACCATAACTAAGAATACTAGATGTGTCTCGCCAAATATTGACCTTGGATTTGAAAGAAAAATAAGGTCTTCTAACCATGTTAAGAGGTCTCTAACAAACTCTTTAAGTACACTAAAGAAAATAGATTTCACATTGCTCTTTAATAATCCATCGGTGATCACTAACGGAATTTTAAATATCAGATTACATCAAGACATTTCGGCCTTTGTCGATGAGTATGAACGGACTGTTGGTGATTCCTCGAAAATTTTCAAATTAGATTTTTTATCTTACTTTTCAGCTTTCGTTGTTTGATACTTGGGAAAAAAACAACACGTTTGACAAATTTTAACACTAGAAAAGATGATACACTCATACACATACATTAAACTTTTGACGTTGTTTAAAGTTGAACTTTTAAATCCGGACAAGCGTAAATTCTTTTAATTTTCGTATATTTGAAAAACAAAATGATTGGCAAAATCTTTAATTGTCAAATTTAGTTGACAATTATAAACATAACAAAATGTGATGACATCCTACAAAAAAATTTTAAAAAAGCACAAAAATTGTGGATATGATTTTTTTTATTAAATATAGAAATCACAATAATACAAACCCTAGTCACATTATGACAGGATATAAGTACAAAAGAAGGCCAAAAGCCATCTTATTCAAATCAATAACTTCATAATATTACAACACACAAATCTAACAATGAAAACGCACCAAGACATAATAATATCAAAACAATATTCAATCAACTTCAATTGACAGTTTGACACCCACGAAACAATCGAATTAACGGTTCTCGATCTATGCGCATTGGAAGCCCTTTGGGACCGTCTTTCCACAATAGTTAAGCAACAAGCTTAAAGAAACTGGCACATTAAGGTTTATACCCAAGACATTTGCTTTAATCGCGGTGCAAAGGCATACCGCGGCCTCAAGATCAACAAGGTCACCAAGGAGGGTGCAACAAGGAGTCATTGCGGGTGTACCGACGACTAGATGAACTAAGTCGTTGAGCACATTAGCACATACACCTAACTTGAGAGTGTCTTTAGGGCAAGTTGCTTTGTGGTGATGATGTTTATGTTTATGGGTGGTTGGTGGTGGTGGTGGTCAAGAAGTTGAAGTTACTAGAGTGAAGAATAGAAGGTTAAGGGTGAGTAGCAAAGCAGTTTTTGCCAATGTCCTTGAAGCCATTGTGGACTGCTAGCTCAAGTTATGGTTGGTGGTTTTGGGGTGTGAAACTATTGAATAATGACATGGTATTTATAGATGGAAATCATGAATATAGTGTTATAGACCTTTTTTTAATGTTGTGTTCCGGCTATCATGGGAGGCTCGGAGGGTGTGCGAGACGTATCATCGGCCGGGACGCATAAGTTTCGGAGGCGCAAACTTTTTTATACATATTACAAATATATGTTTTTTGGTATTAAAAATAAGGTTATTTGCAATAATTTATGAGATAATTAAATGCTCAGAATGGATTCTGCTTATTATAAATCGGTCGATAAAAGTTTTATCCATATACATTAGCGAATAAAATTTTTTTGTTAAGGCCTACTGGCCTTTTTATTTTGAGTCGGCGAGATATTTAAATTCTCGAAGACGGCCCTGCTGACTATGTTAGTTTGCAAAACTAACTATTATCTTTTACTCCCTTGGTTTGAACTCTACCCTACCCGAGGACTTACAGAATTACCTCGAACGGTGTCATAATCTAAAATGAATAAAATTACAGTAATTCAGCCAAGAGACATTTACTTAGAGCATTTACAACAATAAACCGTCGCATCAGCTTAATTCCAATTTTTTCTCTAAAACATCTATTTTCTACAACAAATATCCACAAACTCTATTTAAAATATCGAAATAATATAATATATATATATACATAATGTATATATATGTGTGTGTCTGAGAGTATGGTCCCACCCATGTCGTACGGCTTCTTGTCCGTAGACACGGACCACACAACTAGACGTCTAGCTCACAACAAGGCTTGTCCACCACAACCCTCCTCATCCCGACGAACATAAAAATCCACCGTCACGAGCGCTTACAAGAAGAGGACAATGTTTTACTCCCTTGGTTGCTTTCTATAACTTAATTTGTGGGTGTTTTTTGCGTTACTTTATTCGTATACAATGGGTATGCGGTTTTTTATTATTAACGAGTATGACCTTCCTTTTAACATGTAAATATCAAATAATACAAATGATCACGGATCAGTCCTAATATTGAGCTTTCCTCTGCCCTCTGCCATGAGTCATTATGTTAATGTTTGTACAAATGAAGTTTATGATATTATTATGGATATTATGGACACACAAACACCCCTTAGTTTCTTTCAACTCTTAATTGAACTACATATCATATCAAATTAATTTACTTACAATCATTTTGTTAACATGTTAGCGCATATATAGATATAATAAAGTTAGATACAAATAAAATTAAATTTTAAGTAAAAAAATAAAACATAAATAATAAGAGAATAAATTAAGTTATAGTAATTCTCTAATCATCTATGATAAATTTTTTACAAGTATGCTTAAACTATAAGTAAATCCAATGATATATATCATGTCTAGGAATAGATATTATTCAGTACAATCATGTCTATATCAAACCATATGATTTGTTCGTATTGTTGTATCCCTTGTTAACAAAATGGTTTGTTCCTTTACATATTCAATTAAATTTTCTAGGCTCATTATAATTTAATCCAATTTTTATGATTAAAATATTACGTATGATAATATAGTCAAGTTTTAATGAAATTTTAGTTTGAACATGTTTATGTTCATTTTTACTTTTAATTGGTGTCTTTGCTCAACTAAGTTCGCTTATCATTCATATTTATTCATTTATGATTGTTCGTACAAGTTCATGAACTATTGTCTATATTACTAACAAACCACATTTGTTTAAATATCCGTATTTGATAGTTTGGTCGGTTAAAGTTATATAGAACAAACAAGAGATATGTTTACATGGCTAGTTATAGGCTAGTTTACTATATTTGGTACCATTTTGGATTTATGTGTCATAGAAAAATCAACGCCTGTGTATTAAAGTAAAATCTAGATTGTATGCAAAATAGTTACTTTTATTAAAATTATTAAAAACCACTCACGTTTAGAATTTTTTTTTTTGAACTGCAAATTTTATAAAGCACTGACCAACCACGTTTAGGGTTGATCCAGAAAGGTTTGAGACGGCCACCATATCACAAACAATGTCTATTTGTTCTAGATTATGTCTACAGAATTTAACTCCCAAGAACCCGTAGTGTACAAATAATTACGTCTATATGAATCTAAAGTTGGGAGATAGACATGTATGTATTTTCTCAACTCTTAAAACACCTAAAAAAATAATGTTTCTTTCTTTTTTTTTTTAATACTAATAGAAGATGTTTGCAAGATAATTTATTAAGATAAACCAGAAAAACCAACAAAGTTAATTATGCTAGCTATCTCATTGCTGGAAAATGTGATGGGCACTTCTTGTATTTATGTGAAAGAATTTCAAATGATACTTATAAAGAATGTTGAATAAAGTTCTAATGATTACGGATGATTCTAGTTAACATATAAGAATAACTTATAAAGAATGTTGAATAAAGTTCTAATGATTACGGATGATTCTAGTTAACATATAAGAATAACTATGTCTAAACATATATAAGTAATTATCTGCTTAAGTCATATATATAAAAAATCAAATATTTTTTTCTAGGGACGTATAGTGGTTACAAATTGGCAGTTCAAATAACAATAATTCTACGATTGTACGAAGGAGGTTTTTACACCGCAATTTTAGTCGCAAAAAGATGTTTACAACCGAAATTCATGTTGCATATGCTCGTTTCATTCTTGGACATTAAACGTTTATCTGTATACAAGACACGTACGTATTGAGAAAATATGTGCGTAAAAAACTAAGCTTATATTTTGTAGATCTACATATCTGCTTTAACCTTAAATCACGACGTATTAATAAACTTATTATGTATTTTCGTCCATCTAAATAAACTAATATGTTATGCATATATAAAACTTGAGGCCGAACAAAAGAAACTCAGTAGTCATGTTACATCTGTCTTTCACATTTGTTTTGTTCTTTGTATTTTAATCCGTAGATCTAAACTCCTTCTTGTACGTATCTACACTTGTCATCATCAGTTATATAGTACAATGGTCGATGTCATGTGATACCATAGCTTATACATGGTGTACATGCCATAATGCAGAAGCTAGGGACAAAGCACAACAACGTGAAGGTTCTCAAATCGTGTAAAAAACCTTAATTATTAGTGCCTGCATTTAATTATGAAGTTTCCTCTTCAATATTCAGTTTCCGTATTTTTAGATGCCATTTAGTCACAAAAGTAAATAATCGTACCAATTCTTCTTTGTACAATGGAATAAATGTTCTATCAGTAATGGTAAAGAGTCTATTTTGAATGTTACATTATTTGCTCTTAATTTGAATAGGACAAGGAATTTAAGTTATATAATAATAATAATAATAATAATAATAATTTGATAACTAGTCTACGTACACGTAAATACTCAGAAATATATTAATACTTCTGTCTAATAGAAAAAAAAAGTATAAAGAAAGAGAGAAAAATGTCAAAATAAATTGTTTACAGATCATATGTTTTACAACTTAAATGTATGAGTTCATAAAAATTAAGACTATCAATATTGGTGGGCAATTTTGGAGGGCTTGATAGTTCTTCGTTAAGTGTGGCTAAGAAAGAAATTGTCAGTGTGATTTACGTCGTTTTTGGACATGTTGTTTTTTGAAGAGCCGGTCAAAAAGACTTGTGGCTATTTGATGATGTTTTATATTTCTTTCTGAATGGGTACTTGACTATGTATAATAAGAATAAAGTTTATTGGATATAGTGGTTGCAAAATCCACTTTTATAATTGCATGTAGTTTTTTTTCGCATATGTCTAGACTCTAGAGTATTGCTAGTCGTTGCTTAATAAAATACCGCCGTTCGAAAAAAAAGATAAAAAGACTATGAAAGACTTGTACTTTGAGAAAGTAAATAACGCTTTTATTACCTACATATCTCCATCATTCATGCGCATAAGCTCACTTACCAGGACACATAAGTACTAGTAAAACTCATATATACCAGGATTTATAGTAAATTGATGTTCTAGCTAGCAAGACACATTCAGTTCATTATTGTTTCTAATTGAATAATTTAACGAGTTTTGTATGCGCGTAACTATACATATATATGTGTCTGTGGCACTCTATGCATAATTATATGTTTCGAGCATGATTTTAATAACAACCCAAACAATGATAGATATTGATTGAATAAAATTGGCCTATATATGAAGCATAACTGAGAGATACAAAGAAACATTAATAGGTTAATTAAGACATGTACTATATATATATGATCCCATGCATATATATATATCAAGTTGGGAAAAAAATTCCAACCTTGCCACAAGCTTAGGGTTATCTGACAGCTTGTGCTTACATGATCCATGTTTTGCCACAGAGCTGCTCACATGGCTCTATAATTCTGTTAGATGCATCCTGTGATTTCCCTTCATATCTTTATTTGTGGTTTTAATTTTACCTTGTGTAAACAAATAATAATTCAAATAAGAACCGATGGGGTTAATTAGTGATCCATTGGCAAAAGTAAAAGCTTTAACATCTTGAGTCGAGAGGTTTGGGATTCAAGTCTCAAATACAAAAGGAATTAAAAGAAATTCGTCATAAAAAGACAAAACAAATAAGTAAGACACATTATTTAAAAACAAAACATACAAATAAGAAAACATGTTGTACACCAAAAATTGTATCTTGATTAATTATCCGTATAAGTGTTCCAAAAAATAACTGGGAAGTACTTATCAGTAAATTAAAAATTAAATAATTATTACTACTAACTTTCCACTATAGCATGTTTATGAAAATAATTTAAGGTAGTTTTGAAAAGAACTACACCACTAGAAAAGTGGTCAAATACGATGAAGCTTTAGCGATGATAAAAGGCATCGATACGCTATATATCTATAGCGATATCATGTTTCCATAAGGTTTGTCAGTTTTTTAGGCTTTTGTGTTATGACATGTTATTGTCATAGCGTGGGCGGGCTTTGTTTAAATTACACACCATTTAGAAACCCTATCGAACCACCTGTTATCCATGTACCATTGGTTGATCAACAAACGTGCGATTAATCGTCTCTTATTATGTTTTGATTGGTTGTTATATATTTAGTTCGATCATACTAGGTTCTTGATGAACAAATACATAAAAACCTTATGCCTAATGGTACACGTTGCATTCAAGTATAGCAACTTTACAAATACTATCATTCATTCAGTCGCTAAACATTAGGAATTCATTTTATTTAATTTTTATAAAAATCTAGAGATAGACTGTCAGAGCGACACTTTTACCACGACATATTGTCGCTAAAGAAAGCCTACAGCGACAACATTTTTGGCAAAACAATTTTCCCTTTTAGTGTCGAAACAGTTTTCCCTTTTAGCGTAGCGTCGAAACCTAGCTAGTGATGACATTTAGACATGTGTCGTTCGTTGTATCATACGACTAATAAAAGCTCAACTAGTCGCTTGTAATTTAACTGATTTATAGTTTAAAGTCCTTTTATATTTGCTGTTTAAAACCTCACCAACCGAGATATGGCACAGTACATACAACACTCTATTATGTGACATAATATTGTTAGTTGGAGCACATAAAACTTGAACTCGATCTATCTATCAATCAATTTTGAGTTTAAGTGCACTTCCTATATTTTGTATATGTATTTATTTTCAATCTAAAAAAATCGAGTCTTAAAATCAACTTACCACTCAAAAAACACATATGAAAATTTAAAATTAATTAAGCCAATGATTTTTTTTTGTTTTCATAATAAGATATTTTTTTAACGGCCAATGAATAAAAGCAAAGGGCGATTCAATAAACCCACGATCGCAGACAATACTGATCATCCAAAGCCCACCATCTTCTGTTTCGCAAAACACCCGCCGCCTGAAGATCCATTATGGTAAAACTCAGTTGGGATCGTATTCGAACTTAAGAGTTAAAACCATGCAATCTTTAATCCAAATCTTCAGCTCTCCTTATATACCTGTTGAGCTAAAACTTGTTGTCATTAACAAGAGATTACGCTCACACTAATATTTTAGTAGTTCACTAACCGAAATAAAATGAAATAAGAAATTAAAGCATATTAAATATAATAAATTAATGAGCTAGTGTTCAACATATGACAATCTTCTATCTATAAATACCCAAAGCACCTTGTCCATCTACACACAAAAACACTTTGTAACACCTAAAGCTAAAAGCACTTGGAAAATATGGCTTCAAGGGCTTTAGCAACTACAGCTATTCTTCTTACCTTCAACTTACTCTTCTTCACTTTAGTAACATCCAAACATACCCCGAGCGGCTGCCCACCGCCGCCACCTCCACCGTGCACACCGACACCAAGCACCCCAACCCCTACACCTTCAACCCCTACCAAAGCCACTTGTCCAAAGGACACTCTCAAACTAGGTGTATGTGCTAACTTGCTCAATGACCTTGTCCACCTAGTCGTTGGAACCCCACCGAAAACACCATGTTGCACTCTCATAGAGGGTCTCGCGGACCTTGAGGCCGCTGTCTGTCTTTGCACCGCCATCAAAGCTAATGTGTTGGGAATCAACCTTAATGTCCCCGTCTCATTGAGCCTGCTGCTTAACTACTGTGGAAAGAAGGCCCCAACCGGCTTCCAATGCGCTTAATTCGATTTATATATCTTCTAGTATATTTTATGAAAGGTTGGAGCTTTTAATTGGTGTGTTTGGAAGATTATATATTTATTTTGATCATATTGTGACTTATAAAGAATCATGGAGACATGATTTTGAAGAGTGTACGTATTTATGTCCTCGTGTTATGTATTTGATTTTCTCCAAATCTAAATAAATTTTACAAACTTATTGCATGTGAGATTTGAAATTATGATATTAAACTTTTGGTGGTTGAGTAATCTATATCAATCCAAGATTATATGATTTTCGAGTTTTCTTATTTTTAAGTACATGTTAGTTTATTAAACGCGCTAGACATAACAATTCCAATATATATTCTACGTGGTAGTTTACATTATGTTTCGAATTATATGCGAAATTCTCATCAGCAAAAACCTCACCATCCAAAAACACAAAAGATAACACAATGTGTTACACAAGAAGTAGATGAAAATATTGAATTTAATTGTTATATTTTTCGTTAATATATTTTTAAATTAATATAACATGAGTTATATAAGATATATGAATCTGTCATTCAATACCTTTAAAGCATTTTTTATTTTTTAAACAAAATGCATACCCTAGATGTATTCATAAAATCCATCTCTTACCTAGTTAATTTGTAAGACTCGAACCCGCAATAGTTTATATTAATAGGGATAAACACCTGGTGTTGCTAGGCAAAAAGGCCATCAACCTTGTTTAACTAAAACTTATTTATATACCAAAGGGCCTAATCTTGTTACTTTAGTTAACAGTAATTATCAACCAGAGGTACATTTTAATTAGTGAAATACAAATTTAATTAGATGCAGGCAATGAAGGAAATTTAATAAGAAGAAATTAGTAATCTGGAAACAAAATTGGGTATCAGATTGTTTATCACTTAAAGAAATTCACATGACTCCAAAATATACGATGTGTCATGCATGTGAACAAGTATTTATTTTTCTCAATAAGCCAAATTACGATATCATTTGTCACGGGAAACAGTTTTGATTTTGAATATTAACAACTTAATAATTTAAGTTCTTTGTGTAAGTTAAGTTGCTCCGTATATGGAATATAGATTAAAAAAAACAAAATTGTTAGTTATTCCATCAATAATACCTAAATGTAAACAAAATTGCACTAATTTTGACGTTATTTTACTAATCTCATGAAAATAATGTTAAAAGTGGCGGAATATTAATCAGGCATCATGTGGTGGCGTTGATAGCTGAAAGACAATGGTACATGCATCAATTGGCCGGTGTCCCGATGATTGAGTGTTATGTGTCTTATGTCCAAGGCTTGATGCAAAACTACTATCGAGCCGGGGGTCTCACCGGAAGCAGCCTCTCTATTTCTACGGGGTAAAGGTAAGGCTGTCTACATCTTACCCTCCTCAGACCCTACCATAGCTTTGCTATTGATGAGATATACTGAGTACGATGATGATGTACTTTCTGTTCAAGAAAAAAGTTGATGCAAAATGAATTCCGGATATTATGTAACAAACATAAAGCATAAGTTGAATAACCCAGAAACAAAGCAATATTAAGGTGTATTCAAGTGCCCTTAACATAAGTGTGTTTAGATATATATTTGTTGTCATTTCGGTGTGAATGAATTTTGTCGAAAACGAAGTTTTATTCAAAATAGTTTTTTCTTATGTGTCATATACTCTTAAGAGTGTCAATATCCTTTTGATCATATAACCAATTTAGTATTATTATTTTTTTTTTCTTTCATTCGCTATAGCAAATTCTGATGTACGTTGTAACGAACCAAGCATATATCGAATAAACTCTCACTGCGTCGACAACGTACCAACACACGTTTGATACCCATTCAGCCATATTACTAAGATATAGTATTATAGTTTATTAGTTATTAGAAAGAAGGGATAATATTTGAAGTTCAGTTGGATGATAATAAAAAGGTTTACGGGGGTATACATATGAAAATGAATTCTATCTTTGTCAATAATGTTCCTTTCAAGAACACTTAACAATCGAAAAACACGCTATTTAAATTTTTGTAAGTGAATTTTTATTGCTATGAGAGAGATCACATTACTCATTTTTTAAAAGTCAGTAAAATAAAAATAAAATATTTAAAACAGGTTTGTTAATATCCTTTTCCCCTTCTAATTTAAGACTCCGGTTTTATCACTCTAGGTTTTCCAATCATTTCCCCTTCTAGCAGCCGAAAACACGTAAATCATTGATCAACATAACTACTTGTCTGTTCTTTTTGTTCTAATCCAATAATTATTTGTCGCAATTTCATCAATTTGGCAACCTACCGGTTTCCAAATTACCATATTACCCATAAAGGAAACCTCATGTTCGATATTCAAAAAAAAAATTGTTCAAGCGTTATACAATTTTACAAGTGGTTCAGTGTTTTACTACTAAAAAATTGACATAATGCAACATTTTTGCTACATAATGTAGCATGTTTTTTTAATACAACCTTTTAATTTCAAGATGTATTAATCAAAGATCCGTTAGACATAATGCAACATTTTTGTTACATAACTATATCTTTCAAATGTAATATTTATTTTACAAAAATAGTTGAATTAGACCTAATACAACATTTTTGTTACATAATACAACTGTTTCTATCACTTGCAACCTTATATTTGTAAGAGGGGGGACATAATATCACTATACAATAGGTCTTGAAAAGTATTGATAATGATTAATTACATGTGAACATGGAAACGTTTAGTCGTTCTTACCACTTGTATTGTGTTTTGTATTTTGTATTTGTTGTCATGTGGGTGGATTAAAGAGTCACGGGTAAGCTTAAAACTTGTGGCTAATGTCTTTAATTACTATGTTTATTATCTATTTATTTTTTGTGAAGCAAGTGGTATATGCTTGGTCAGTTTTTTTTTTGTCTTAGTCCTCCGGTTGGCAAAATTGGATATTTTTTAAAAAAGCACAAATTATTTATACTAATGTCGCTTGTGTTCCCATCATTTTTTTCGATGGGCTTTATAGTGTCACATGCATGCATGTGTTCCTTATCAGAACTAAAGATACGATCAATATTAATCAGCATATAGTCATGCTTAGGTTGTTCGCTGTGGAAGGGGGCAACGTTGCCCTTCCACATTGCCACATCGCCTTCACATAGGTTTGTTGTCCCTCCTTATAGCGTCCCGATGTAGTTCGTTGTCCCATTATATATACACATATTTATGTATGTGTGTGTATGTGAGAGAGACAGTGAAAAGTTTGTTGGCCCCACATCCATCCCCACATTGCCCTTCTTTCGCCCCCCCCCCCCCCAGACCGCCCCTCTATGATGTTCACTCCCCAAATTGTCCCATAACTCGCACCCATGTTATCCATAGCGGATGGTCATAGAGTTAAAAACACAACTTCGAATGAGGGCATATACAAGTTTGACCATTTTTACTCTCACTACAAGAAAATATACCAATAGGAACTAAGTTTTTTCTGGCCTATAGGACGACATGTCGTCTCTATAGATCTCAACAGTCTGTTGGGACGACATGCTCTTTCCATAGGTTTCGTCTCTAGAAGCTCATCCCGACAAGTTACTTCATCTCTATAGGTGTCATTCCCATAGATAAACTTCTAGAGACGACTTGCTGTATAGACATTTATATATCAATTACGAGAAACACACGAGACGAACATGTGGATAGAACGCTTTGAGTATGTTATATCATGTGTAACATCGTACAAACAACGCTCATATATCGTAACACATTAATTCATGTGAATGTGCAACATATATATGATCATGCTGGCTTAGGGAACAAGAGAAGCAGAAATAGTATTACCTACCAAATGTAAAACACATTGTATATGTATACTGACAAAACTAGGATGTCTTGTTAGTCATTTTTTTACCAAAATGATAACTTGGTTTTATCTTATGAATAGTTATGATTATCATAAAATAATTACAAAACATGCCTGAGAACTGTGGGACATGTGACTAGGAAATGTCAAATTACAGGCAAATTCGAATATTTTGACAATACAAACATATATGAAGTGCCCATGCGTCTAATTCACACTATGAAAGGCCTCTCTAAACCAATGTTGGTCATTAAAAAGATTCCATAAGCAGCAATTTGCAAGTTTGGTAAGCTGTCTGTCTAGACAAATTTCTTTCTTTTGTTCAACAAATTGGTTTCCCTACTTATAACGGCAAAGACCAATACAACCCTAAACTGTCGGTATTCAGATTGTAATCGAAGTGAATGAAAAACACCAAACAACTCCTATTCAATAAGAGATGAAGCGTTGTAATCCCAATGTACGCAACGATTAAAGGAGATGAAACCGTTTCTAATACTAAACAGTAAACACCGTTTAACATAATAAAACAAATATAAGCATAAGTCTTTTAAACCGAATAACTAATAATAATTAACTCAAAGTTGTATGATAGATCTTCATCTGTCTAGACCTCTCATTTATTCAAGTAAATTGACTCACCGTACCCCTTTGATATTTCATATGAAAGTAAATGTGTTTTAATCTTCTTTGCATCATGATGTACATTGTAACGGTGTTTCTATCGGAGACTACAACACGATTGTTAATGATATATGTAATAGAGGTGTTCAAATTAGGATATTCGGACCTTTCGGATATCTGAAGTTCGGATATCCAAAATTCCATATATCCAATCGAATAGTGAATCGGATATCCGAAATATCAAAAAAAAAAAAACAATTATTAATAAAAAATAAAAAAAGCTACTTTTAATAATATTTTGGATATCCAAAATATCCGAAAAATTGTCCGAAAAATCCAAAAAATTATCCGAAGTATCCAAAAATTGATCCGAAATATCCTGAAAACTATCCGAAATGTCCGGAAAATGATCTGAAATATCCAAAAATTATCCGAAATTTATAAATAATAATATTATTTAATAATTAAAAAAATATTTAAGATAGTTCGAATATCCGAAAATTTTCAGAATATATAATTATCCATCCGAATCTAAAAATTCGGATATCCAAGATTCGAATATCTGAATTTTCAAATATTCGGCTTCGGATATGAGTTCAGATTCGGACTTTTTTGAACGCCCAAGTAAGGATTTGACTGCATTTTTTCTTATACAAGTTGATTCTTGAAAGATCATTTTTGGGCCCGCTAATTCATTTGATCATAGCAAGAGAAAACGACTTAACATCTGAAGTGTGATTGTTTCTAAGAAATATCATATACAAAAGCGTGTCATCATATTTACACTTATTAGGATCCTAAGCACTAATAATATTTTTTTTCCTCGAAAAATCCTCGATTTTAGAAACCGTTATAGGTCCCCCAAGTGGCTCAATGGTGCTCTACCATTGAGCCACTCAGCCACAACCAATTTATAACGAAGCGTCTTAAAACGGAGTTGAAAAATTAATTAGTACGATAATGATAACGATAAAAAAGGAGTACACTTAAATTTATTAATTTTTTTTATCAATAATTCATATAAAAAGAATTGTACTTTATATGTAGATTATGCATACATAAAAATGATCAAAGTAATGTGTTCATATACTTTAAACCGTTTACATGTGTATATGCATAAAACGCATATGTGTAGATTAATTAAGATGATCACCTGCATGCCTTTAGATACTATCTAGAACCCCACAACTAGCATCATCAAGCTTAACTCTTCCAACGGTCTCACCGGACCACCTACTACCAAGTACTGGCAGTAGAGCCCGATCTAGCTATCACCTAGATGAAGCCTTCAATTGTTAATTGTTTTCGCTGGCTAGTCTTGCATTCTTCATTTTACAACATTGTCATATGTTTACTTTTGTGGTTGGTCCTTACTTCTTTAAGCAGGCATAGCAAATTCACCAGAAACCATAATTAAGTTATGTTTGTGCAAATGACTTGGTTTTCACTACAACTATATGTCATGAGTTCCAATCCCACAACTATTGCTCATATAATATCAATAATCTGTGGACAATTAATACACTAAAATGTCGTAATAGATTGTATTAATTGTTGTAAGGATTATGGTTACACGAGAGGTGAGTTTATATAGACCATCATATTACATAATTGACGCTATACTAATATTAACATAACTATTCGTCTAATACGGACAACAATTCATAATTCAAGTTTTCTGTTTTTAATTGACCTTGGATAAAAATCTCGAAAACTTATATTTTTCTTGAATGTGTCATTGAAAGGTAAAGGATTTAGTCCTTTAAAAGAACTAATCAGAATACGAATCAAACCGAAACACCCCTTTACTATTATGGTGGTAAACAGAACGTATGATCACAACATCATGACTTGAATGTGGTTCAAATTAAGGAAATCAGAAAGTAGTACTTGTTAATAGAAGTCAACATAAAACAAATGTCTTTTATTTCCCACAAACGTTACAAAGATATATAAACCAGGATTTAACAATTAATAAAGTGTGAAAATACAATATCATTAATTTAAAGCAGACATGTATGAAAGATAGTTGGAAGCTTGGATAACAACACTAAGAAACCGCATATTATCCTGGTTAACTTAGGCACATTTGAAGCCACTTGGTACTTTCTTGCCACAAACATTAAGAAGCAAGCTAAGAGATACAGGAACATTCAGATTGATCCCCAAAACATTAGCTTTGATGGCGGTGCATAGGCAGACCGTAGCCTCAAGGTCCGCAAGGCCTTGGATGAGGGTGCAACACGGTTTTACGGGTGGTGAACCCACTTCAACTCCAACCAACCCACCAAGCAGATTGGCACACACCCCAAGTTTCAAGGTGTCTTTAGGGCATGTAGCCTTATTTGGCTTAGGCTGCGGTTTTGGTTTAGGCTGTGGTGTTGGCTTCGGTGTGATCGGGCTACCGCAAGTCCCACAGCCACTCACCATGGCAAAAAAGAGCAGATTCATAGCTAGAAAGAGAACTAGTGAAGCATTGCTCTTTGAAGCCATTTGTAAACAGTGGTGACTATAACTATAAGAGAGTGTAATGATTTGTGAATGTAGAGCATGGGAATTGAAGGGTTTATATAGGTGCAAAATCTTGATGTTTGGTCCAGATTTGCTGGCTTCGAAAGGTACACTTCTGCATGTAAATGGTTACTTGCCGTGTGTTTGTACAGTATTTTTTTCTAGATACATATCTATGTTAATTATCGACTTATTATATCTAAGTGCCAGATTAATTGTGATTGTTATTTCACCAATTATGATATTGATGACAATTATGATAGGAACAAAAAACAGTTAAAAAATTATTCTCTGGATTTACCATGTATACTTCTAATAGTTACCATTTAACGTGTTTTAATAGTCCGGCAGAAATAGTTACCATGTAACATGTTATAGTAGTCCATCGTAACCGCACTATGATATTATCTTTTTTGCCGAGATGAAGTACCATGGTATCCACCTGCTTATAAAGAAGGTTTCGTTTTTCTCCCCAACCGATGCGAGATATTACACGTGTGGCATATGGAGCATTTGAGTTTATTTGAATTTTTTGTTGATATAGAATTGAATCATTCAAGATTATTTTAGTTTTTGTTTATTTATTTATTATTGTTGTTGTTGTTGTTGTTGTTGTTAAACCGAATAAACTACCTATGTTTTCTTTTGTGTAATTGGCAGTATACGCACTAACTTGCAAACTCTTCAGAGTGCATATATATCATTTGTGCATATGAAGCAACAAAAGATGTAACTAAAAGATGGCCAAATGTTTGGATGTTCACTTGAAAGAAAACTATCTTGGTCACTGGCCATTAGTCACAAATTAATTTAAGTCATGTCAGCCATATATGCCTCCTATGTTCTCAGTAGTTTGAGGTAGTCATATATTTTATAGTATATTCAAGCAGGACAATATTGAGGGATTGTGTCCAAAATAATAAGTCAACTGGCATCTCAATTCTGCATGGTTTAATTTCTTTTATTCACACCGAACAATTCTGTTTGGTTTTGTTCTTTTTGTTTCTTGTGCACATAAATTTGGATCCATTCAATTTGTCTTCATAACAACATTCACGAACATTGATTTTTCTTGAATTTTTAAGCCTATAACATTTCCTTTTGACATATTAAAAAAAAAAAAAAAACTAGAGTTATATACTGAAAAGTAGTAACTAATAGGAGGGTGTGGTTAAGAACTTGTATGATGAGTTTTTATTTGTATGGAATTTCCTTTTAAGTGTCACTTATTTTTCTTATTATGACATATTATCGATTAATCGGTGTTAAGGTTATTCTAAACGGCTATATTCAAACTTGGAACGTGTTAACTCACATAGCTAAATGAGCCTTAATTACAAGTTTGAAGTAAGTTTTATAACAATTATGAGTGATCGAACCCATATATTAGCCATCCAAGAGTCAATGGGTCAAGGATTAATAGAAGGGACTCAAAAGCAGTCATATGTATTACAAAGGAATAAAGGATAATAGCCCAAAAACTTTTTAAGGGAATATAGGTACCATACGCAGCATAGTAAATTCGTATGCCCAAGGAGTACGTTGGCCATACACCAATGACCAATCTAGCAAATTAAGCGGCGGTGTCGCGTATTGTACATTGATGGTGAGTTTTTTGATGTTAAGGTTTGGGCTTGGGTTTATTACTCGTGTTTATTAACATGTAATCTCATTTAGCATTGCAAAGCAATTGTTAAATCATATAATTTAAGGTAAAACGTCATTAATATATGAAGGTTAATCACGGAGGGATTCAATCATGAACATCATTTTGTTTAAAGTCGTTGTTAAAGAAAATGTCGAACTAAACCTATTATGTTTCAAAAACTATTGGCTCTATATAAAGGGTTTTGTAGAGTATTTAAGTTTGCACAAAGTTGAAGTCATACTTTTGTATATATGATCGTGAAGTCATACTTACGTGAAGTCGATTGATCTATATACGCTTAACTTTTAAGGAGTGGAACATTTGGGTGACATGGCAAGGAGTGGAACATTTGCTACACTGAAGCAACCTTGCATTTCGAGAAGAGCACTTATGGACATGCGGGTTTCTGGCAAGGTGGTGACGCCAAAAAAATTAAGTATTTTTTTTCTTTCACCGTGTTCCAATTGAAATAATGAGTTGTAACAACTTGTACATCGCATTTACTTTTAAATTTAAATTATTTTAAAAGCATTTTAATTTTATGGTATACATAATTTATAAACAAATATTTATTTAGAGTGTATTCTTTACTTAAATAAGGTAATTCAATCAAGTTGTATATATAAGCTATTAATGCACTTTTTGAAAATTTTGATGAGTTCGGTAGCCTAAATACAAGAAAGTCATCGTTTTAAAAAAGATAACAATATTAATATTCATATAGTTAGAGAGAAAATAGTATTTTTGATATATTTATAAAAATCTAATGTAACATAAAATAGTATTTATGGTGTATTTATAGAATTTAATACGATAACTGATAAAATATTTAAAATCACAATAATAATAATTTTATCCATATGGTAAAAAGACATTTTAAAAAGTTGATATACTTCGAAATGTGTTATGTTGGTGGCTATAAATAAATGATAAGGTCGGTCTTGGTCTTGGTCTTGCCTCACTATAAATACTCTCAACTGCCTTCAAACCAAAGTCTTTTGTTACTCTTCAATTACATCACTAAATAAACAACACAACACAACACAACACAACACAACACAACACAACACAAACATATTTTTTAAGGAAAACCAAATCATGGTTCTCTCCGAACCTGATGAATCCCATGTTTCCCAGACCCTGCCCGATGCTTGTGACTACAAGGGCCTGCCCGCTGCCCGTTCTTCCACCGGCGGTTGGACTAGCGCCGCCATGATATTAGGTCCACCGGAGACACTTTATTTCCTTACATGAATAATATTATATGATATATATATATATATATATCCTTTTATAGTTATATGAATAATAATGTTATTATAAGTTATAAGTTATAATAATAATATTATGTCCATGTGATTTGATATATATAGGGGTGGAGGCATGTGAAAGGCTAACGACGTTAGGGATCGCCGTTAACTTGGTGACATACTTAACCGGTACTATGCATTTAGGAAACGCTCACGCGGCTAATGACGTTACTAACTTCATGGGTACCTCGTTTATGTTATGTCTCCTTGGCGGTTTCGTCGCCAACACCTTTCTCGGCCGCTATCTTAATATTGCTATATTCACCGCTGTCCAAGCAACGGTCAGTGTATTTTTTTGTTTTTAATTTTTTATACAGCGGTGCAGCTTGTTAACTGTTTTAACATTTGTTTCGTTTAAGTTATGATAGGAGAAAATAGAAAGATTCCATACAATAATATTATTTATTTTGTAATTATTAGTTTATATATCATGGCGTAGTTAATTGTGGGTTCCTTTTATTTTCTTAAATTACGATAGAAAAAAATAGAAAAAATCGATAGAATAACATTATTAATCTGATACTTGTTAGTTTATATATGGTGGCGTATTGCGTGTTTCTGTTTTATTTTCTTAAATTACGATAGTTAGAAAGAAATATTCTATAGAATAAAAGCATTTCGCTATTGTCACGATTGTTCAGGCAACGATCAGTATCTTTTAGTTTATAAATATCGGCGCAACTTATTGTCTGTTGGCCTTTTATTTCCTTAAATTACAATAAGAAGAAAAAGAAAGATTTCATAGAATAATATTATTTATTTGATAACTATTAGTTTATATATGGCGACGCGGCTAAATGTGTGTTCGCCTTTTATTTCCTTAAATTACGATAGTAAAAAAAAGGAAACATTCCATAGAATAGAACCATTATGTTTACTTACAATTTAGTTGATTTTTGTAGTTTATATATAATAGTGCAGCTTATTGTCTGTTCGCTTTTACTTATATTATGACTGGAAAAAAAATTCATAGAATAAAAACGTTATGCTTGATTATTATTAGGGTGTTGCAATATTAACGGTCTCAACCGCCATTCCAAGTTTACAACCACCAAAATGCACCCAAGCTCCGGGCACATGCGTTCCAGCCACCAATTTCCAGCTAGCCGTACTATACGCCGCATTGTACCTAACCGCTCTAGGAACCGGAGGTCTCAAATCCAGCGTGTCAGGTTTCGGGTCAGACCAATTCGACGAGACAGACAAGGCAGAAAAGGCCCAAATGACCACATTTTTTAATTGGTTCTTTTTTTTCATAAGTATCGGGTCACTAGCCGCGGTTACGGTCCTAGTTTACATCCAGGATAACCTCGGGCGACGATGGGGGTACGGGATTGTCGTGTGTTCAATCGTGGTCGGGTTAGTTGTGTTCTTGCCGGGTACTAAACGGTACCGGTTCAAGAGACTAGTGGGTAGTCCTTTAACTCAAGTAGCGTCGGTTTTCGTTGCGGCATGGAGGAAACGACATTTGGAGATACCGTCGGATTCGTCGGTTTTAAACGAGCCGTAGCTTGTGTCGGTCTCGGCTGTATATTGTGAAATTAATACATAAAAGTTCAAAAGAGAGAAAACTTATAAATGCACAAGGCTCGTTAACGCTTGACAACTCGACAAGCCTAAACGAGCTTTGCATACAAGTCTCGAGCTCGGGCTTAATAACTAGACGAAATTTATTTTAAGGCTCGGGGTCGACTCGAGCTTGAAAAAGCTCGACTCTTTCAAGCTTTTTATTGATTCGAGCTCAAATAATTCGCAAGAGGCTCGGCTCGTTTGCACCCTGAACTACCTTGTAGTAAACTATTAGTAGTTTAATTATTATTATTATTATTATTATTATTATTATTATTATTATTATTATTATTATTATTATTATTATTATTATTATTATATGTTTGTTTCTTTGTGTTGTAGTTTTCTTGACAAGGGGGCAATCAAGAATAATGAAAATTTTGGTGAAAATCTGAAGGTAAACAAATGGAGTCTTTCTACATTAACAGATGTGGAAGAAGTGAAGATGGTGATCACAATGGCACCAATTTGGGCAACCACAATAATGTTTTGGACAATTTATGCACAAATGACAACATTCTCGGTGTCGCAAGCGACTACCATGGACCGCCACATCGGGAACTCGTTTCAAATCCCTCCGGCTTCCTTAAACGTGTTCTTCGTAGGCAGCATTCTGTTAACAGTCCCGGTGTATGACCGTGTCATTATCCCACTCGCGAAAAAGTACCTTAAACACCCGCAAGGGCTAACCCCTCTTCAACGCATTGGCATCGGGCTAGTGTTATCCACACTAGCTATGGTTTCAGCCGCGTTAACCGAGATCAAACGGCTGCATACGGCTCGGTCTCACGGGTTGGTTAACGACCCGTCGAAGGTGGTCCCGCTTAGTGTGTTTTGGTTGGTTCCACAGTTTTTCTTTGTGGGGTCGGGCGAGGCGTTTACTTACATCGGTCAGCTTGATTTCTTCTTGAGGGAGTGTCCTAAAGGGATGAAGACTATGAGCACCGGGATGTTCTTAACCACGTTGTCGTTGGGGTTCTTTTTTAGCTCGTTGTTGGTGACCGTCGTGCACAATGTGACCGGTGACCAGGACCCGTGGATCGCTGATAACTTGAACCAGGGGAAGCCACTTTTACTGGTTGCTTGCAGGTTTAAGTGTTTTGAACATTGGGTTGTATCTATTAGGAACAAGATGGTATGTTTTAGAGAGCATAGGCTTTCTAGTCAGTGTATTGAGTTAGAACAAGAGTAAGTTATATGTGTAACCACAAGATGATGATGATGATGATGATGATGATGATGATGATGATGATGAACAATTAATCTTTATTTTTATTTAAATAACTTTTATAACTCATATAGCTAATTAACATGTTTTTATCATTTTCTATTTTTTCCCACCATTTATCAAAATTTAATACCAAATCATATGCACTATTTAGATCTAACATACATGGAAGGTTGTTTTAGTTGGCTCATCATCTGCTGCTTGAATCATTCATTTGTTCACTAAATTCACCAAATATGTCCGGACATCCGTCCCAGTTACCGTCCTCTCGTTTCTCCCAGTATCCGCCTACGTAGCGGTAGGTCCCGCTCTCACTGTCTTTTTCAAACCATCGCGCTTTCCATCCGTTTTCTTGTAACTTTCTTGACTGCAAAGTGCAAAGTTTAAAGCAAAGAATGGTAAATATTAATATTAGGATACTACCATGTATTGATAATTAAGTTAAGTTGTGAAGATTATTACCATTCTCTGTCGGGTTTCAAGGCGTAGCTTTTCAGCATTCGCCATGTCATACTCTCCGTTCTCCAAATGGTGTTGGTCCGGCCTGAGTCGTGAATCGGTAGGTGGAAGCTTCTCCTTAACAAACACCAACAATAGTCAGAACAATAAAACAGATAAAAAATGTAACATAAAATGCATTTTTCAATCAATACTACCTTCAATCCCGTGGTCAACTCGTTCAGCGTGATAGCAAACGACGTTAAATTGTAACGAGTGAGATTAACAGGAGTCATAGTTCTTTTCCATAATAGGTTTGCATCACCTGCATCCTTTTGCTTCACTCCATCTATATAATACATACTATCATCCCACTTCCCGAATAGCGTCGCGTGTTTTTTCCCACTAACGTCTTCAACAAACCCGTGCACCTGTCGGGGGTTTCTTTCAAGAATAGACTGTTCTTTAAACTTGAGTTTGCATGAGTATTCTCGGTTACCGCGTATATGCATCGTTCCGTGATGATCACAGTAAACTTTACCCAAAATAAGGTTATAAATGCTGGTTGTCACCTTGCTCCACTGGAATACCTCACCGTCATCAAACTCTAGCGTAAGAACACCAACCGGGTCGAGTTGAATTGATCGACCCCAGAACTTCGTTCGGATGTTGCTGTCACCCCAGAATTTCCACCCTTTACCTTCAGAATGGCACGCGATTAGAGTCGGGTGGTGACTAACCTGTAAAAGGAACAAAACTGTATGAATATTTATTCACTATAATAATGAGAAAGGTTAAAGGCCAACATACCTTTTCGGAGAAGAAACGAACGCCTCTCTCGGGGTAATCAGCTTCATAAGTTTCACCTAACAACGGGTTGAACGGTTTGCAGTGTCGTCCTTCTGAAGACGCATATCCGGAAACCGCGAAAGCAGCTACGTTTAAGATTCTTTGGAGACTGTTTCCCTGTTTGCCATGGTGGTAAGCTCGGTCTAGAAGGTAAGAGTACTCGAGGTCTTCAAAGCATTTTTGCAGAGAGGATATGGGTTCGTTAAAATAAACGGGAAGACATACGCGTGTGAGATCTTTTCCGACACTGTCTTTGATCAGAGACCAGAGACTAACACCCTTTTCTTTCTCAGCAGGATCCGGAAGCTTCTTTCTCCTTACAATTTCACACTCGGCCATTTGATCGCGTTGAATGTTTAATTCGGGAAAACAATCTTGTGTGTCATAGAAGTATGTTTCCTCATCTTCTGAACAGTCTTCAAACTCTTGTTTCTCGATATCATCAGATGATTCGGTTGTACTCCATTCTAATATTATTACAACATGCAAAACCACATCATGTTGATAACTTGATATCATAAGTTCATAACATGATTGTAATTTACAACGTATGTATATACCGCATACCACTATATTTTGCACGGCGCAGGTCTGAAAATTCCTCTTGTTCGGCTTCAATATTAGCAGCCTGATACATACAAAAGATGCTTGCTTGATAAAAAAAAAATATATATATAATATAATATAACAACCGAAAGTGATCAGGTAACAAGAAAGAACACCAGCAGTAGCTGATCAACGCGCTTCATTGACAATATTTAACTTCCTTATTCTACCTTGTACATATTCAGGAACTGTCTTTAATTAGGATTTATTAACTAGTGTTGATTCAATAAACTAAGTATTTAACTAAAAACGGAACCTAAACTCGTTTGCCAATCGTTGTTTCTAACAAACCCTATCACAATTTACAAAATCACCAGTTTTAGCAAGGACCGGAAAGATGGTAAAAATATAATAATATATGTATGTCAATATGGAACAACTGGGCATATGACATGCTACTATAATCTAACAAGGTACAAATAAGCTCTTGGTGAATTATTGATTGCTAGAAAAGTAATAAGATCACTACAATCACATGGGTGGGCCTTCAAGTTTTACACACTTTTTAGGATGTTAAAAGTTGCAGTTCTGATGATATCCAGAAACTTTGTTCACATTAACCTACTGGTCCAACTTGCAGATATCATTTGAACACACATAATTAACGCTTCGTAAGAAAAACATACCTTTAACTGTCTTAACGTGTCGAGCAAACTCGAATGCTGTTCACAAAGAAGTTTAATTTGTTCTTGTATGACAGAAAACTCCAAGAGCATGATCTGCTCACAGTCCTTTACAAGTACCTCACTGATTCCTTCTTCGAGTAGGCGTTTCTTTAGCCTCTCAGTTGATAACGATATGTCAGTTGGTACAACGACAGATGGCTTATCATTTAATTGTCTTAAAGTGAATAGATTTTTGGTTGATGCCAATGCTTCAATCCAGGCAACCCTCTCTTTCTTTGAACTAGTTCTCAGATGAAGTGTCTTTGTTGCTGTAAATATGTAAAATCTTTTATCATCTGATCTACTCTCTCGAAATGACGACACCTGTTCAATAATAATTACAACACTTCAGCAACATTTTAAGTTAGCAAGAACACCTCCAAGCAAAACAATTGCTTTAGAGTTCTAAACTATACAAGATACTTGCTTCAAGTAACAAAAAGCTTTTTAAAATGGACTGCTGATTGATGTAACACTTTTAAATGTAACTAATCAGACTAATCTGAGTGATTATCCGAGTTCCTGAGTCCTTTTTAAGAAGGCAAGTGGAAAAAAATGGAAGGAAGTAGAAAGAAAAAAAAGGAAAATTTTTAATAATTTTCCCTCCTAACTTCCTTCAAAAATCTTTAATTTTTATTATTTTAATTTTTTTACAAAAATTTTTTTAACTCATTAAATACTTCTTTCAAAATACATAAATTCAAAAACGATTACAATAAAGTGGGTAGGCAAACGGGCAACAATCTTTAATTTCTTTTCATATTGTTCGAACGGAACATGAAATTAAATTATATCTTTCCTTTTCCCTCACTTTCTTTCTCTCGTTAATTCTCTTTCCTTTCTTTTCTTTCGTTTATCAAACACATGAACACTAAGATCACAAATCCCAGAAGTACGAATCACAAAAGACGAACAATTTTCCTAGATCTATCCTCTGCAAATGAATCTAAACTATACAAGATTCTTGCTGCAAGTAACAAAAGTTTTAAAAAAAGAATGCTAATTGATGTAAACCTTTTGAAAGTAATTAATTAAACTAATCTAAGTGATTACTGCATTAAGATCATAAAAAGATGAACAAACTGGGAAAGAGAACAATTAGCAAATCAGATTAAACATAGCAGTTTTATATAACACATTGTACTGCATATTCTTGCATATATTATGTAAAGCATGAATCAATCAATCAATCAAAAGAAGCAGATGATTAAACATTTAAACTCACCAAAAGACAAGATCTAAACTTGCATACACACAGGGCAAACTCTCACACAGATTTAAATTAACAACAAAATAGTGTGCAGTAGTAGCAGTGACCACAAAATAAAGCCAGGCTGCTATGTGGCCCTATAATATGTTATATGCCCCACACTAACAATCCAGTAATAATAATATAATTTGAAACTATTCTAAATTAGTATCTATGTATATACTTAATTAAATAAATAGTTAGATACTAATATTATTGTGCATTTATACATGTATTTTGTCATTGACTGGTCAACTGAGGCTAAGCTCAGATATACAGATATTTATGAAGGCATGGGAAAGATGTGTAACCGGAGTCAAATTGTTGAAGGAGAAATGACCAAAATGCCCTTTTGACCGACACTTTTTTACTATGTCTACGCGAAATCCTGTTTGGATCATCGACTTTTTAATCATTAGTCGACAATATTGTAAGCCAACCAGATGTTGTCACATGTCATTATATTGCCCGGCCGACGGTTTTTTTTTTTTTTGAATCTCATCTGACGCCAAAAGAATCTCGTGAAAAGACAAAAATCTCTCGTTTGGCGCCAAAATTATCTTGTAAGATAAGCTCGTTGTACGGAAAAAAATCTAGCCGGGCCAAAAAAATCTCGCCAGGCATGAAAATAATCTCATCAAATGCCAAAATAAAATCGTCAAACGTCAAAAAATCTCGTCAGACGCCAAAATAATCTCGTCGGCAGCCAAAAAGATCTTATCAATGCCAAAATAAACTCGTCGAATGTCAAAAAAATCTTGTCAAACGCCAAAATAACCTCGTCGAATTCCAAAATAAAATCATCAGACGCCAAAATAATCTCGTCGGGCGCCAAAATAATCTCGTCAGACACCAAAATAAACTCATCAAACATCAAAAAATCTCGCCATATTCCAAAATAAACTCGTCAAACGTCAAAAAATCTCGCCAGACGCCAAAATAAACTCGTCAAACATCAAAAAATCTCGTCAGACGCCAAAATAAGCTCGTAAAACATCGAAAAATCTCGTCAGGCGCCAAAATAATCTCGTCACACACCAAAATAAACTCGTTGAACCTCAAAAAATCTCGTTGAGTGCCAAAAAAAATCTCGTCAGACGCCAAAACAATCCCATCCTTCTACGAAACCCGTTGTCCAAATTTCCCATCAACTAATTACTAAAATTCAACAAACCAACAGGATTTCACATTAACACATATAAATATTGGGTTTAGATCAAATACAAATGAAATTATCTGTTAAACGTGAGAATCAAGTAGAGTAATTATCATAGAGTAATTATGTAATTACTCTATGATGTAAGTAGTTATAATTATGTAAATACTCTATGATGTAATTACTTAATTACTTTAGTTGTATATATAATTACTCTACTTGATTCTCATATTAAACACGCTAATTTCATTTGTACGTTAACTTTTCCCATGTAAATATTCAAATATAAACATTCTCCTAACTCTCAATTAAGACTAGTAATAATAACTTAACACAAACTTACCTTACATCGGGTCGTCAAATGGACATTTTGGTCATTTCCTAATAACTTACTTAAAACTAAAACCTCTAACGACGTCGTTTTAAACTAGTTAATAACTTAATATTAATTACCTTAAGATGAACACCCTTATTAATATTATTACAACGTCTACTACTACTCCCAGTCCCACACCGATCCATATCACCAATTAACCTGACGTCATCTCCGGCCATCATCTCCGGCTGAACCACCTTCGAGTACGTCAGCACGCCGTTACGTAACACGAACCACCGCGACCTCCATCCCTTGCCGTAATTCGTCCACTTGTATAATACTCCGGCGAATCTCCGGCTGCCGGAGCACGACTCAGATGACGTCATCCCGACGGCATTGACGTCGGATCTCGTTAACCTTAATCTCACCTCCGCCGCCGCCGCGGAATATGACAGTTTTAGCTCCGGCGAGTTGTCTCCGGCTGCCGGAGTTTCTAAGGATATGCAACATAACGGATGCAGCTCTTTTACTCGCATTTTGTGTTTATTATTATTATTATTGAATATGTTGTTATTATTATTATTATTTGATGAAAGATATTAATATCATGTGATTGTTGGAATGAATATGAATATTTATACAGAGGTTCCAAGTTCCAAAACAGACATAAACATCTGAATCTATTTATTAGGTCATTTTTGTCATTTTCCTTTTTCTTTCTTAAATTATTATTTTTATTATTATTAAATTGTATTTTACGACGATTTTTTTTTTGTGTTTAGGCAACCTTATTTGAAGAGTCTTGTTGGTTTACTTTGACTAGACTGTCTTGTTTTAACAATGTTGTTGGCTGTCAATTGACTGTCGTTGTGTCAACAAAAGAGCAAAATTATCTGACGTGACACATGATGGGATGAAAACTGTGGGCTTGGGATTCGAACTGATAACCTTATACAGAGCCAAGCTTAAATTTTGTATTGTCATAATCTATTAAAAGTGATACAAGTGGAGGATCGAATTTGAATCTCCGACGCAGAACCCAAACCTTTGTCACTGGTTTTAGCTCAGTTTATTAGGTCATGTTCTTTATTATATAAATTAAAAAAATATTATTATTATATGGCACTAACTACTTGATTAGTATTGTTTGATAATATAAAAATTCCTTAAATGTTACTTTTAAAAAGAAAAAAAAGAAACGGCTTTCTTTAAGTGGAAGAGGGCCATGTAAATTTCTAAATTCTTTGTCATATTTGGAGATCACTTTTGGTTAGTTGAAGTGATATTAACTTAAAAAGCATCTTTTAAGTTAAAAGCTATCTTAAAGTGATATTAACTTAAAAGCGTCTTTCTTTAGTTGTAAACTTTATTGTACTTCCTATTTTATTTGAACTGATTGTTTCATCAAACCGGCCTGTCAAACATTTTATTGATGCATTTTTTTCTAGCTAAGTTGATTTCGTATTAATATTTAGATATGAAATATAAAACTGGAAATTAATCGGTAAATGACACTCTAGAACGTTTTGATAGTACATTCCAATCACGATTCAGTTTGCTTCTTGAAACAAATCCATGTATAATGCAAAGTATGGGTTATATATTAAACTCGATTAAGTACTCTATATTTTTTTAGAACGGCAAACACACCCTAGTTTAGACAATCTAAAATCCATCCAAATATCAAAAAATAGCGTTTGAACTTCACCAGTTTCTTGAGCGGAATTCACCGGTATATTTTACCAGATGCTTTCAAGAAGCATGCTTCTTAATAATTGAAAAACTTACTTTTTCATTGACTATTAAGTCGGTGGTTGTGCGGGGCCGATATAATATAAATAACGATTATTTAATGTTACCATTTATTCTACAAAATAGTTATATGTATTTTCTTTCTTTTTTTTTTCTCTTTTTTTTGTTAATATAATTGATGTATTAAATTATATAAATGTAACTGAATGGTCTATTACTCTGAAAAGTGGACTATAAACCATTAACTTTAAACGTAAAAAAAATACTAGTTATATTAATTGTTTTATAAAAAGTTTACTGAGGTTAATGCTTTGTATTTTTACCATTGCAACGTACTTACTTTTATTGATGTAAGTTTTGTTCAAAATGAAGTGTGTACTGTGTAGGTCATGATGTATAAGAAATTGAAGCATAGAAGCACAAGCCATACGAACAATTAGTTTTTTTTTTAAATTCATTTTTAAGATTTTGTTCTTCTTGTTTTATAAAATAGTTACAAATTATTATGTAAAGGTGTTAGACTAATGTGTGATAATATATTTGGAGAAAATTTCTTATATATTTAACAAATAATATTTTAAATGTTAGAGTTCAATCATTTGTCTATATATTGTGGTGAATGTGAAATTTGAAAGAAAAAAAAAGGTGTGCACCACATAGGCTCCATCCGTTCACAAATACGTTTATAAGCATGTAAATATACTTACACTTTTATAAATATTAATAGTTTTTATAAATGTTTAACTTGTTTTATTAAAATTATATATATATATATAATTTAATTTAAAAAAAACTATTTAAAATCTTAATATAAATTTTACAAACACTTTAGAAAGAATAAAAAGAACAAAAAAAGAGTGGTTGTGAAGGGTGTAATCATAAGTCCTTAAACTAGGCAAACAAAATAAATCAAATCATATAACGCCAACTTTGTAAAGATTTTTTAAAAGATATCAGCTGATATTCTTGTGTTCATAAGTCCACAAACACTTTTTTAAGAAGGCCCCTGTTAACTTTCTCACGGATCCTATTGAAGGGATGTCTACTTTACGACCAGCTGATATTGAAGGGAGGTCTACTTTACGACCAGCTGATATTCTTGTGTTCGGGTGGGCAGGGGGGAAACACGCCTGTGTGGATCTTACAGGAGTGTCTCCTCTTGTTGGGCTCAGGGACCGTGGGTTTGTTGTGGGTCAGGCTGCGTTGAAGGCTGAATCGGGCAAAGTTGTTAAACACGAGAAAGCTTGTTTAGATAATCAACATGTCTTTCTACCATTTGCCTTTGATACATTTGGTTTTCTGGCTCTAGAGGCTGTGAAATTTTTGAGTAGGGTTCAGCGCGTCGTACACGGAACATCTTCAGCTTCTAGGTCTCAAAGCTTCGTTTTTAGCAGGATTGGCTTTGCTGTTCAAAAGGGGTTGCGGCGCAGCTTGTTGCCCGTTTGCCTGCCACTTTATTGTAATCGTTTTATAGTAAATTATATAAAACTTCGATTATTTATATATTTAAAAAAAAAAAAAGATATCAAAAATCAAAATTAAGAAATTAACAACAAAAAATAAAATAAAATAGCCTTGCCAGTTGCCACGTGTCTAGTAAAGTGTGGTGCTCAATTCCCTCAGCAAGTATGGGGGGCCTTCCTTTAATCACAACTAAAGAATAATAATCCAGTCAAAAAGGTAAAGCTAACTACTTCTAAGTGTCACATTTAAGACAAAAATCAATTTTACATGCATAAAAAGTAATCTTCACTCATCCTCAATCCTTTTCCAAATAACTAGGGAAAGCACTCTAAACGAACCGAATATTCAACGAACCCTTCATGAATTGTTTGAGAGGAATCACCATGAAGAATCGATATCTGCACCGGCCTTCCTAGATTGTCTTCAAGTACCTTTTCATTTGTAATACAAATTATATTGCAAATGAATTGTGAAGAGGTAGGTCCCAGCAGAGCCCAGTTGGACCCGCAAGACTTAACTAAAGGGACGTCTGCGCAGAGACCAACTGGATCCGCAGGACCCACCATGCTCAGAGACGTGACGTCCTTACGCGCAGTACGCAAGCTGTTCCCGCAGGAAAAGCCTCCCAATGGTGTACTCTGCCTGTTCCCGCAGCTGCGGATACAAGCCATCAGGGAAGGCTACCTGCGCAGCAAAGCTACACGCACAAGGCACTTAGCTCTCATAATAATTCAGTAATGTCACCTGAAGAAGGAATGAGCAAAGCCGGGAACTCTCCCGCACAAAGCCGGGAGAACTCCCGCCCAAATGAGCCAGTCCGTACGATACTGTAGGATCTTTTGTACTGTACCTGACGAGGTATGGACAAAAGATCTGACCAAAGATACGACAGCTCACTGACAACAGTATGACGAGCGGCACGCTCTTGTACTGTATGTCACTATTAGCCGCTGCCTACTCACCAACCTGTCGGAGGACGTGCATAGCCTGCAGTTGGTGGAACAGGAATAGTACACAGCCGGCCTGGTCACTATCAGCCGCTGCCTACCCACCAACTACCAGCATGGCATGTGCGTAGCCCACAGTTGGCAGAACAGGAACACTATTCAGCCGGCTGTACCTTCTTGGAAACCTACCTTCGGCTATAAATACTCCAACACCTTGGAATGGTAGGATCATCTGATATCTTATCATCTCATCTTATCTTATATCTTATACCTGATATCTGCTCTAGTCATTCTCTTAATATACACTTATATTCAAGAGCAATCTAGTTTGATTTTCACGCCGGAGGGTGGTTACAAGGAGGTACCCCCCCCTTCTCAGTGACGAGCTCACGGTGTCTGTTTTGCAGGTTATCAGAAGAACCATCTTTGCCAGGTCTAACCCCTCGTGGGAAACATCTATTTAACCCCCAGATTATCCGTAATCTGCCCGGGGTCGATTAGTGTTTCTTCATTGGCGCCATCCGTGCATAAAAGCTAGAACTAACTCTCAGTTTTTTCAAAATTTCTGAAGAAATGGTTAACGTTACTCCGATCCCAAGGCCAGTAAGTAACCAGGAAACCCCGGTAACCACAACCCCAGCCACTGGGAGGAACACCGGCGGTTATACAAATTTTACGAACACTACCCCGGTTACCCAAGCCGGGACAAGTGCAGTAAACAATATTTCACTGGGGTTCACTGATGCCCAGTTGGATAAACAGACGACGCTCCCTCGCCAAACACTCGATCAAGTTAAGGCGTGGGCCGAAGCACGTCAGAAAGAGTTCCAAGCCGAGTTGGATGAACGTTTGCGTTCACTCCAACAGGCTGACGAATTCGGAAGTACTCGACAACAGCTCAACATGAACAGTGAGTGCGAGTACTCAGACGATGATCGGGAGGAATCCGACACCCACGCAAACCCTCGCCACAGGGCGAAAGGGAAGCGTAAGGAAACGGACTTCCAATCAAGAAGGAATTTTGGAGAAACCTTCAAACCAAGGAACGCGGGAGGAAACCCACGTGACTTCTCCAAAACCTTTAGACCAACTGCCGCAAATGCGGGAAAGTCCAAGTTTGCAAGGGACATTGCGGAAGCAATCGCCCCGAAAAGTGCCAAACAAATATCCAACATCGGCACCTATGATGGTATGTCCGACCTTGATGATCACTTGAACAGATTCATAGCGGGGGCAACCGTCAGCAGCTGGACGGAACCCACGTGGTGTTATATGTTCCAGATGACGCTGGTTGGAGCAGCCAGGGCGTGGTTCGATCGTTTACCGGTCCACCACATCTATGATTGGGCGGACTTTCAGCACAAGTTCAGCCAACACTTCAGTCAACAGAGGAAATATACTGAAGAACAGTGGACGATCCTCAACTGCATCCGAGAGGAAGATGAGTCTTTACTAGACTTCATCACTCGCTTCAACTCCAAAAAGTTGAGCCCGGGCGACATAAGTGAAGATCTTGTTCGCGCCGCTTTCATCCAGGGCGCCGAATACCCAGAGCTTATCCGTACGTTGACGGGTAAGGACGGCATGCCATCAACATGGGATGCCATCATGACGGCGGCTAAGCGCTTTGCCGAGACGGAGAAGCAACTGGGTAGGGACCTTCCCCAGAGTACACATCTCTACACGCAGAGGACCAGAGAAAACAATGTTCGGATCGCCCGGCAGAACAAAAAGAGGAAGCTAGGTATTTGGCAGTCAAGGGTAAACTTTGACACCTCACCCAGCTCTCGCCCTCTTGTTGGCGGAAGGGATAACACGCACCCTTCAAGCTGAAAACACCGGTGGACGCCACTCACCAAAAGCGTCACGGAGATATTTGCTACTGAAAAACTCCCATGGCCAAAAGCTCCGATGATCCGGCAACGACCTAATGCGGATCAGAGCAAATGCGGTCACAGTACAGAGGAGTGTACATCCTTGAAGGATGTGGTTGAAACATTCGTCAAGGATGGAAGACTTGCACACCTTGTGGCATCAATCAAGAATGGAGGGAGGAATGACAAACGGTACAAAGGCAATGGACGAAAGCCCGTTGACATCAGCATCCACATGGTTCATACTAACATCACAGGAAGAAAAAGACGAGCGACAGAACCATGCGCGTGGAAGGAGGCTGAAGTGCGCTTCCCGCGAGTGCCAGGAGGACCCAGCAAAGAAGGCCCTATCGTCATCAAAAGCCACCTGGGGCACTACATCACTTCACGCACTCTTGCTGACAACGGCGCCTCGTCAACGGTGATGTACAGACAGTTCTTCGACAAGCTAGATGACGAAGATAAGGAACGCCTGGAAACGGTCTGCCCTCGATGGAAGGGTTCGACGGCAGCACAAACACCCCCCTGGGTATCCTATCTTTCCCCGTCACTCTCTCGAACGGGAAACACTCCCGCACAGAAGATGTGGACTTTGTCGTAATGAGGAAGCCATACCACACATACGACATTCTCTTTGGGAGAGACGGGATGGCAAGATTCAACGCCGTGGTATCTTCAGTCCACGGCATGATGGGGTGGCCAACAACTGAGGGTGTAGCGATGATCACCGGCATTCCCCAGGTATGCATCGCATCTGTCTCATCTAAACCTAAACCAAAGATGGCTAAACCAACCATCACCGAACCGGAAGAATGGGCCTTCAATGGCAAATACCCGGACCAGGCAGTTACCATTGGCCCAACAGTCATTGATCCCACGCGCACCTTACTCAAACGATTACTACTGAAAAACGCTGACATCTTCGCATGGACACCAGCTGACATGACTGGTGTACCTCGAAGTAAGGCAGAGCATAAGCTGAAGTGTGACCCGGCTTTTACGCCAGTCATACAAAAGCGCAGAGTAATGGGGGCGGAACAAGCTAACGCGTGTAGAACCCAAGTCAAGGAACTCCTTGACGCGGGCATCGTACGCGTTAGCAGATATCAAACATGGGTTGCAAATCCCGTTATGGTACCGAAGAATAACAAACAATGGCGCATGTGCATAGATTTCAAAGACTTAAACAAAGCATGCCCCAAAGATTGTTATCCGTTACCCGAAATTGATCTTAAGGTAGATTCGTTAGCACCGTTTCTCCTTAAATGCTTCCTGGATGCGTATAAGGGGTATCATCAAATCCACATGGCCGTTGATGATCAGGACAAAACCGCTTTTCGGACGCCCGATGGCACATTTTGTTATCAAATGATGCCATTCGGACTTAAGAATGCCAGGTCCACATATCAACGACTGATAGACAAAGAGTTCATTGCCCAAATTGGGAGGAACTTGGAAGTCTACATGGATGACTTGGTCATCAAAAGCCCTGACGCAGAAGCAATGTTGAAAGATATCGAAGAAACTTTCGACACGCTCAGGAAGATAAACATGAAGCTCAACCCGAGCAAGTGTTCCTTTGGGATGGAAGAAGGGAAGTTCTTAGGGGTCATCGTCACTAAAGATGGCTTCAGAGCGAACCCTGAAAAGGTCGAGGCCATTATCAAAATGGAATCACCTACTACCATCAAGCAAGCTCAGACACTGAATGGATGACTAGTTGCACTTAACCGCTTTTTGGCAAACCATGCGGACAAGTCGTTTCCTTTCGTGTCAACATTAAGGAACTGTTTGAAGAAAACGCACTTCCGCTGGACACCAGAAGCGGAAGCAGCTTTTCAGGAGATTCGGTCACGCTTGATTGAACTCCCAACGCTCACAGCACCAGAAGCAGGGGAGGAATTAATCCTATACCTTTCCGCCACAGATAGAGCAACTGGAGCAGTCCTGCTAGCAGAGCGGAAAGGCATCCAGATGCCAATCTACTATGTTAGCCGTGTCCTGACAGACGTAGAAACCCGGTACTCCACCCTGGAAAAATTAGTCTTAGCACTTGTACAAGCTTCACGCAGGCTGAGACGATATTTCCAGGGTCACCCAATCACCATTCTCACCAACTTCAAACTCGCAAACGTTCTAGGCAAACCCGAATTATCGGGACGTCTAGCCAAATGGGCAATTGAGTTTGGGGAATATGCGATAAAGTACAAGCCAAGACCAGCTATGAAAGGCCAGGTCCTGGCCGACTTTATTGCAGAAGTCCCCGCTTCACGGGAGAAAGAGTGCCAGGAGGCGGCTAAACCCTCCCCAGGACAGGACATCAATGATGTCTGGCGACTCTACACTGATGGAGCAGCCAGCAACGAGGGTTCAGGCGCAGGGTTGAAATTAACCAACCCAGCAGGCCAAGAATACACTTACGCTATTCGACTGGACTTTCCAAGTACGAATAACGAAGCCGAGTACGAAGCATTCTTGGCCGGGCTGAGAATTGCGCGTAAAATGGGAGTGAAAAACTTGGAAGCCCACGTAGATTCCATGTGAATGGCCAATCAGATAAACAGAACGTACACGGCCGTGAACGACACAATGGCCCTATACCTCGCACAAGCAAAAACCCTTATGCGCGATTTTAATGATTGTAAAGTCATACACGTCAAGCGTAGCGAAAACAAATCTGCGGATGCGTTAAGCAAGCTTGCGTCATTAGCCTTCACCCATTTGGGAAAGGACATCCACATTGAACTCCTTGAAGCACCATCAGTCCCGTACAAGGAAATTTGTGTCATCCAAACCGGTACAGAAACGTGGATGACACCAATAATAAATTACCATGCAGCGGGTATACTACCAGAGTCGAAAAGGCAGGCAAGAAAACTACGCTGTAAAGCACTGAACTATCAACTCATCGATGACATCCTTTACAGACGTAACTTTCTTGGTCCACTCCTCAGATGCGTCGATGACCAAGATGCCGACTACCTCCTAAGGGAAGTACACGAAGTCATCTGTGGGATACACGCAGGTCCACGCGCAGTTGTAGCTAAGCAAAACAACGCGGGATACTTTTGGCCGGGGATGCATACGGATGCACTGGCATACATCAGAAAGTGTAGGTCTTGCCAACTCTACGCACCCAACACGCATCGCCCGAAGAATGAACTTGTTCCAGTCACCTCTTCATGGCCATTTCAAAAGTGGGCCATCGATGTGACAGGCCCATTTCCCACAGCAGCAGGGAACGTTCAGTATCTAGTGGTCGCCATCGACTACTTCACCAAGTGGATAGAAGCTAAACCCTTAGCCCAAACAACCGCAAAACATATCAAAAAATTTATTTGGGAATTTATTATTTGTCGTTTTGGACTTCCACAGAATCTGGTGAGCGATAACGGCACCAACTTTGCTGACAAGAAGCTACAACAGTGGCTGAAAGAACTTCAAATCACCCACACCTTTACCTCAGTGGCACACCCGCAAGGTAATGGTGAGGTGGAAAGAGCGAATAAAAGCATCGTCGAAGGCATAAAGAAAAGACTCCTGGAACACAGATCCGGTTGGGTAGACGAAGTTCCACACGTCCTTTGGGCAAACAGAACGCTGAAAAAGGCCAGTACGGGAGAAACCCCGTTCAGCCTCACTTATGGCACTGAAGCCATGGTCCCAGTCGAAATTGGTTTGCCCTCACCAAGGGTCTTGATTCAACCAGATGACAATGATGCAGAAAGACGGTTAGACCTTATGCTAACCGAGGAACGCAGAGACTTAGCCGCAGCGCGTGAAGAAAACTACAAGCGACAAATGCAAAAGTACTACAACACGCGGGTAAAACTCTGTAACTTCAACGTAGGAGACTACATATTGCGTAACAACGAGGCTTCAAACCAAGAGCGCCCAGGAAAACTGGCACCGGTCTGGGAAGGACCATACATTATCAAAGAAGTTTTGGGAAAAGGCGCATACCGGCTCGAAAGGCTCGATGGCACTCCTACCCCAAGAACATGGAACGGAGCTCAATTACGCAAATGTTACATGTAGATCAATTCCAAATTTGTAAAGAAAAGGCCTAGAGCCACTTCTAATGGAAATGATTCTCCTTTCACATTGTGTTGATAGCCTTACCTTTATACTTATGAACTTCCCACGCTGATATGCCGGTATTCACCGCATAAATATGGGAAGAAGTAAGTCCTTGCGTGTGGAAGGCGGCAAAACCCGCATAAACACAAAACGGTAAAAATTTCTAAGGAAAACCTTCACGCAGGTCAGCCATAGGTGAAGTTTGGTCATCCCAATAAATGAAAGTGACGGTCCTACCCGCACAATCATGATAAAGGAAACTGAACGTTGACCTATTGGCAACCGCGTGTCGAAAGGTTAACTTATTTAAAACACTTAGAAAATTTTAAAGGAAAAGATGAGGAAAACTTCCACGCAGGTCAGATATAGGTAAAGTTTAGCCATCCTACTAAGTGCAATTGACGGTCTTATCCGCACAATCACGAAAGAGGACGCAAAACTTTAACTTATTATCTGCCACGTTGAAAAGTTAACTTATCTAAGTACTAAAGAAATTGCTAACTTAAATCAAAATATGCGTGAAATAAACAAGGCAAGGAATTGGCAAATAATCTTTATTCCATCGAAATTCAAATATTACAGATTGCTGGGTACATACCCGCATACAAAAGAAGCTATACAAAAATAAAAATCTACTCTAATGGTGGAAAGGGATCTTCAGGATCAAGCTTCAGGACCACTTCCACTTGGACCCGCACCATCAGTAGAGCGTGGCGGTTCAATGAAAGCTTTAAAGATCGCTAGCCCATCATCAGCAACAGCAACTTCGTTCACCTTCTCCACCACCGGATGCGGGAAGGCGGCATACTGATTCACTGCTTGGTCATATACAGCTTCAGTATCAACGTCATATAAAGGGAAGTTGGAAGGCGGGATGCCTTTCTCAACGAACCCTAGACCAAGCAGGAAGCCGACCTTTTCCCCATCCTCATGAGAAGCGTTGAGGGCTGCGCTCATGGCATCGTCGTATGATGTGTCCGTGAAGACTCGATGCACAACCTACAAGAAAAAATACAAGTATCAAAACCTTTTCTATTTACAAAGAAAATCGTAAAGATATTATGAAATTACGCATACCTGAGACAACGCTTCTCGAAGAAGCCATTCCTTGGCAACCAGAGCCTCCTGGAGGGCGGCTTGAGCTTGGTTACGGGCGCGTTCGGCTTCACTTTAATTAAGGTTGGCAAGCAACACTTCCTTTGCAGCAGCCTCTTCAAAGCCCTTTAGCTTCCGCTCAGTGTGGTCAAGCACGCCCCTCTGGTCCAAGATCTCTTGGAGCTTCTTGGCGTCTTCCATAGCCAAGGCATCATGAGCCTGCTGGAGCCTCTCTAGCTTGGCTTTAAGCTCCTCGTTCTCAATGCGTAGAGGCACAGCAACAGCTTCAGCCTTGGTGGCCCTCTCAGTTGCGTTCCGTGCTGTTTCCTTAGCCAGCCGAAGCTGTTCGTTAACAGCTTGGGCAGCCTTGGAACGGGCCTCGAGACGGGCCTGAACTTCAACTTCAAGGGTCTTGAAGGCCTTCTCCTTTTCCGCAGCCACTGCGGTAAGCCTCTTGTTCTCCTCCCGGACAGCCCGCGCCTGAGCTACTTCTTGGATACGAGCTGCTTTTAACTTGTCGTTTTCACGACAAACCAGCTCGACGCGCGGCTGCATCCGGGCCAGGAGAATCCGAAGCTCATTGGTTAGCCTACCCTCCTGGTAGCTAGCCATTGCTTCCCCCAACGCACCACTGGGAGCTGCGTGACGAGCCCACTCCACGCACTCCACAGGCGTGCGAAGGGTTGTTCCTCGGCGGATGTTCCATCGTGGAACATACACTTCATTGGAATCCGACACTGCAAAAGCAAAAAGCAGTTAGGAAAAGATGATAAAAAAAAATATATATATATATATATATACATATATATATATATATACATATATATATATATATATATATAAAATAAAGGCCAAAATAACCCTACGCACCTGTAGGGTCGACGACAGGCCTGTAGCCGCCAAACTCATCACCTGAACCTAACGGATATCCATCCAAAAGGTCAGGCAGATGGGAAGGAGGCAGAGGTTGGCGAGAAGCCCCAAACATACCTGAAGGATCGGCCGTAGTTGCCGACGATGGAGGAGGCATGGTGGAGGCCGCCGCGGTAGAAACCAACGGAGGTGAACTCACCGGAGGTGAACTCACAACCGTGGTCGCCGCTGCGGAAGAGCCCGCAGAAATAGTCACCGCCGGCTCAGTGAAAGAATCAGTAAATATGGCACTGACAGCCGGCGGCGATGTCATCACAGTTGGAACATTTGGCTCAACCGGGTGAGCAACTGAACCAACTGAAGCAGGCGCAGACGCCTGGGTCATCGCCTCAGGTAGGTTGACCAAACCTACCGTCATGGGTCCGGAGGCGCTCCTCCCCGCTCCACCCTGGAATGCGGTAGCATCCACGCCTGTACAAAGAAGATATAAGTATAATGGCGGAAAGATATGAAGTTAAAAGTAAAGGAAGTTTGTACTTACGGGTTTTCTTGAGCCTAAAAGTGCGAACAGGCGGGGACGAACCCAATGGAGCCGGCCTCTTCACGCCGCTCACCGTCGTCGTCTTGGGCTGCTTGGAGGTGACAGTCGTCTCAGCCTCCGGAGCAGTGGTCTTATCACCACCAGGGTTCCCCGCCACCTCCTCGCTTTCGGTCTCTGAATCAGACCGATGCACCGGATCGACAGTGGAGGCAACCTTCGCCTTTCCCTTCCCGCCGACAGCCTTCTTTTTCCGCACCAACGGAGGACCATCTGCGGATTCCTCATCAGAAGATGACAAGATTAGAGGAATTCCAGCAGAGGTTTCAGCATTGAGAGGTCGAGGGTTGAATAACTCCTTACCTGGCCGCGTGGCGCTCAGAATAAGGTGGCCTGGCGGGTAGACCTCCACAAACCGATCCCTCGTTTGCTCCAAGATGGGCAACTCGTTCTCATCGAGAGCACGAGTACCCATCCGGGCAGGACCATCACTCTTCCGCGGCTGCAGGAGAGACTGCAAGTCGTTTCCCTCTGAAATAAAAAGAAGAAACAGTTAGAAGAAAAACCTATATCAACAAAGAAGACAGAGCATACCGTAAGGGACAGAGTTCAAACCGTATTCGAGGACGATAGGAATCTAGGACGCCTCCTTCCACACCCGGCTCATCCCAAGCATCACCATCCCAGACTCCGCAAAGCGGTACACCGGAGTCTGGATCTGGGAGATCTTGGCGAACCACTCCGCCTCCTGGTGGTTAAGGGCGTGAAGGGCGGGGAGTGCTCTCCCATTCTTAAATGTCATCGCAAGGGGGACGACGCGAGCGGAGATAAAGAAAAACTCCCGCTTCCACGACCAAAGACTGCGCTCGGTAGCGCAGATCTTCAACCCCTTGATCCGATTGACCAAGGTGTACCACCCCTGGATACAACTCCAGGAGTGGAAGGTCATCAACCGATCTACGTGAGGCTCCACGCCCAGAATGAGGCACACCCACTCAAAGTGGCGGATCTTGGCGATCGCCATCGGGTGTACCTCCGTCAAATGCACACCGTGCCTCTCCAAGACACGGTATACAAACTTCGTCAATGGGAACCTGAGATTCCCATAAACGAAGAATGCAGCATACACCCCTATTTTGCCCTTGGGGGCATCGTACACCGTCTGGTGTGGCCCCGGAAACTCAGGCTCAAACGACTCGAGCATGAACTTCCGGACGATGTACTGAAAAAGCTCGGATGGAAGAGCACCCTGGCACTCGCTAGCAGTGCTCTTGTCGTCCTTTTCGGACGTCGACGTCGGGTTCTCGACGAACAACTCCGACTCCTCGGCAGTGGCCTCAAAATCACGGGTAGAAGACATGTTTCGGATGTACAGAAAAACGATTTCAGAAGAATGCTCGACGGAATAGTGAGTATTCGCCGGAAATCGTTTAGAAGATGAAGAGAGAAGTGAAAGTGTGGATTACAAAGGACCCTCTCCCCCTTTATATACTCATCGCAATTAATGCGATGAATTTAATGCGGAAGAGAGAGAAATCGCAGGTGCAATGAAACTATGACACGTGACAAAGAGCAGGCTGGCAACAGCTGTTGAAAGGACGCGTGCCATTAATTTCGCGGCCACGCGCCCGAAAATCGCGCCCTCGCGCCTGAAAAAGCGTCTGGAATGACCATGTACTGTCACGTCGCCATAACTTCCTGCACGTCCTGACACAGTCAGAAGAAACCGTCGGACGACGTTTCAACAGTTTGGACTGTTCTTATCCTTTCACCAACTCTTCGAATTTCAAAATTTCAAAAAGATTCAAAAGTAAGCGGGAAAATACCCCTTACCTTGGCAACCAAGAAACTATAAGACAGGTGCGAGTACAGTGTTAAGGCAATACCCTTCACATACTTAGCACCTGCAGGGAATTGAAGCCAGGAATACCTTGGAAGTAAAGTAACTATAAGACGAGTGCGGGTACAGTGTCAAGGCAAAACCCTTCACATACCTAGCACTCCGCAGGGAATTGAAACCAAGAAGGATCTTCTGGGCAGTGCTTGCGGAAACGGGAATAACATCCCCGCATAGCGGGAACGTCGAGAACTAGATTGTTTGAACCTCCAAGATGGAATTGGTTGTTTAAACATAATTGATCACTATGTTCAAAACTACCAAAACCTCATGGAGAATCTACACAAGTGGAACTCAACGCTCCTGACTTGCGAGGAGGTTACAGACCTACCCGCATCACACCCAAAGATCAAGCAGGAAAGTCGGGAATTTCTGCACGTAACATTAGGACTTCCGCGGGAAGAATCCCCATGGAAAACCTTAAAACTAAAACCTTTTCAAAAACCCTTGTTCAAGTCCAAAAGTTCACCTCACTTATTAACAATTCATGAGAAGAACATTGGACTGGGGGGACTTGAAGAGGTAGGTCCCAGCAGAGCCCAGTTGGACCCGCAAGACTTAACTAAAGGGACGTCTGCGCAGAGACCAACTGGATCCGCAGGACCCACCATGCTCAGAGACGTGACGTCCTTACGCGCAGTACGCAAGCTGTTCCCGCAAGAAAAGCCTCCCAATGGTGTACTCTGCCTGTTCCCGCAGCTGCGGATACAAGCCATCAGGGAAGGCTACCTGCGCAGCAAAGCTACACGCACAAGGCACTTAGCTCTCATAATAATTCAGTAATGTCACCTGAAGAAGGAATGAGCAAAGCCGGGAACTCTCCCGCACAAAGCCGGGAGAACTCCCGCCCAAATGAGCCAGTCCGTACGATACTGTAGGATCTTTTGTACTGTACCTGACTAGAGGTGTTCAAAAAAACCGGTTACGGAACCGGTTTGGCCGGTTCAACCGGAAACCGGTTTTTTAAAAACCGGTTTTTTTAAAAACCGGTTTGACCGGTTTACGTAACCGGTTTACGTATCGGTTATACGTTTTGGAGCCAAAACCGGTTTTATAACCGGTTATAAAAAAAACCGGTTTTTTTAAATAACCGGTTATTAAAAAACCGGTTAACCGGTTTTTAAAATAACCGGTTTATTACCGTTATAAAAAAAACCGGTTAACCGGTTTTTTAATAACCGGTTAACCGGTTAAACCGGTTTTCGAACGTTACCAAACGGCTTTATAGCCGTTTTTTTTTTTTTGACCGTTTTTTAGCCGTTTTTTTTTTGTTTTTTTACCATTTTACCCCCACAAACATCTATATATAGTTTAGGTTGGGTATTGGTTAGATCACACTTGATTATACAACTCCAAACGCTCTAAACGTTTATTTCATACGCGATTATACAACTCCAAACGCTCTTCTTTCGTAGTCGTTTATTTCATACTCGAGTATACCACTCTTAATTCGTAGTCGATTATCATGGCCTCCCAAAGTGCTGCTTCATCGGTCAACATGGGTGCCTCGAACACGGGAGAAACCGTCGTTCGGGTCATCCCCACGAAACGAAACCAAGATATTTGGCAACATTTCGACCTATGCGAAATGTCTAACGGAACCCAAAAAGCTAGATGCAAACATTGTTTGAAGTTTTATAACAAAGAAGCAAACTCCAGTTTAAGAGCTCATGTAGAAAAGCCCTCTTGCAAGGTCTTGAAGGACGAATCCGGAAGTAGTTCGCAGCCGGAGATGACGAATCAAGGAACGGTGTTTACGTACGACCTTGAAGCGGTACGTCAACAGTTTGGCAACTTTGTGATTCAACAATCACTTCCTTTCAACCACTTCGACAACCCTCAATTCACGGAGATGATGCAAAAGTATGTTCAACCACGCTACCAACACGTAAGTCGTTCGACCCTTAGAAGAGATTGTCTTAAAGCATGGAAAAACGCTAAGTCCGAACTAATTTCATACTTTTCAAACTTACAAACTGGTGTGAACTTAACAACGGATGTGTGGTCGGTACCTAATGGTTCGCCCGACTCATACATTTGTGTGACGGCTCATTGGGTTGACCCCCGGTCGTGGCAAATGATGAAACGAACCGTTGCGTTTCAATTGTTTGATTACCCGCACACGGGTAGAAATATTTTTAAACTCTTGGATAAAGTCATTCGACAATACAAGATTGAAGATAAAATCTTTTCAATATCGTTTGATAACGCGTCCAACAATACGGCCGCGGTTGGCCATTTAAAATTAAAGTATAAACCTATCTGTGATGGAGCGTTTTTTCATAGCCGATGCATTGCACATATTATCAACTTGGCCGTGCAAGATGGGTTAAACGTGATCGAAACGCAAAGAAACAATTTTAAAAGAATGTTACGAGATGTTTTTAGCAACAATTCAACATTTTCAAGATACAAAAAATTTTGTGAAGAAGCTAACTGTCAATGGTTGGGGCCTAATTGGGATTGTCCAACAAGATGGAACTCGACTTGTGAAATGTTTGAGAAAGCCATCCAACAAAAACAATCGTTAATTGCGTTTCATCAAATTTTGTCAAATAGGGGTAAATGTGCACCGTACGATCCTAGAAACTGGTTATTGATTGAGATCGTTACGGAGGTTCTTCAAATTTTTAAATCTTGCACAACTAGTTTATCCGGGGTTTACTATCCAACAAGCCCCATTGCTTTACCAAAAATTGCTGTCATGTGCACAAAGTTGACTGAAATTCATTGTAGGGGTGCACCTTATTTTGATATGGGTGCAAAAATGAAAGAAAAATTTAGAAAATATTTTCAACAACTACCCGCTGTTTTGACCTGTGCGGCTGCGTTAAACCCTTGCATCAATGTTGGTGGTGTTGAAGCTTTAATAGAAAAAATTTGTGATGAGCTAGAGTTAAACGACGATCAAAACCCCCATTATAACCAAACTTTAAAGAATGCTTTCAACACCACCTTGGCAAACATGTATGATGTTTACCTTACAAAACACGGGTCGTCTTCCCAAATTCATGACTCGTTAAGAGCTGTTGCCCAATCCCAATCCCAAACCGACCTTGAAATGGGGATGTACTACATGATTTGGGAAGACACCGGTAAACGTCAAAGGGTAAACACCCCAAGCAGTGAACTTGGAAGGTATGGTGGTACCAACTTTGTGAAACACATGACTCCGGATGAATTTAGAAGTCTTGATTTGCTGGCTTGGTGGAGAGGTAAGGAGGATGAGTTTCCGATCCTCGCCGCCATGGCCAAAGATTTACTAACGGTCCAAGCTTCCACGGTAGCTTCGGAGTCTGCTTTTTCTGTTTCTGGCAGGGTTATATCGATTAGGAGGACTCGACTCACTCCACCAGCTGTAGAGATGTCGATTTGCTACAAGGATTACTTGGACTCTTTAGATAGGGCACAACATCAACGCTCACTCGAGGGGGAAATGGAGTATGAGGCGGCCTTGTATGAAGACGAGGTCAATCAAGGACACACTCAACCAATGACCGATGAAGAAGCCGCGTACGACGATTACCTAAGGAATAGCTCGGGATCGGGTAGCGAAGAAAATGAGTAACAAACATCAACTTGTTAATGTAATCGTGTCTAAGCATTCTTTAATGTTTGTATTTTTGAGTTACGAATATGCGATAACGATTTAATGTTTGTATTTTTAATGTAAAAGCTATAAATGAAAGTTATGTGTTTTTAATCTTCCAAGCAAAGAATGCTAACAACGAAACCCTAAACCCTAAACCCTAAAGCAAAAAAAAAAAAAAAAAAAAAAAAAAAAAAAAAAAAAAAACCGGTTAACCGGTTAGACCGGTTATTAAAAACCGGTTATAAAAAAACCGGTTTAATAACCGGTTCTAACCGGTTTCTAAACCGGTCCAAACCGGTTTGGCCGGTTTGAGTTTTCATTGATAAAAACCGGTTAATAACCGGTCCGGTTATTAACCGAACCGGTTTTTTTCTGGATAAAAAAAACCGGTCCGGTTAATAACCGAACCGGTTTTTTCAAAAAAACCGATTTGTGCACCTCTATACCTGACGAGGTATGGACAAAAGATCTGACCAAAGATACGACAGCTCACTGAACAGTATGACGAGGAGCACGCTCTTGTACTGTATGTCACTATTAGCCGCGGCCTACTCACTAACCTGTCGGAGGACGTGCATAGCCTGCAGTTGGTGGAACAGGAATAGTACACAGCCGGCCTGGTCACTATCAGCCGCTGCCTACCCACCAACTACCAGCATGGCATGTGCGTAGCCCATAGTTGGCAGAACAGGAACACTATTCAGCCGGCTGTACCTTCTTGGAAACCTACCTTCGGCTATAAATACTCCAACACCTTGGAATGGTAGGATCATCTGATATCTTATCATCTCATCTTATCTTATATCTTATACCTGATATCTGCTCTAGTCATTCTCTTAATATACACTTATATTCAAGAGCAATCTAGTCTGATTCTCACGCCGGAGGGTGGTCACAAGGAGGTACCCCCCCCCCCTTCTCAGTGACGAGCTCACGGTGTCTGTTTTGCAAGTTATCAGAAGAACCATCTTTGCCAGGTCTAACCCCTCGTGGGAAATATCTATTTAACCCCCAAATTATCCGTAATCTGCCCGGGATCGATTAGTGTTTCTTCAAATTGTGTTTCTGATTTAAAGATGTTGAAAATTATGAATTTATGATGGCAAAGCAGTTTTGGAAGTTAGTTGTAACTTCAGTTTTCTCTATTTATGATGAAATAGAAACCTTACCATATTAAAAGTGTGCACATATTCTAATAGCTTAATTTATTTCTTTGATATCTTTCAATATTTTGTTGTTTTTTACTCGATTCATTTGGAAACAGTCTTGAAATTTTGCTTTGCTTTAAGCCTCCAAAATAGTTGAATTGTTCATGATCCGCTTAAGGAAGTGTAATTTTATGTATTGTATACCCCAAAACTTAAATATATGTCGTTTTTATATAGTAAAACATTTTCTTGATATGCAAAACAATCTATAGGAAACCTCCTGGATTTTTTCTTCTAGATCCTTCATCGGTCAATCTTCTCCATATTCCTCACCCACAAGTCTTTCATTATGACAGCGGCAACTACTATCAAACGCGAGATGAGAGAAATAAGCCAGAGGCTTAACTAGTTTGTTAAGTTGCCTAACCCATCAAGCTGTCATTCATTCATTTTTTCCTCTAAAAAGGTAAAACAATATTTTGACTTTTCGGTCGAATTTTTATACATAATAATGTTAAATAACCAATTGAAATATTTATTATAATAATCAAACGTTTTAATAATTTATTAAAAAAAATCAAAATGTTAGTACTTACAATATCTTATTTACAATGACTTTATGTGTCGTCAAGTTTGTCTTTTTAATGTGTTGTTTCTGAATGTTAATATGTAATTATCAAACTAAAATAAAATGAAATGTAAAATTTACATGTGAATATCTTGTAATTTTTATGATTGTTCTTTACGAGTTTAATATGTGAATTTCTTTTGTTTATTTTTCGAGTTCCAAAGTGAAGAAACACTAGGTGACCCGGGGCAGATTACGGATAATCTGGGGGTTAAGTAATGTTTCCCACGAGGATGAGGTCCAGCAGAGAAGGTTGTTCTTCAGGTGACCTGCAAAACAGACACCGTAAGCTCGTCACTGAGAATGGGGGGTTCCTCCTTGTGACCACCCTCCGGCGTGAGAATCAGACTAGATTGCTCTGAATATAAGTGTATATTAAGAGATTGCTAGATAAGATAACGAGATATCAGATGATGTCCTTACCATTCCAAGGTGTTGGAATATTTATAGCCGAAGGTAGGTTTCCTAGAAGGTACAGCCGGCTGAATAGTATTCCTGTTCTACCAACAGTGGACTACGCACAGGCCATGCTGGTTGGTGGATAGACTACGGCCGACAGTAACAAGGTCGGCTGTACACTATTCCTTTACTGCCGGCTATGCACTGTTCCCCCAGCTGTAGGCTGCGCACGTCCCATAGTAAGGGTTGGTGAGTAGGCAGTGGCTAATAGTGACAAAACAGTACTAGAGGGTGCTCCTCCTCGTACTGTTGTCGGTGAGCTGTCACCCTGTGACTGGTTCATGGGCTGTTCTGGTCAGATCGTCTGTTCTGCCCATACCTTAGTAGGTATAGTACAAAAGATCTTCCAGAAGCATACGGACTGGCTCATTTAGGCGGGAGTATTCCCGCCTTGCTCATTCCTTCATGTGACTACTGAAGTAGCTAGTGCCTTGTGCGTGTAGCCTTGCTGTTAGTGCGGGTAGCCTTCCCTGATGGCTTGTATCCGCAACTGCGGGAACAAGCGGGGTACTTCACCATTGGGAGGCTTTCCCTGCGGGTACAGCCGGCGTACTGCGCGTAAGGTTTTCTCTGAGCATGGTGGGTCCTGCGGAAGCAGTTGGTCGTTGCGCAGACGTCCCTGTTCAAGGTGAGTCTTGCGGGTCCAACTGGGCTCTGCTGGGACCTACCTCTTCAAGTCCCCCCAGTCCAATGTTCTTCTCATGAATTATTAATAAGTGAGGTGAACTTTTGGACAAGCAAGGGGTTTTGAAAAGGGTTTTTAGTTTTAAGGTTTTCCGTGGGGATTCTTCCCGCGGTTTTCCTGATGTCACGCAGAAATTCCCGACTTTTCTGCTTGATCTTTGGGTATGAAGCGGGTAGGTCTGTAACCTCCTCGCAAGTCAGGAGCGTTGAGTCCCACTTGTGTGGATTCTCCATGGGGTTTTGATAGTTCTCAACATAGTGATCAATTATGCTAAAACCACCAATTCCATCTTGGAGTTTCAAACAATATAGTTCTCGACGTTCCCGTCATGCGGGGATGTTATTCCCGTTTCCGCAAGCATGGCCCAGAAGATCCTTCTTGGTTTCAATTCCCTGCGGAGCGCTAGGTATGTGAAGGGTTTTGCCTTGACACTGTACCCGCACTCGTCTTACGGTTACTTCCAAGGTATTCCTGGCGTCAATTCCCTGCGGGTGCTAAGTATGTGAAGGGTTTTGCCTCGACACTGTACCCGCACCCGTCTTATGGTTACTTGGTTGCCAAGGTAAGGGGTATTTTCCCGCTTACTTTTGAATCTTTTTGAATTTTTTTTTGAAATTCGAAGAGTTGGTGAAAGGATAAGAACAGTCCAAACTGCTGAAACGTCGTGCGACGGTTTCTTCTGACTGTGTCAGGACGTGCAGGAAGTTATGGTGACGTGACAGTACCTGGTCATTCCAGACACTTTTTCAGGCGCGTGGGCGCGATTTTTCGGGCGCGTGGCCGCGAAATTACTGGTACGCGTCCTTTCAACAGCTGTTGCCAGCTTGCTTTTTGCCACGTGTCATAGTTTCATTGCACCTTCGATTTCTCTCTCTTCCGCATTAAATTCATCGCATTAATTGCGATTAGTATATAAAGGGGGAGAGGGTTCTTTGTAATCCACACTTTCACTTTTCTCTTCATCTTCAAAACGATTTCCGGCTAATACTCAACTTTTCAGTCGAGCATTCTCTCGAAATCGTTCTCTTCTTTCATATCTGCAAGATGTCTTCTGCTTACGATCTTGAGGGTACAGCCCAGGAGGCTGGGGTGCACGCCGAGCACCCGTCATCCACGTCCGACAAGGATGACAAGAGTACTGCTGGCGAGTGCCAGTGTGCTCTGCCTGTCGATTTATATCAGTACATCGTCAGGAAGTTCATGCTCGAGTCTCTCGAGCCTGAGTTTCCTGAACCTCATCAGACGGTGTATGATGCCCCCAGATGCAAGATCGGGGTATATGCCGCATTCTTTGTCTATGGGAATCTTAGGTTCCCATTGACAAAGTTTGTGTACCGTGTCCTAGAGAGGCACAGTGTACACCTGACCGAGGTGCACCCGATGGCGATCGCGAAGATTCGCCACTTCGAGTGGGTGTGCCGGATTCTGGGCATTGAGCCCTTCGACGACCGCCTGATGACCTTCTACTCTTGGAGGTGCATCCAGGGGTGGTATACTCTGATAACCCGTATAAAGGGTTTGAAGATTTGCGCAACCGAGCGCAGTCGTCGTTCGTGGAAGCGGGAGTTCTTTTTTATCTCCGCTCGCGCCATCCCCCTTGCCATGAAGTTCAAGAATGGGCAAGCACTCCCCAGCCTTCACGCCTCCAACTATCAGGAGGCGGAATGGTTCTCGAAGATATCCCGAGTCCAATCTCCGGTTTACCGCTTTGCGGAGTCCGGGATGGTGATGCTCGGGATGAGCCGGGTATGGAAGGATGCGGATGCGCAAAAGATCCCGATCGTCCTCGAATACGGTTTGAACTCTGTTCCTTACGGTACGGTCTGTCTTCTTTGTTTATATTTGTTTGTCTTCTAACTTTTTTCTTCTATTTCAGAGGGGAACGACTTGCAGTCGCTCCTGTATCCGCGGGAGGCTGATAGTCCCGCTCGGATGGGTACTCGTGCTCTAGATGAGAACGAGCTGCCCATCCTTGCACAGACGGCGGATCGGTTCGTGGAGGTCTACCCGCCAGGCCACGAGATCTTGAGCGCCAGGTGGCCAGGTAAGGCGTTATTCAACCCTCGACCCCTCAATGTTGAAACCTCTGCTGGAATTCCTCTAATCCTGTGTTCTGATGAGGAATCCGCAGATGGTCCTTCGTTGGTGCGGAAGAAGAAGGCTGCCGGCGGGAAGGGGAAGGCGAAGGTGGCCTCCACTGCCGATCCGGTGCCTCGGTCTGACTCAGAGACCGAGAGCGAGGAGGTGGCGGGGAACCCCGGTGGTGATAAGACCACTGCTCCGGAGGCTGCGACTGTCACCTCCGGAGAGCCCAGGATGACGACGGTGAGCGGCGCAAAGAGGCCGGCTCCATCGGGTTCGTCCCCGCCTGTCCGCACTTTTAGGCTCAAGAAAACCCGTAAGTACAAACTTCCTTTATTTTTAACTTCATAGCTTTCCATCATTAATACTTATTTTCCTTGTGCAGGCGTGGATGCTACCGCATTCCAGGGTGGAGCAGGGAGGAGTACCTCCCCGCCCATGACGGTAGGCTTGGTCAGCCTACCTGAGGCGACGACCCAGGCGACTGCGCCTGCGCCTGCTTTCGCTGGTTCAGTTGCTCACTCCGTTGAGCCAACTGTTCCAGCTGTGATGACATCACCGCCGGCCGTCAGTGCCATATTTACTGCATCTTTCACTGAGCCGGCGGTTACCTTTGCTGCGGACTCCGCAGCGGCGACCGCGGCGGCCTTCACCATGCCTCCTCCGTCATCGGCAACGACGGCCGATCCTTCAGGTATGCATGGGGCTTCTCGCCAACCTCTGCCTCCTTCCCATCTACCTTACCTATTGGACGGATTTCCCTTGGGTTCAGGTGACGAGTTTGGCGGCTATCGGCCTGTTATTGACCCTACAGGTGCGTAGGGTTCTTTTGGCCTATTTTTTTTTTTTGTTTATATATCATCTTTTCCTAACCGCTTTTTGTTTTTTGCAGTGTCGGATTCCAATGAAGTGTATGTTCCACGATGGAACATCCGCCGAGGAACAACCCTTCGCACACCTGTGGAGTGCGTGGAGTGGGCTCGTCACGCAGCTCCCAGTGGTGCGTTGGGGGAAGCCATGGCTAGCTACCAGGAGGGTAGGCTAACCAATGAGCTTCGGGTTCTCCTGGCCCGGATGCAGCCGCGCGTCGAGCTGCTTTGTCGTGAAAACGACAAGTTAAAAGCAGCTCGCATTCAAGAAGTAGCTCAGGCGCGGGCTGTCTGGGAGGAGAATAGGAGGCTCTCCGCCGCGGCTGCGGAGAAGGAGAAGGCGTTCAAGGCCCTTGAAGTTGAGGTTCAGGCCCGTCTCGAGGCCCGTTCCAAGGCTGCCCAAGCTGTTAACGAACAGCTTCGGCTGGCTAAGGAAACTGCTAGGAACGCAACTGAAAGGGCCACCAAGGCTGAAGCTGTTGCTGAGCCTCTACGCCTCGAGAATGAGGAACTTAAAGCTAAATTAGAGGCGCTCCAACAGGCTCATGATGCCTTGGCGATGGAGGACGCGAAGAAGCTCCAAGAGATCCTGGACCAGAGGGGCGTGCTTGACCACACTGAGCGGAAGCTAAAGGGCGTCGAAGAGGCTGCTGCAAAGGAAGTGTTGCTTGCCAACCTCAATAAAAGTGAAGCCGAACGCGCCTGTAACCAAGCTCAAGCCGCCCTCCAAGAAGCTCTGGTCGCCAAGGAATGGCTTCTTCGAGAAGCGTTGTCTCAGGTAAGCTTTTAATGTCTTTACGCTTTTTTTTGTAAATAGAAAAGGTTTTGATACTTGGTACTTTTTTTTTTCTTTTTGTAGGTTGTGCATCGGGTCTTCACGGAGACGTCTTATGACGATGCTATGAGCACAGCCCTCAACGCTTCTCATGAGGATGGGGAAAAGGCCGGCTTCCTGCTTGGTCTAGGGTTTGTTGAGAAAGGCATCCCGCCTTCCAACTTCCCTTTGTATGATGTGGATACTGAAGCTGTTTATGACCAAGCAGTGAATCAGTATGTCGCCTTCCCGCATCCGGTGGTGGAGAAGGTAAACGAAGTCGCTGCTGCTGATGATGGGCTAGCTATCCTTAAAGCTTTCCTTGAACCGCCACGCTCTACTGATGGTGCGGGTCCAAGTGGAAGTGGTCCTGAAGCATGATCCTGAAGATCCCTTTCCACCATTAGCGTAGATTTTTGTTTTTTTTGTATAGCTTCTTTTGTATGCGGGTATGCACCCAGCAATCTTTGTAATATTTGAATTTTGATGGAATAAAGATTGTGTTAATTCTTTGCCTTGTTTATTTTACGCATGTTTTGATCTAACTTAGCAATTTCTTTAGTACTTAGATAAGTTAACTTTTTAACGTGGCAAATTATAAGTTTGTTTCGCTTCCTCTTTCATGATTGTGCGGGTATGACCGTCACTTACACTTAGTAGGATGGCTTAACTTTACTTATATCTGACCTGCGTGGAAGTTTTCCTCATCTTTTCCTTTGAAATTTTCTAAGTGTTCAGAATAAGTTAACCTTTGGACGTGGTAGATAATAGGTTGAAGTTTTGCCTCATTGTTCGTGATTGTGCGGGTAAGACCGTCACCTGCACTTACAAGGATGGCTAAACTTTACTTACATCTGACCTGCGTGGAGGTTTTCCTTAAAACTTGAAATTTTTACCGTTGTGTTTATGCGGGTTTTGCCGCCTTCCACACGTAACGACTTACTTCTTCCCCTATTTATGCGGTGAATACCGGCACATCAGTGTGGGAAGTTCATAAGTATAAAGGTAAGGCTATCAACACATTGTGAAAGGAGAATCATTTCCATTAGAAGTGGCTCTAGGCCTTTTCTTTACAAGTTTGGAATTGATCTACATATAACATTTGCGTAATTGAGCTCCATTCCATGTTCTTGGGATGGGAGTGCCATCGAACCTTTCGAGCCGGTATGCGCCCTTTCCCAGAACTTCTTTGATAATGTATGGCCCTTCCCAGACCAGGGCCAGCTTTCCTGGGCGTTCTTGGTTCGAAGCCTCGTTGTTACGCAGTATGTAGTCTCCTACATTGAAGTTGCAGAGTTTTACCCGCGTGTTGTAGTACTTTTGCATTTGTCGCTTGTAGTTCTCTTCACGCACTGCGGCTAAGTCTCTGCGTTCCTCGGTTAGCATAAGGTCTAACCGTCTTTCCGCATCATTGTCTTCTGGCTGAATCAAGACCCTTGGTGAGGGTAAACCAATTTCGACCGGGACCATGGCTTCAGTGCCATAAGTGAGACTGAACGGGGTTTCTCCCGTACTGGCCTTCTTCAGCGTTCTGTTTGCCCAAAGGACGTGCGGAAGCTCATCCACCCAGCCGGATCTGTGTTCCAAGAGTCTTTTCTTTATGCCTTCGACGATGCTCTTATTTGCTCTTTCCACCTCACCATTACCTTGCGGGTGTGCCACTGAGGTAAAGATGTGGGTGATTTGAAGTTCTTTCAGCCACTGTTGTAGCTTCTTGTCAGCAAAGTTAGTGCCGTTATCGCTCACCAAATTCTGTGGAAGTCCAAAACGACAAATAATAAATTCCCAAATAAATTTTTTGATATGTTTCGCGGTTGTTTGGGCTAAGGGTTTTGCTTCTATCCACTTGGTGAAGTAGTCGATGGCTACCACTAGGAACTGAACATTTCCTGCTGCTGTAGGAAATGGGCCTGTCACATCGATGGCCCACTTCTGAAATGGCCATGAAGAGGTGACTGGAACAAGTTCATTCTTCGGGCGGTGCGTGTTGGGTGCGTAGAGCTGGCAAGACCTGCATTTTCTGATGTATGCCAGCGCATCCGTATGCATCCCCGGCCAAAAGTATCCCGCGTTGTTTAGCTTAGCTACAACAGCGCGGGGACCTGCGTGTACTCCACAGATGCCTTCGTGTACTTCCCTTAGGAGGTAGTCAGCATCTTGGTTGTCCACGCATCTTAAGAGTGGGCCAAGAAAGTTACGTCTGTAAAGGATGTCATCGATGAGTTGATAATTCAGTGCTTTACAGCGTAGTTTTCTTGCCTGTGTTTTTGACTCTGGTAGTGTACCTGCCGCAAGGTATTTTATTATTGGTGTCATCCACGTTTCTGTGCCGGTTTGGATGACACAAATTTCCTTGTGCGGGACCGAAGGTGCCTCGAGGAGTTCAATGCGGATGTCCTTTCCCAAGTGGGTGAAGGCTAATGATGCAAGCTTGCTTAACGCATCCGCAGATTTGTTTTCACTACGCTTGACGTGTATGACTTTGCAATCATTAAAATCGCGCATAAGGGTTTTTGCTTGTGCGAGGTACAGGGCCATTGTGTCGTTCACGGCCGTGTACGTCCCGTTGATTTGATTGGCTACTAACATGGAATCCACGTGGGCTTCCAAGTGTTTCACTCCCATCTTACGCGCAATCCTCAGCCCAGCCAAGAATGCCTCATACTCGGCTTTGTTATTCGTACTTGGAAAATCCAGTCGAATAGCGTAAGTGTATTCTTGGCCTGCTGGGTTGGTTAGTTTCAGCCCAGCGCCTGAGCCTTCGTTACCGGCTGCTCCATCAGTGTAGAGTCGCCAGACATTATTGATGTCCTGTACTGGAGAGGGTTGAGCCTCTTCCTGGCACTCTTTTTCCCGCGATGCCGGCACTTCCGCAATAAAGTCGGCCAAAACCTGGCCTTTTATGGCTGGTCTTGGCTTATACTTTATCGCGTATTCCCCCAACTCAATTGCCCATTTGGCTAGGCGTCCCGATAACTCAGGTTTGCGTAGAACGTTTGCAAGTTTGAAGTTGGAGAGTGGTTATTGGGTGGCCCTGGAAATATCGTCTTAACCTGCGTGAAGCGTGTATAAGTGCTAAGACTAATTTTTCGAGGGTAGAGTACCGGGTTTCTACGTCTGTTAGGATACGGCTGACATAATAGATTGGCATCTGGATGCCTTTTCGCTCTACTAGCAGGACTGCCCCGGTTGCTCTATCTGTTGCGGAAAGGTATAGGATTAACTCCTCTCCCGCTTTTGGTGCTGTGAGCGTTGGGAGTTCGATCAAGCGTGACCGAATCTCCTGAAAAGCTGCTTCCGCTTGTGGTGTCCAGCGGAAGTGCGTTTTCTTTAAACAGTTTCTCAATGTTGACACGAAAGGAAACGACTTATCCGCGTGGTTCGCCAAAAAACGATTAAGTGCCACTAGTCGTCCATTCAGTGTCTGAGCCTGTTTGATGGTAGTAGGTGATTCCATTTTGATAATGGCTTCGACCTTTTCAGGGTTCGCTCTGAAGCCATCTTTAGTGACGATGACCCCCAAGAACTTCCCTTCTTCCATTCCAAAGGCACACTTGCTCGGGTTGAGTTTCATGTTTATCTTCCTAAGCGTGTTGAAAGTTTCTTCGATGTCTTTCAACATCGCTTCTGCGTCAGGGCTTTTGATGACCAAGTCATCCATGTAGACTTCCAAGTTCCTCCCAATTTGGGCATGAAACTGGTTGTCCATCAGGCTTGGTATGTGGACCCGGCATTCTTAAGTCCGAATGGCATCATTTGGTAACAAAATGTGCCATCGGGCGTCCGAAAAGCGGTTTTGTCCTGATCATCAACGGCCATGTGGATTTGATGGTACCCCTTATACGCATCTAGGAAGCATTTAAGGCGAAACAGTGCTAACGAATCCACCTTAAGATCAATTTCGGGTAACGGATAACAATCTTTGGGGCATGCTTTGTTTAAGTCCTTGAAATCTATGCACATGCGCCATTGTTTGTTATTCTTCGGTACCATAACGGGATTTGCAACCCATGTTTGATATCTACTAACGCGTACGATGCCTGCGTCAAGGAGTTCCTTGACTTGGGTTCTACACGCGTTAGTTTGTTCTGGCCCCATTACTCTACGCTTTTGTACGACTGGCGTAACAGCCGGATCGCACTTGAGCTTATGCTCTGCCTTACTTCGGGGTACACCAGTCATGTCAGCTGGTGTCCACGCGAAGATGTCAGCGTTTTTCTGTAATAAGCGTTTGAGTAAGGTGCGTGTGGGATCAACAACTGTTGGGCCAATGGAAACGGCCTGGTCCGGGTATTTGCCGTTGAAGGCCCATCTTTCCGGTTCGGTGATGGTTGGTTTAGCCATCTTTGGTTTGGGTTTAGATGAGACAGATGCAATGCATACCTGGGGAATGCCGGTGATCATCGCTACTGTGACATCTGCCCCGATCCGACCCGACCCAGGTACCCGTTTTTCTGACCCGATCTCTTTCTTTTATGATTTAATATTTATTTATACTTATATTTTACTTTTAATAATAATAATATACTTTTCCTTCCCGCCTCTTTCTCTCTCTTTCTTTCCGCCGTCCCGTCCCTTTTCTCCTCTCTATCCGCCTTCTTTTCCCTCTTGTCGCCGTCCCGCCCTTACGCCTTGTTTCCCTCTTTCTTCTAACTCTTTGCTTGTCCTTTGTTCCTTCCCGCCTAAGGTTGTCTGCGCAGCTCCACGCGCCAGACCCCTTACAAGGAAGCCTGCGTGAAGACCATCTGTTCCTGCGATACGCGAGACGAACTCTTCTCGCAGCGCGCTAAGAATTGTAATTCTTCTCGCAGCGCGCTAAGAACGGTAGTTCTTCCCGCGACGCGCTAAGGATTGTAGTTCTTCTCGCAGCGCGCTAAGAATCGTAGTTCATCCCTCGACGCGCGAAGAATTATAGTTCTTCCCGCGGCGCGCTAGGAATTTTAGTTCCTCCCGCGGCGCGCTAAGAAATGTGATTCTTCCCGCGGCGCGCTTAGAAATATAATTCTTCCCGCGACGCGTTAAGGTTGGTTCTGTCTGCCTTCGCGCTCGCGCACTTTTGCCTTCGCGCTCGATGCCTTCTCACGTTTAACCCTTTGAGTTTTCTTCTGTTTAATCTAGCCGTTTGCTTTTGTGTTGTCTTATCTTTTGTGCTGTTGACCTAATCTGCTTTATGTCTGAAAAGTTACTTTCGGCGCAGCATGCGCACCAACCCCATTGGTTGACAGAAAAAGTGACTGACATTATCTTTTGAGATCTGCTTTTTCCATGCCTGACCTGTACCTTTTTCTGAACTGCCCATGCCTTTTTACTGTTCCCTGTCAGCTTTATCTTGCCCCCTGCAGCTGCCATATCTTTTGATATCTTTTGCTTTTGGAATCTTTTACTTTTTGAGATCTTTTCCCCTTTTTCTAGGGATTGTGTTCCCTAGGGTTTCCCTATAAATAATAATGTTATTTTCTTAACACATCACACACAAACACTTAATTTAACCTCCTCCTTGCTCTCTCTGCCGCCTTCCTCTCTGCCTCCGTCTTCCTTTCTATTCTGCCCTGCTTTCCGGTAATATATATATTATGTATAATAATTTACTTATTAATTATGCTAACTTATAATCAAGACTTAAATCAATTCATTAAAACAATAATCTTATTTATAGGTTAACTTGTGCTTGTTTAAAGTTGGTTCTTGCTTTGTCTTTCTTCACACCGATTATCAAGTGAGTAATCTCGTACCTAATCCCTTTTTGCTTTTAATGTTTTGGGATGTTCATGTGTTCATACAAACTTAGAGTCTTAAACTTGTTTATGAACTTTAGTCGCGCAGTATCCCATGTGTTGAGGACGTAGACTTGGCTGTTTATTTGTATGTGTGGATCATTAACCGTCTTGTCGGTCTATTCCGCAGTTCTCATGGTACCATTAGATGAACACGGGAGAACTATCGTTTATGATTTTCTCTTTTGTTTACACATGCACAGTTTGTCTTGTTTGTGAGCTCAATTGTGAGCACTGGCAGTCTATGAATCTTAGAGTTGGTCCCGATCAGATTACACCCTTGTTGAAACCAGACATACACATGTTGCGTGCAGATTTATGGTTATCTATGTATTATATTAAACTTGATTTCTCACCAACACGCAAGTGTTTGACGTTTATTTTAACACATGTTCAGGTTTGCAGTAGCTGTTTTGGAGCTTGTGGACACGTAGGACGTTTTTACTTTTGGACCTAGATTAAAATGTATCAAGACAAGTTATTGCTGTTCGAATATTATGATTTATAATATATTGATTTATGATGATTTATGTTATCTTGTGTTTACTCTGCGCGTGCGCGAATGAATGTATTTATTAAATATTGACACCCAATAGTGTCACGAGTAATGAAACAATATGTGGCGCCCCGATGTATAATCCGCCTTTGGTCGGGGTGTACCAGATTGGTATCAGAGCTCGTTGACTTTAGGATAGGTGGTTAGACGTAACGGCCTAGAATACCTAAGAGTCCCTTCTCGCGCATGAGAGAAATCTCATGTTTGCACGCTTATTGTTAATTACTCGTTATTTATGAATATGCTCACGCAGACGCAGTATATGATTTTATGTTTTATTCCGCGATATTTCGATTTTTGTTGAATTTCGATTTTTATTGATTTTACTTACATATTCGTTTGTTGGATTTGAAAATCCGAAAAGTCATGGTGATACATGAATAGTTGATTTTCAATTTCCATTTACGATTATGTTCTGAGATTGGAGACTTGAAAAGTCATGGTGATACATGAATTGTCAACCTCCAATACTCATTTTCTTGTATATTTTATATTGAAGATTGAAAAGTCATGGTGATACATGAATCGTCAATCTCCAATACTCGTTTGCTCGTATATTTTAAATTGGGAATTCGGAAAGTCATGGTGATACATGAATTGTCGATTCTTGATTCGAATTTGTTACCTTTATTAAGTCTGCATCTAGGGTCATTTATTTTACTTTAACTTTTGACAGTAACTAACTCCGCGAAACCAAGCTTTTCGAGGTTATACTTTGCGCTATAACCAAGATATTAACTAAAATTAAAATTTTTATAGAATGCCTCCGCTATCTCGCCGATTTCAGAGAAGAGAAGCCTGGCGCATGCGTAGACAGCAACGTTCCCAGGAAATGGCCGCCGCAATAGCCCAAGCTTTGAGCCAAAACAATACCAACACCTCTGGTTACAACATTAAGTCCTTTAACGCGGGTAACCCTCCAAAGTTCACAGGTCTTGAAGGAGCCACCGTGATGCTCCAGTGGCTTGAGAAAATAGAAAACACTTTCCTCCACACCCAATGCCCCTCAGACAGACGAACCCTATATGCTTCCAGTGTCCTGGAATCTAGAGCGCTTACATGGTGGAATGGAGTAGCTCATGCGCGTGGCGCAGAAGCTGCTTCCAGCATACTCTGGGAGGAATTTAAGGATCTCTTGACGCGAGAATTCTGCCCTCCCAACGAAGTAAAGCGCCTGGAGGAAGAATTTTGGAACCTGAAGCAATACAGTGGAGAAGCGCGCGAGTACGCGACGCGCTTCCACGAGCTAAGCTTACTGGTCCCTCACCTTGTTACCCCTTCACGCTGAGCAATCGAGAAATTCCTTGGGGGTCTCCCCATGGAAATTCAAGATTCTGTATGGGCCAGAAACCCAGTAACCCTCCCTGACGCTATTGAGTTGGCCACTGTGCTCAGCGACAACCATGTCAGAGCAGGAACCTTGTTCCTGCGGGGAACAGAAAAGACCAAACTCACCAAGACTGCCCCTGAACCAACAGAAACCAAACCTGAACCCTCAAACCGTAACAACCTCAAGCGCAGGCGCAAGGCCTATGCGCTTACCAACCCGCCCATTGTCCAGCAACCCATCTACCAACCCCCAGTTTACGCGCCTAACCCTCTGTCAGCTTACCCAACACCTCCTGTAGTCCACAACTATGCCTTAACCAATCCAGCACTCCCTGCCCCGCCAACTAAGAAACCTTACACAGGAAACCACCCCTTTTGCCCAACCTGTAGGCTCCACCACCCACCTCAAGTCCCATGTCGACTTTGTACCCGATGTGGCCGCGCTGGTCACCTTGCAGAAAACTGTAGAGTCCTTCCCGCCAATCCAATTGCGCCAACACCACCAGTCTACCCGCAGAACCCACAACCAACCTACCAAAACCCACGACCCAGATCGTGCTTTAACTGCGGTGATCCCAGTCATTTCCGGAACGCGTGCCCAAGACTACAAGTTCAGATTACGCAAGCGAATCCGGTGAACCAGATTTCAAACCAAGTAACGCGCGGACGAGCTTTTAACATAACCGCGCACCAAGCGCAAGCGAATAATGACGTAGTTAATGGTACATTTTTGCTTAACGGATTTTATGCTTCTGTACTTTTTGATACTGGCGCCGATCGAAGTTTTATCTCTCGCGCCTTCGAGCAGAAGCTTGCGCGACCGCGCAACGATTTAAAAGAGAATTTTTCAGTTGAATTGGCTAATGGCGAAACTGTTTTAATTAACTCGGTGATTAAAGATTGCACGCTTAACCTTAACGAAAACGATTTTCTAATCGACCTCATCCCCATGCCTCTTGGAAGTTTCGATGTTATTATTGGTATGGACTGGCTTACGCATAATCGCGCCGAAGTTATTTGCGCCAAGAAGATGGTTCGCATACCTCGAGAAAATGGTGATCTTCATATCTACAGCGAGAAACCCTCCCGCGGTCTTAAACTTATGTCTTGCGCCGAAGCCCGAAGGCTCATGCGGAAAAGGTGTATTGCATTCTTAGCCCATGTGGTTAAACCTGCTGAAGAAAAAAAGAAGCTTCGCGATATCCCTGTTGTGCGTGATTTCCCTGAAGTTTTTCCTGATGATCTTCCTGGTATCCCTCCCGCTCGTGAAGTCGAGTTTCGTGTTGATCTTGTCCCTGGTGCTTCCCCCGTAGCTAAATCTCCTTATCGTCTTGCACCCGCTGAGATGCAAGAATTGGCCAGCCAACTTCAAGAGTTGACTGCTAAAGGATTCATTCGCCCTAGCTCTTCGCCCTGGGGTGCTCCGGTGTTGTTCGTTAAAAAGAAAGATGGTTCGTTTCGCATGTGTATTGATTACCGCTAGTTGAACAAACTCACCATTAAGAACCGGTATCCCTTACCACGTATTGACGACCTCTTTGATCAACTCCAAGGTGCCTCTTGTTTTTCCAAGATTGATCTCCGCTCTGGCTATCACCAGTTGCGCATCCGCGATGAAGATGTTCCGAAGACTGCTTTTCGAACCCGCTATGGCCATTTTGAATTCTTGGTCATGTCCTTCGGTTTAACCAACGCACCCGCCGTTTTCATGGATCTAATGAATCGGGTGTGTAGGCCTTTCTTGGATAAATTCGTGATCGTGTTTATCGATGATGTTCTGGTGTATTCTAAGACCAAGGCCGAGCATGAGCAACATCTTCGGTTGGTGTTGCAAAAGCTTCGAACCGAGCAGCTCTATGCTAAGCTTTCCAAGTGTGAATTTTGGTCGGATGAAGTACAGTTCCTTGGCCATGTTGTTAACAAGATGGGTATCCATGTCGACCCATCCAAAATTGAAGCAATCAAGAACTGGATTACGCCATCCACTCCTACCGAAATCCGTTCCTTCTTGGGCTTAGCTGGTTACTACCGGCAATTTATTTCGAACTTCTCGAAGATCGCTTTGCCTTTAACAGCTCTAACGCACAAAGGTAAACCGTATATTTGGGGCTCGAAGCAAGAAGAAGCCTTTCTGACGCTCAAGCGTTTGTTGTGTGAAGCTCCTGTTCTTGCGCTACCTGAGGGTAATGAAGATTTTGTCGTGTATTGCGATGCATCCAACCAAGGTCTCGGTTGTGTTCTTATGCAACGAGGCAAGGTTATCGCTTACGCATCAAGGCAACTCAAGGTTCATGAAAAGAATTATACAACTCACGACCTCGAACTAGGCGCAGTTGTTTTTGCCTTGAAGATCTGGAGACACTACCTTTATGGTACTAAGTGTATCCTCTACACTGACCATAAAAGCCTTCAGCATATCTTTGATCAGAAGGAACTTAACATGAGGCAACGCCGATGGAATGAACTCATCAGCGATTACGATTGTGAGATCCGGTATCATCCTGGTAAGGCTAATGTGGTAGCCGATGCGCTCAGCCGAAGACCCTGCCAGCTTAACTGTATCTTGCCGCGCACCCAGCTTCACTTCGCGCCGATCCAAAGCAACCTTGAATCGCGTATTCGTGACGCGCAGCGCGCATCCATCAGTAATGGTAACCTTCGCGCCGAGTTAGCGTGTGGCGCGGAAGCACACTTTGTCCCTAATCTGAGTGGAATTCTCTGTTATCTTAATCGCATCTGGATTCCCTTTGATGAGAATCTTCGCGCTGATATCCTGAGTGAAGCGCACAAATCTCGGTATTCTATTCATCCTGGCGCTGATAAGTTGTACAAGGATTTGCGCATTACTTATTGGTGGCCCGGTATGAAAAAGGATATTGCTGTGTTCGTAGCTAAATGTCTGACTTGTTCTAAAGTGAAAGCTGAACACCAACGCCCATCTGGTTTGCTCGAACAACCAGAAATTCCTACGTGGAAATGGGAATGTGTAGCGATGGACTTTATTACCAAGTTACCTTTGACAACAAGCAAACATGATAGCATTTGGGTAATAGTGGATCGATTGACTAAGTCTGCTCACTTTCTGCCCATTCGTGAAAACTACCGTGTTGAGCAACTCGCGCAGCTTTATGTCAAGGAAATTGTCTGCCGCCATGGTACTCCTTTGAGCATCATATCCGATCGCGATGGCCGTTTTATATCTCGCTTTTGGAAATCTCTCCAATCTGCGCTAGGAACTCGCTTGGACATGAGTACGGCATATCATCCCCAGACTGACGGACAGTCTGAGCGAACTATTCAAACTCTTGAGGATATGCTCCGATCTAGTGTTCTTGATTTTGGAGGTAATTGGGATTCACACCTGCCTTTGACTGAGTTCTCTTATAATAACAGCTATCATTCCAGTATCGGTATGGCCCCATTTGAAGCACTTTACGGTCGTAAGTGCCGCTCCCCGATTTGTTGGAGCGAAGTGGGAGAAACTCAAATCACAGGACCCGAACTTGTTCAAGAGACAACCGATAAAATCGCCAAGATCCGTGATCATCTGCTGACTGCCAGAAGCCGACAGAAGAGTTACGCAGATCGTAGGCGGAAGCCTCTCGAATTTCAAGTTGGTGATCTTGTTCTCCTCAAAGTGTCGCCCTGGAAGGGTGTTGTCCGCTTTGGGAAGAAAGGTAAGCTTGCTCCTCGATATGTTGGACCATTTAAGATTCTCGCGCGTGTAGGAAAAGTTGCCTACAGACTTGACCTGCCGCCCGCGCTCAGTAATGTGCATCCAACGTTCCATGTATCCAATCTCAAGAAGTGTTTAGCTGACGAGAACCTTCACATTCCACTTGAGGAAGTTCAAGTTGATGAAACTATGCATTTCGTTGAGAAACCTGTTGAGATTATGGATCGCGAGGTAAAGCAAACCAAGCGCAGTCGTATCCCTATTGTTAAAGTTCGCTGGGAGTCCAAGCGCGGAGCCGAGTTTACATGGGAAAGGGAAGATCAAATGAAGATCAAGTACCCGCACCTGTTCTCTGCGCAACCTACTTCGAGATAAATTTCGGGACGAAATTTCTTAAAGTAGGGGAGACTGTGACATCTGCCCCGATCCGACCCGACCCAGGTACCCGTTTCTCTGACCCGATCTCTTTCTTTTATGATTTAATATTTATTTATACTTATATTTTACTTTTAATAATAATAATATACTTTTCCTTCCCGCCTCTTTCTCTCTCTTTCTTTCCGCCGTCCCGTCCCTTTTCTCCTCTCTATCCGCCTTCTTTTCCCTCTTGTCGCCTTCCCGCCCTTACGCCTTGTTTCCCTCTTTCTTCTAACTCTTTGCTTGTCCTTTGTTCCTTCCCGCCTAAGGTTGTCTGCGCAGCTCCACGCGCCAGACCCCTTACAAGGAAGCCTGCGTGAAGACCATCTGTTCCTGCGATACGCGAGACGAACTCTTCTCGCAGCGCGCTAAGAATTGTAATTCTTCTCGCAGCGCGCTAAGAACGGTAGTTCTTCCCGCGACGCGCTAAGGATTGTAGTTCTTCTCGCAGCGCGCTAAGAATCGTAGTTCATCCCTCGACGCGCGAAGAATTATAGTTCTTCCCGCGGCGCGCTAGGAATTTTAGTTCCTCCCGCGGCGCGCTAAGAAATGTGATTCTTCCCGCGGCGCGCTTAGAAATATAATTCTTCCCGCGACGCGTTAAGGTTGGTTCTGTCTGCCTTCGCGCTCGCGCACTTTTGCCTTCGCGCTCGATGCCTTCTCACGTTTAACCCTTTGAGTTTTCTTCTGTTTAATCTAGCCGTTTGCTTTTGTGTTGTCTTATCTTTTGTGCTGTTGACCTAATCTGCTTTATGTCTGAAAAGTTACTTTCGGCGCAGCATGCGCACCAACCCCATTGGTTGACAGAAAAAGTGACTGACATTATCTTTTGAGATCTGCTTTTTCCATGCCTGACCTGTACCTTTTTCTGAACTGCCCATGCCTTTTTACTGTTCCCTGTCAGCTTTATCTTGCCCCCTGCAGCTGCCATATCTTTTGATATCTTTTGCTTTTGGAATCTTTTACTTTTTGAGATCTTTTCCCCTTTTTCTAGGGATTGTGTTCCCTAGGGTTTCCCTATAAATAATAATGTTATTTTCTTAACACATCACACACAAACACTTAATTTAACCTCCTCCTTGCTCTCTCTGCCGCCTTCCTCTCTGCCTCCGTCTTCCTTTCTATTCTGCCCTGCTTTCCGGTAATATATATATTATGTATAATAATTTACTTATTAATTATGCTAACTTATAATCAAGACTTAAATCAATTCATTAAAACAATAATCTTATTTATAGGTTAACTTGTGCTTGTTTAAAGTTGGTTCTTGCTTTGTCTTTCTTCACACCGATTATCAAGTGAGTAATCTCGTACCTTATCCCTTTTTGCTTTTAATGTTTTGGGATGTTCATGTGTTCATACAAACTTAGAGTCTTAAACTTGTTTATGAACTTTAGTCGCGCAGTATCCCATGTGTTGAGGACGTAGACTTGGCTGTTTATTTGTATGTGTGGATCATTAACCGTCTTGTCGGTCTATTCCGCAGTTCTCATGGTACCATTAGATGAACACGGGAGAACTATCGTTTATGATTTTCTCTTTTGTTTACACATGCACAGTTTGTCTTGTTTGTGAGCTCAATTGTGAGCACTGGCAGTCTATGAATCTTAGAGTTGGTCCCGATCAGATCACACCCTTGTTGAAACCAGACATACACATGTTGCGTGCAGATTTATGGTTATCTATGTATTATATTAAACTTGATTTCTCACCAACACGCAAGTGTTTGACGTTTATTTTAACACATGTTCAGGTTTGCAGTAGCTGTTTTGGAGCTTGTGGACACGTAGGACGTTTTTACTTTTGGACCTAGATTAAAATGTATCAAGACAAGTTATTGCTGTTCGAATATTATGATTTATAATATATTGATTTATGATGATTTATGTTATCTTATTTTTACTTTGCGCGTGCGCGAATGAATGTATTTATTAAATATTGACACCCAATAGTGTCACGAGTAATGAAACAATATGTGGCGCCCCGATGTATAATCCGCCTTTGGTCGGGGTGTTACAGCTACACCCTCAGCTGTTGGCCATCCCATCACCGTGGACTGAAGATACCACGGCGTTGAATCTTGTCATCCCGTCTCTTCCGAAGAGAATGTCGTATGTGTGGTGTGGCTTCCTCTTCACGACAAATCCACGTCTTCTGTGCGTGAGTGATTCCCGTCCGTAAGAGTGACGGGGAAAGATAGGATACCCAGGGGGGTGTTTGTGTTGCCGTCGAACCCTTCCATCGAGGCGTAGATCGTTTCCAGCCGTTCCTTGTCTTCGTCATCTAGCTTGTCGAAGAACTGCCTGTACATCACCGTTGACGAGGCGCCGTTGTCAGCAAGAGTGCGAGAAGTAATGTAGTGCCCCAGCTGGCTTTTGATGACAATAGGGCCTTCTTTGCTGGGTCCTCCTGGCACTCGCGGGAAGCGCACCTCAGCTTCCTTCCATGCGCATGGTTATGTCGCACGCCTTTTTCTTCCTCTGATCTTGCCATGAACCATGTTGATGCTGATGTCAACGGGCTTTCGTCCGTTGCCTCTGTACCGGTTATCATTCCTTCCTCCCTTCTTAATTGATGCCACAAGGTGTGCCAGTCTTCCATCCTTGACGAATGTTTCAACAATATCCTTCAAGGATGTACACTCCTCCGTACTATGACCTTTTGTCCCGTGGAAGTCACAGGATTTGCTTTGATCCGCATTAGGTCGCTGCCGGATCATTGGAGCTTTTGGCCATGGTAGTTTTTCGGTGGCAAATATCTCCGTGACGCTTTTGGTGAGTGGCGTCCACCGGTATTTTCGGCTTGAAGGGTGTGTGTTGTCTCTTCCGCCAACAAGAGGGTGAGAGCTGGATGAGGTGTCAAAGTTTACCCTTGACTGCCAAATACCTAGCTTCCTCTTTTTGTTCTGCCGGGCGATCCGAACATTGTTTTCTCTAGTCCTTTGCGTGTAGAGGTGTGTACTCTGGGGAAGATCCCTTCCCAGTTGCTTCTCCGTCTCGGCAAAGCGCTTGGCCGCCGTCATGTTGGCATCCCATGTGGATGGCATGCCGTCCTTACCCGTCAATGTGCGGATAAGCTCTGGGTATTCGGCGCCCTGGATGAAAGCGGCGCGAACAAGATCTTCACTTATGTTGCCCAAACTTAGCATTTTGGAGTTGAAGCGAGTGATGAAGTCTAGTAAAGATTCATCCTCCTCTCTAACGCAGTTGAGGATCTTCCACTGTTCTTCAGTATATTTCCTTTGTTGGCTGAAGTGTTGGCTGAACTTGTTCTGAAAGTCCGCCCAATCATAGATGTGGTGGACCGGTAAACGATCGAACCATGCCCTGGCCGCTCCAACCAGAGTCATCTGGAACATATAACACCACGTGGGTTCCGTCCAGTTACTGACGGTTGCCCCCGCAATGAATCTGTTCAAGTGGTCGTCTGGGTCGGATAGACCATCATAAGTGCCGATGTTGGACATTTGTTTGGCACTTCTCGGAGCGATTGCTTCCGCAATGTCCCTTGCGAACTTTGACTTTCCTGCATTTGCAGCAGTTGGTCTAAAGGTTTTGGAGAAGTCACGCGGGTTTCTCTCCACATTCGTTGGTTTAAAGGCTTCCCCAAAATTCCTTGGTTGGAAATCCGTTTCCTTACGCTTCCCTTTTGCCTTATGGCGAGGGTTTGCGTCGGTATCGGATTCTTCCCGCTCATCGTCTGAGTATTCGCACTCACTGTTCATATTGAGATGTTGGCGAGTACTGCCGAATTCGTCAGCCTGTTGAAGTGAACGCAAGCGTTCATCCAACTCAGCTTGGAACTCTTTCTGACGTGCTTCGGCCCACGCCTTAACTTGATCTAGTGTTTGGCGAGGGACCCTCGTCCGTTTCTCCAACTGGGCATCAGTGAACCCCAGTGAAATATTGTTTACTGCACTTGTCCCGGCTTGGGTAACCGGGGTAGTGTTCGTAAAATTTGTATAACCGCCGGTGTTCCCAGTTGCTGGGGTTGTGGTCACCGGGGTTTCTTGGTCACTTACTGGCCTTGGGACCGGAGTAACGTTAACCATTTCTTCAGAAATTTTGAAAAAACTAAGAATTAGTTCTAGCTTTTATTCACATGTAAAATTTACATGTGAATATCTTGTAATTTTTATGATTGTTCTTTACGAGTTTAATATGTGAATTTCTTTTGTTTATTTTTCGAGTTCCAAAGCAAAAAACAAAAATAAACAAATAATTAAGTTACCGGGTTTAACATACAATATTATGCATCAAAATCGATTATAATGTTATAGTTAGACACACTATTAAATATCTAAATATCAAAAAGGATTATAATAGTGTGTAAAACTTACCTTAGAATTGGATGCACCATTGTAATTTGTTAAACACGCTATCATAATTTGTGTCAAAACAAATCACCGCATACCCTAAAAATTGCAATATTGAGCTCATTGTAGTACGTAAAAATATCGTAATAACATCATATCACTAGACAATTAGGTTACGGGCTAAAACTATAGTAGCAACTAGCAAAACAACCATTATATTAGAATCTCATATTGAACCAAATCGATGGACCAAAATCCTGTTAACATATAGTATTTAGGGTTTTAATGTAACATCCTGAATATTATAATGATAAATAAAGAAAGTTACGTTTAGTGATTTCGCGTTATTAAGTAAGTAGTACCGAGTAAAGAACGGATCATGGACTTAGATTAATTAAAATGGATTAAGGGTAATGGGCCTTAGGTCCATGGGCTTTAAGGGATATAAATATCCCCTTAAACCATCCTAAAACCCTAACTATCATTTCCATCTTTCATAAATCTCTACACACTCAAAAAACACACACATACACTACACCTCATACGGCCGAGAGAGAGAGAGAACGGATTCGACTCCAAAAATCAAGCCGACCATTATTAGATCTTCAATATACGAGATAACCAAGCAAACCGCGACCACACCGAACATATAAAAGGTATGTTTTGATCCTAAAGATTTCGATTTTATAAACGTTTAGCCTTGAAGCTTGAAACGGTGATAGATCGGGTCTAAACGAAACGTAAAGTAGCGAACTTGATTCTAGGACGAACCTAGTAAACCCATAAACATGTACGGTTCGTTTAAGATAAACCGTAGATCTTGTATTGAACATTCATGAAATTAAAGGTCCAAACTTTACGTGTTTTCGGGTCAAATCTTATCCAAAAACGACCATAGGAATGATCGCGGGTTAGTCAAATACCATACCCATGGATTTCTCAGTAAAACGATGATGATTTTGGGGGATTAAGATTGAACAGGGGCGCAGCTGGGCAACTTCGCCTGCAGGCTTAACTTCGCCTGCAAGCTAAGTTCGCCCAACCATAACTTCGCCTGCAAGCTTAACTTCGCTTGCAAGCAAGTTCGCCTAACTGATAACTTCGCTTGTTGACAAGTTCGCCTATGATTAACTTCGCTGGACCCCAAGTTCGCTGATGTCTAACTTCGCCTGCAATTAACTTCGCCTGGTGATAAGTTCGTTTAATGTTAAGTTCGCTTAACACTAAGTTCGCTTACACTAAGTTCGCTTAATGTTAAGTTCGCTTGATGTTAAGTTCGCTTAACACTAAGTTCGCTTACAGTAAGTTCGCTTAATGTTAAGTTCGCTTATTGTTAAGTTCGCTTAATGATAAGTTCGCTGGAGTTAGCAAATTGGAAAATAAATTAAAAACCTAATGAAAAATGTGTTAAGACAGTTAATGGAAATAAAATTTTTCCAAGCTGACTTGGCAGCTCGACCCCAGCCAGGGGCTCTGCCCATTGGACCCTGCTAGGGGCTGCCGCCCCTAGACCCCGCTACCAGGGGCGCTGCCCCCGGACCCCCGTTCGTTGTGGGTTATATAAAGATAGAAATACAACATGAGTAGTAGTAGTTAATTGATACGTGTAAATATTATACAGTTAGCCGTGTACAACTCAAGAAGGGAATAACGATTAACGGAGAGCGTAACAGGATTCAGGTGAGTTTCTAGCCCACTTCCTTGTTATGTTTTCGGGGCTGTGTGCATACTCGATGTGATAGTTAATACACTTATCTTAAGTGATAAGTGTATGCCTTGTATGATTTATGTATGATGATTGCTTGACGGTGCGTGAACGATCTTCGGATATTGCATGAACCGTCAGGTGGTAGTTAAGATATGATTGATAAGTATGATGAGATATATGATGTATGTATGAATATATGATGTATGCATAATGCATGTATGTTATGATGATGGTACGTGAACGCTCTTCGGAGATTGCACGTATTGTCAAGGAAAGTATGTATGAACAGGTATGGTACAGTTACACGAAACAAAGGGACCAGACCCTAATAATATCTGTGATGTTAGGGACCAGACCCTTATAATATCTGTGATGTTAGGGACCAGACCCTTATAATATCTGTGATGTTAGGGACCAGACCCTTATAATATATGTGAGGTTATAGGGCGAAAGACTCTTTAAAACGTATGATTATGTATGTAAAGAAAGTATGAAGGTAAGAATGAAAGTATATGCACTTATGTGTGTGTGAAAGAAAGTTAAGAGGTTAAGTATAAAATGTAAGAAGGTATTGTATGATTATGTGATTAACTAGAACTCACTCAGCGTAGCTGACTTTTAGTATGCACGCAGGTAAGTAGAATGAGGCAGGTAGCTTGAGGAGGACACATGACAGAGTTGGACGAAGCTGGCATCTGAAGATTTTGCTATGATGTTTTATTTTAAAAGACTATGTTTTGTTTTTAAATGACTATGAATGCCCGATAAGAAGAATTATGGTTATGGAATGTAATGGTTTGAATGTTTTTAATGTTCCGCGAATGTTTTAATTAACTCTGATATTTAAAACTGCGTTTATGAGTAAATCAAACACGAAAGTAGGGCTACCGGTAACGGGACCTTACATTTAATATTTATTGTTTTTTCCGGTCTAAATCCTTCCTACCCTAAAAATCTTTTATACTGTAATAAACCTTAATTTGTATGTGTACGAAATTGTATATATTATATAATTTTATGAAAAGATGGGTAATGAATATAAAATGTGAAAAGATAGGGTTTAACACGTTAAGATGGGCTGTGGGGGAGATGGATTAGACATAGTCATGTGATCTTAGAGTGGAAGTAAGTTTTCAGCTTGTGTTTTATACCTTTGAGGACGTGGGCTTTGTCTAGTGTCTCTTTTTTTCAAATCATGATTATGACATAATATTTTTGTATTTTTTTAACAGTCTATACATATAATTTAACAAAGGTACAGACATGCTTACACATCACACATCACACATCACACATCACACATCTTTAGATTTGATATGAGTGATATTGTTTATGTCATATATTAATTGGTTGAGTTTTAAAAAAATTATAATATAGATTGCTTTATAGTTCTTTAGTGCACAGGGTGTCAATTGTGTAGGGCGTTTTAAAAAAATTATAATATAGATTGCTTTATAGTTCTTTAGTGCACAGGGTGTCAATTGTGTAGGGCGTTGTGTGGTTTTCGTTGAAATCTATGGAGTGTAGCCTGTTTTTCTGTGAAAAAATTAAGAAAAACATGAAGTTGGAGAAGTCAAGAAAAGTGAGGGAAATCCCCCCCCCCCCCCGGCGGCCCCGGACGTGTTTTTGGGGTAAAATGGGTACTTTGATGAATCCGTTTGCTCTTATTCTCAATTCGAATTATGTAATACGTTAGCTAGGAATCTATGTGAAATGCTATCCACGAGAGTATATAGAACAAAAATGAGTATATACATAGAAGAAAACAGATAAACCATATTTATTGTTTTCGCTCGTCTCTTTTGACTTTGAGGTTAAAAAATAACAAAAATTAGTTTGATTTAACAAAACAGTGGCATAGCTAGAATTTTTTCCCTTTAGGTTCGGAAATTTTCAAGGGAAGGACGGCCATTTATCAATCACTAACGTTCGGGTTTTTCCGTCCGATTTTGCTAAGCAGTTCGGGTCGAGTCAAATAATAAAAATAGCAAAAAATTAATGTTTCGGGCTTAACAAATTATTATGTTAATTGAGACGTGGGTTAAGGTTCATTGTTAAGGTCATTAAAGGCTCGGTGTAAAGTTTTCTACAGATTTGATGTCAAAATTCTACGGTGCGATGTAGAAATACAAATATATATAACGCTATTTATATATTTATTGTACGGTTTTGATGAACCTGTTCCCTTTTACTTGCCTATGCCCTAAACATAACAATGTTTATAGCATGCATATGTATAGGTGAACATTAACGAAAAAAACACTTTAACAACTTAGTTTAATAATTTTTATGTAGATTATTACCCGGAAGTATAAAAATTTGAATATATATATATATATATATAAATCATTGATTAAAATCCGAACGGTTTCACGATACTAGCTTGTCACAAGTAAGATTTAGTACTTAGAAAATAAAAATATTTAAAGTTGTTTATAAAATTAATATAATGGGGTCATCTTCACCCCACCCCACCCCACCCACACACATATATGTATCCTATATAAATATCAATTTTAATATTAATTTAAAATACACAAATAAGCAATCATAGGCTGGTTCTTGACATATTCAGGGGGGAGAATAGAAATAAAAGCAAATAAAAGAGAAATAAGAAAGAAAACAAGATACAACTGGCCTTGCATGAGTACTTATAAACAAGATATATCTGCCTTAGACAAAATTTCAAAAGGGAGATAACAAAAATAAGATACAAACTCACCAAACCGCACTCATTTGATTTGGCCCCTCACACTTTCCTCTCTAATCTCAATGTTTTCAAACTTATATATATTATCCTTAACTTTCTACAAAAATATTTTAATTATGTCATATATTAAAAAGTTTCATTAAAGTTAATGGTCTTTCATCATTGAGCTCTCTTTACTGGAACATGTAGGTCCCGTGATCGGATCAAACAACACAACAAACTAAGAACTAGTTGTCTAGGATCAACCTCTCTACTAATTAGTGGAAACAACTAGCAATGACCGAGATCTCGGATCTTGTGGTGTTAGTGAGAGAGCCGTGAGTAAGAGGAGAGGGAGAGGGAGAGGGAGAGAGTTTTGTAAGTTATGGACAATAATATTTGCAAAGGGTTGCTCTTGGTGTATGTCATACACACACATTATATAGTGTGTGTATTGTCATCACCATTTCATTGATATGGCCCAATGGGCTTCAATTACATAAGGCCTCAGGCCCAATACATATAAATGTAAACGAACTAGAACGTAAATTAACACATTACAATTACGAAAGACTTAATAAACAAAACTGGGCCTTACAGAACAGTCATCTTATATCAAAGATGGCTCAAACCGTGTTGCATACAATAGCATTAAGCGCGCAATGCAAATACAAGAAGATGTACTCATAGATATTGTGAAGTTACTCATGAATGTCTTCTAGATCGAAGACTACTTTGTTAAATGTCCATTATATGTTGTTGAAATGTTTAATGCAAGATTCTGAATGCAAGAGAACACGTTTTGATAATTGTTCGATGATATGGAAATGCAATACTGTATCTCATATATAATACATTGACATAAGAAACCTTACTTATAGACGATTACTTACATAAATCACCTACAAATACGGCTGGTTTTCTAAAACACTTATAAATACAAAAAAAAATCCGTTTAGTTATCACACTAAAAGGTTGTCAAGAACACTACCACATGATTAGATATCTTTAAAAGTACTAACATGTGCTTTTGCCACAAGCCCACAATTTCAACGTCGAAATCCAAACTCGTCAAGCATCATATGACTTAACCGGTATTAGTCATACATGTAATTGGTTACGTTTCTTATCATGATATTGCAAACCATGAACCATAACATCAATCACCCTTGAGCGCAACGCATGCTCTTGCAATAGCGAATCTTGAGAGGGAGTTAAGTCAATAAAGTCGATCAAATATGCACCGCAGGATGATAGGATCAATCACCTTTGAGTGCAACACATGAGGGTATGTCAACAAAGACTTCATTGTTAGTAAAAGTTCTAATTTGTACATTCATTGAATATAAATCACAAGACCTATTTTCCAATATGCCTAGAAAAATTTCTAAAAGAATATCACACACACACATGACATATATATATATATATATTAGAAACAAGGCTGTTTCCTACGAAACTTTCTAAGGAAAAAAAATCTTGTCAGAAATTGCGACCCATCCCATATCCGACAAAATCTAACACGACTAAAAACCCAAATTTTCTTATCAAACATTATTTTCGTTGGAATTGTGAAAGCAAGAAAAGTTTGTGTTAGGATCGGGGAAGCCCTTTGGGTCTAATTATGTTTGGGTGACAAGAAGGGCTATTAGGGCCGATTTGATTAACTAATTATTGGACACACAAGCTAGAAAACCCAATCCTAGTGTGTGTGTGAATTTATATTCATTTATTGTATGTAACAGTCCATCGTAATCGCACCATGATATATCCACTTTGCCGGGACGAACCACCGTCACCTCACTGATTTAAAACGCGTTACAGTAGGGAATGCATCCACCTCCTTATAAAGAATATTTCGTTCTCCTCCCCAACCAATGTGAGAGATTACATTGTAATTGCGATCTTGTGTGCGGGCTTAATTGAATAATTAACCTATAGTTGTTGCTTGTAAATGTAGGTCCCTCGTAGGTTCCCAACCACTTTAAAATTCTTGTGTCACTTATTATTATTTTTCTACATACTTGTGTGTTTTATCGTTTGTGCATTGTTCGTGTTGTCGCTTCTGCATTGCCTCCTAAGTGCCTGAAGCTTTACATTCTTTTATGGATAAATCCGATAAATGACCAATAAGTTATTAAGAAAGAAACAAGACTATAGATTGTCCAGACACACTTTAATTGATTATATCAACAGTGAAATAGATAACATCTTGGGGACCATTAACACGAATTATCGAAGAAGCTTAAAAACTAAAGGCCAGAAGATGTATCGTGATCGTTAAATGTCCGGGACCATAGCTAACTTGTTTCCTGCAAGACAACGTGCTAGCATGCTAACAATTAATTTCCCAACAGTTAAAAAGAAAGACAATATATATCCTAACTATTAACATGGGACACCATGTTTAAAGAAGTTTTTGAGCCTTTTGGTCTGCATCATTAATGTGTAACTTTAACCAAAAAGATTGATATTGCTAGCCCCCCACCCATATAATAATATAAGCACCCCACATTGTCAATTCACACCTCAGTTTCATAAAGTCATGCCTCCAAATTTAATGTCATTATCTCAATAATGAACTAACACTACCGTCTGCATGCATAAGATAACAATATAGGTTATTAATCATTTATACTGAACGCGGCACCCAATCGATACAAAACACGCAACATAAGATCATGATCAAGATCATGATCAAGACACCAAAAAGAAGTGATGGTAAGTGACATTGAAGAATAATAATAGACATGTCCCACTTGCCACTTAGAACGCGATCGGTTAATTTATTATTCGTAGCAAATGTTCATGTCTCCCATTATTAGAGCATCTACAACAACAAACTAGCACAAACGGCCACATCATAGCCACATCATATTCCAAACTTCTCTTAAAATCCCAACTTTCTCCCAAAACAACAAACCTCCACAAACCTCATTAAATAATATTAAACGTGTATATATATAATATATATGTATGTGTGTATGTGAGGGAGGTTGCCACATCATCCGTTTGTTGCAAGTTTGTAGAAACAAACTTCTTAAGGCGAACTTGGTTTCACAACGGTGGAGTTTGTGATGTTGTTTGTTGCAATACCACCTCATCCAAACCTCGGGAAATGGTGTCTGTTGTGATGCTCATAGAACTGCATATAGTCTGCCCAAAACTTTCGGTATAACTATATACTGTTTATAAGTTTAACCCTATATAAGATGCATTATGGTCAATGATATACAGCTGCATAAAGGTTGAATAAAGTCAAAAACATATCAAGAAAAAAGTAGGTTTTGACAGCCCAAACTAATGCACATGAATACTGACCCTTCTTTTGACAATGGATTTGGTTTATTTGAAAGATAATTAGTTTCATCATGGATGGAGGATGTAGTTTTGATGTGAAATGTTTGGAAAATAAAATAAAGTAGAATATATATAGAGGAGAAAATTGACGGCACGTTAGAGTCCTACGATCTTAACGTCACATTTGGAGCGTTAAGCTCTGGATAAATACATTCGGGACAAAAGAGTAATGGATCGTATGAAATATCTCTGGAACCAAGAGTTTGGATCGTTTTTTTTATGTAGTTATAATTAGAATATTATTTTTTTCACACAATATGTAATATATAATATTACAAATTAAATATACAAAAGAAAATGGGTATGAAGTTCTTGTTCTCTTATAAATAGCTTCAATATAAGCTCGGGCTTGAGCTCATTTAAGCTCGGTGTTGTTTGAGTTTTTACTTTTAGCGAGTACATCTCAAGCAGCTAAGAATGACTCGACTCGTTTACATATGTGAGCTACCTTTTTAAAAAGGTCAGGTTGAATTAAACCAATCATGTTTCATCATAACCTTTTTTTTCTGTGAACCTTTTTGCACGTTTTTTAACCTTTTTTTATTATAATTATTATAAACATATTACATGTATACTTACTGGGCTTTAAATGTTTCTTAAATGTAGGTATATTAAATGGAGTGGGGGTTTACCATTTATTCATTGGGCTTGGGCTTGGGCTTGGGCTGAGCTAGTCTTGTATATTTGTGGGCCTTGATTTTACTACTGAACGCTTGTTAATTAATTACTTAATCATGCATTTAAGTGTACCCGAAGACTGAAGCTTGAAAGTGACATAACACTATAACAGTCATAGGTCTAATTTTTTAAGTTGCTTGCACGAATGCTTCCTTCCTTTTTACTCATTAATTAATGCAATCTTAACTTTAATACTATTATATATCTTTACATTAATTATTGAAGTGTTGCATGAATTTTCAACTGTAATTAGACATGATCGAGATGATATAGTTAGATGGAAAGGACAACAATTTTTGTTAGATTATGGGTGTGGAAACAGTCACGTATGTACCACGTCATTTCCACACACAACCACGAAAGAGGACGTAGTTCCACTTTCCATACGGTGTGAAAAATGTCACGTACGTCATTCTAATTTTTTGGCGTTAGTAATTAAAAATAGGAATATTGATTAATCCCACCATTTTTAGGTTGCCTGATTATAATCCCACCGTATAAAATTGCTTCCACCGACTCCACCTTTCAGATTATTTATTTTTCATTGGACTCCCGTTAATTAAAGCTTAACCTTGTTAAGTTTTTTCAAATTTCATATGTTTTAGGAATTTTAATGTGAAAGATGATACGAGCCAGTAGATGTAAACTTATCACGAAACGGTGCTTCAAACGGTTTAATATTTGTTACTTGGAAATTTAAACACCCGAATTGAAGCACCTTTTGCCAATGGGTGTACCCGGGTGGACGGATTGATCAATCGAAGAAAAAAAGATATATTTTCTCGACGCACCGACTATTTTAAATAAAGCATTAAATGAAATCCTGGCGGGAACAATATTAAAATATGAAGTTTTGCAATTTTTTTAATTTGAATTTGCCGTGAATTGCCGTAGCATCAAAGTTGTCTCACAATTTCTCACTTTTTTTACCCTTTTATATACCCACAACCCACCCTCAATCCAACAATCAACACATACTTATTGTTTTGTTTTTTTGTCTTTTATTTTTATTTGGGTATTCATTAATCATAATAGACATTTATAAATATGTGACATAACAAGTCCAAAAGAAATATAAGAGTAGAAACATAATAATAATAATAATAATAATAATAATAAAATAATAATAATAATAATAGTAAGAGATATAAATAATAAATAATAATAATAATAGTAAGCGATATAAATAATAATAATTGTAATATATAATGCCTTGATTTATATTTATTTAGTAGCATCACAGGGTAATTTTTTCATTGATGTAGTTTAAAAGTAAAAAATAGACGAGTTTGTGTGTTGTTGTATAAAGCAAAATTAGTTTAGGAGCATCAGAATCATAGTTATATAATTAAACGGAATCAAACAAGAACTTGATTAATTAAGATAATAATTGTAGATGGATGATATAGATATGTATCACATTTTAACGTATGTTATGCAATAGTTAATACAAACCAATCCCCCCCCCCCCTCCCCACCCCCCACTAATTTCAAACATTAATATTTTTTTTAAAAATTACATCATAACAACGATTGTATTATTCTCTTTAGGTTTGAGTGTGGTACTATTATATATAGTTTTTATTTTTACTTCAAAAAAAATCTAACATGTTATATGATATCATTTGTGTTTCTCGTCACATCGTGTGAACATCTCTATGTGTGTGTCCTTCATAGTAACGGAGTAACGGTAGTTGAGGAGTTATGTCATAACCATACCAATAACTACCTTAAACTGACAGAGTTAAGTACCCTAAGACACTTAACAATAAACACGATCTCATTAACATGTGACCCAATAATGACATTAGCATAACATAACTAACATTATATCAATAACTTTAATTTTCATTCTCAATGCTTCCCCTTAACTTAAGTTTAGGTTGGTATGAATTCTCTACTTGAACTTCAGCTCTTTAATCTTCAAATTAGTAATTAATTAAATAAATATACAATAATTACCTATTGTAACTTTCAAGGAATGTGATGATGTTAGTACGAGTCAAGTAGCATTTGAGTGGGTATATATAGACACACTTTGTCTCCCAACTTGTTCCCTACCCAAATGTCATTTGTGACTTTTTAAGACTCATGTTTTTGCACAATCTACATGAAAAAACAATATAAAGGGCCAAAAAAGGTAAAAAGTGAAAATATGGGGGGTCGAAATAAAGCACGCCAACATACACCAACTCCAATACAGATTCTGCAGGCGTGAAGGGCCAAACCCCACCATCTTTGTTATATTGTCACTTTACACCCCTATCATTTCCCACCGACATCATTACAAACTCCACTTTCTACTTCAACCTTTAATTTGTTCAACATTATTTCTCTATTATTTGTTTACTAATGATGAAAGTAAAGTGAGATGGTATTTTCAAAAGAGAGATCAATTTGAAATTATACCAATGATGAAAATAAAGTGATAATATTGATACTATGGTTAAGCAATTAAACTTTTTTCTATATTTATACCGCTCTATTTTTTTTATTACGTATCCACATTCCCTTCCTCCCTCCGATTGTTGTTCAAACACTCGCATTTGTCTCATCGTGTTTGTTGCCTGCTGTCTTATTCGTCTCATTGACTGCTTCTTCGTTTCCATCTTCTAAGTTACTTAAGTTACTAATAATTGTTTCGAGTAAGGGTAGTACTAGTCATCATTTCCCCTCGTTGATTGCTCCTCCATTTCAATTTACGAGTAACAATGAACATGTTTACACACCTAAAATCAATATATCGCCATATCATTAAGTTTCCTTTTGATTACAATGTGGAGATCAAGAGGATTGGATGAAAAATGAGATTAGAAGTACTACAATTATAGGTTTTTAGCTCAGTGGTAACATATTTAAAATGATGTCTCTTTTCATATGATTGAAAATCTATGAAAATGAGGTTGTGACTTGTAAGAGGTAAATATGTATTTCCGGATAAGAAAAATAATAAGCTAGGAATTCATAACCTTTGACTAATTTGGATGTTTTTAGAAGTTTAAATAAAAGAGAAAACCAACAGCTATATTAAATTTCTTTAACCAGATTTTATTTTTCTATCGACCTTAAATCCTTAAAGTATTATCTCCGTCTGAATAGTTGACAAGTTTTCAGGAAACAGAAAGGTTGGTTTTTGTGTTACATTCATTATATAATTAAGGGTTTTAATTTAGGTCTATACATTCAAATACGTATAACTTTACTACATATATAATGTATTCTATTCATTCATATATGTAATGTATCCAATTGAAATTGATTAATTTAAATTGTAATTACAATTTGTTCAAATTTATATTAAAACCTATTAAATATTAAGCATAAAATAAAATAAAATACTTTTAAATTAGAAAACAAAAGGTAAAAATTAAAAAAGTTAGCATGTGTACTTGATGTTTGTTAAAAGATGTAAATAGATGCTACACCAACCTGTCCTAAGGTTCTAACTTCTATCTCTTTATTTAATTGTTGCATACTTGCATGTTCATTTACTTGTAGATCAAGTGAAAGGTTAAAGATTTTCTTTTGATTAATTGGATGTTATATTTCTTTTTTTTTTGTTTTGGGACATATCAACATTTACATGAAAGAAAAAACTTTTTCAAACAATATATATTATATACCAAGCAAAGCAAGATAATATATAAGATACAAAAGCCACATACCAACAGTGAAAGACACGTACGTAGAAACGACCAAACGAACCAAAATAACACGTACAAAACCTAATTGACCACCCAAACACTTGTACAAGCATTATATGAAATCGGGGGATAGGTTTGCAGCAAGTTAATTTTAACTTTGAGAATACATTTAAATAATTGCCAGTTTCCATTCTTGTAATATTCTTCTATTATCAACCCCAATATGTCAAGATTCCTTCTTCTCGATTATTTCTAATTAGGGTTTTCCATGCAACTTTATACTCCATTTTACTACCTAAGTAATTTTATATAGAGAGGTAATAATGATGTATAGAATTTTTGTTAATTTACATAAGTTTTAGAACTTATATTTGTTTTTTAACCATGATATATAAGTTTATACTGAAAAACTCACGGGACGCTATACCCTAGTATCATAGGCGGATTCATTCATGATTCAGGGAGGGATAGACCCCACTGAAATTAGCCCATCAAGCTTAATATGTTAGTAGAATCTAAAAAAAAATCCACATACCCCCAAAACATAATTAAGAATGCACATTGGCCTTTAGAAAGCCCAAATGGAAACGGAAATCAACAAACAGTTTCTTGTTTTTTTTAAGTGAACTAGCTATAATATCAACCCTTAAAGCAATAGTATGCATTAATTATTACTTTTCTGCGTATATATTTTTGATGCTCGGGTAAGTGAGTAACTGACGATGGAGTACATAGGTCTATACAACCACAAGGCTCTTGAGTCAGAACATAGTGACTATTCATTCTATATATTTTTTTTATTTGAATTGAACTGATTTATGCAATGTAGCTTTTAAAACCAAAACTTGCACAATCGACATGTTTTGACCCATTATACTCGACCTGTTATGACTCGTTACAACCGAGTGTTTGTATCGAACATAATCCCCCCCCCCCCCCCAGTGATGAAAGTTCCTGGATCCGCCACTTCCTAGTATCCAACGGGATCAATACATCACAACTTGTGATGGAAACAATATTAGCAAGGTTTGAACATGAGGCCTATGTTAAATACCATTTCCAATGACAAATTGTCAACCAAATAAGAAATAAAGTGAGTTTGCAATAAATCACATTTTTTACTTTTGAAGTATCAAAAGTAGAGGTGCACAAATCGGTTTTTTTGAAAAAACCGGTTCGGTTTTTAACCGGACCGGTTTTTTTTATCCAGAAAAAAACCGGTTCGGTTAATAACCGGACCGGTTATTAACCGGTTATTATTGCTGAAAACTCAAACCGGCCAAACCGGTTTGGACCGGTTTAGAAACCGGTTAGAACCGGTTATTAAACCGGTTTTTTTATAACCGGTTTTTAAAAACCGGTCTAACCGGTTAACCGGTTTTTTTTTTTTTTTTTTTTTTTTTTTGCTTTAGGGTTTAGGGTTTCGTTGTTAGCATTCTTTGCTTGGAAGATTAAAAACACATAACTTTCATTTATAGCTTTTACATTAAAAATACAAACATTAAATCGTTATCGCATATTCGTAACTCAAAAATACAAACATTAAAGAATGCTTAGACACGATTACATTAACAAGTTGATGTTTGTTACTCATTTTCTTCGCTACCCGATCCCGAGCTATTCCTTAGGTAATCGTCGTACGCGGCTTCTTCATCGGTCATTGGTTGAGTGTGTCCTTGATTGACCTCGTCTTCATACAAGGCCGCCTCATAGTCCATTTCCCCCTCGAGTGAGCGTTGATGTTGTGCCCTGTCTAAAGAGTCCAAGTAATCCTTGTAGCAAATCGACATCTCTACAGCTGGTGGAGTGAGTCGAGTCCTCCTAATCGATATAACCCTGCCAGAAACAGAAAAAGCAGACTCCGAAGCTACCGTGGAAGCTTGGACCGTTAGTAAATCTTTGGCCATGGCGGCGAGGATCGGAAACTCATCCTCCTTACCTCTCCACCAAGCCAGCAAATCAAGACTTCTAAATTCATCCGGAGTCATGTGTTTCACAAAGTTGGTACCACCATACCTTCCAAGTTCACTGCTTGGGGTGTTTACCCTTTGACGTTTACCGGCGTCTTCCCAAATCATGTAGTACATCCCCATTTCAAGGTCGGTTTGGGATTGGGATTGGGCAACAGCTCTTAACGAGTCATGAATTTGGGAAGACGACCCGTATCTTGTAAGGTAAACATCATACATGTTTGCCAAGGTGGTGTTGAAATCATTCTTTAAAGTTTGGCTATAATAGGGGTTTTGATCGTCGTTTAACCCTAGCTCATCACAAATTTTTTCTATTAAAGCTTCAACACCACCAACATTGATGCAAGGGTTTAACGCAGCAGCACAGGTCAAAACAGCGGGTAGTTCTTGAAAATATTTTTTAAATTTTTCTTTCATTTTTACACCCATATCAAAATAAGGTGCACCCCTACAATGAAGGTCACTCAACTTTGTGCACATGACAGCAATTTTTGGTAAAGCAATGGGGCTTGTTGGATAGTAAACCCCGGATAAACTACTTGTGCAAGATTTAAAAATTTGAAGAACCTCCGTAACGATCTCAATCAATAACCAGTTTCTAGGATCGTACGGTGCACATTTACCCCTATTTGACAAAATTTGATGAAACGCAATTAACGATTGTTTTTGTTGGATGGCTTTCTCAAACATTTCACAAGTCGAGTTCCATCTTGTTGGACAATCCCAATTAGGCCCCAACCATTGACAGTTAGCTTCTTCACAAAATTTTTTGTATCTTGAAAATGTTGAATTGTTGCTAAAAACATCTCGTAACATTCTTTTGATTCAAAAGTATGCAACTAAGATGAGAAAAAATAACTTTTTCTTTATCATACATGTGGATTTAAAAAAAAAGTATGTTAAAATTATTTTAGATAATAAAAGTCAGTTTTTCTTTTCATGTCATCTCAACATCATGATATATATTACTAACTGGTTTTTGGAAAGGGTTCGATTTGAAAACTAGTGCGTACCAAGAACATTGTTGTTACTTTGTTTTGAATGCACATAATGTATAAAGATGCTTAGCATCTATTCAAAGTTAGCTACAAAACATATAATATTACAAAGTCTTTTATTTGATTGCAATCAACTCACAAGCCCTAAAAATAGCCACACCTCTATCCTCCGATTGCATCTAATAGACAACTCAATTCTAAAAGATCCTACGATATTGTCATAGTAAACATACTTTTATAGGAGCGTGTTTAGCACATAAGTAATTTTTAAGTAAAAAAACTACAGAAACATGCACACGTAGACAATTAAAAATTGTCCTATATATACACACACGTATGAATCTCATTTTAAACAACATAAGTGGGTTTAGAGTACGTTCTAACTTTGTTATGTATTAAGTAACCGTCTTGTCTTAAAATGATCAATGAGACATAAAATAACTGAAACAAAACTTGGAAACAACGAAGTCTTGCATGGTAGAGGCTAGATTGCTATTCCAACGAGCTAGTGAGGTTTAAAGAGAAAAAAACTAGTGTATAACTTTATGTTAGATTCATATTCTATTTGTAGCTAGCTTTTATAAAATTAAAAATGGCTTGGAATAGTGTCCGGTCACATAGTAAATCACCGATAGGTTTAAAGTTATTATAACCGGTTAAATAACCAGGTTTTATTAACTTGTTAAACATGTTTCATTTAAACATAGCTGAATTGTGTTTCCGCATCATATATTTTACTTTTTTAACGATAAACTCACACACTTCTAAATCTATTAAACTATTTTGTCGGAATAAGAAATTGAACTCTTACCATTTGAAAGAGACTCCCAACTTGTCAAAACTTCATACAATTATAGTACATGCCCTTTTGGTCCATAGATGCAATACAATATAGACATATAGTTACATTTTCCCTACAATTTTGTAGCCATTCATTCAAACACAGGGTTTAGCAATAAAACTAAATATTGGTCATTGTCATCACTTGTAAGTTGTAGCTTGCATGTTCTTATTTTTGTTGACGACAATATTTAAAGAATGATGATTGTTTACTTGAATTGAGGTTTCATGTTTGTTTCTAATGCACATGCCGAAAACTACACTAAAAACATTGAGTATATATAATACTTACATAGTTTGCATAATATATTTAATACAAACTAATCATACAACTACCACTTATCTTAGGCTGAGGGGTGTGGGGGGCTCTAATGGGGGCGCGAGTGGGGGCTCCAGCCAATAACATTGTGACGTGTGGCAGAGAGAGAAACTGGATAAGGGGGGTGTTGGAGCCCCTGGCCCTGGTGTGGAGGGGCTCCAGCAGGGGCTCCAGCGGTTTTTTTTTTTATTTTTTATAAATATATTCAAAAACGTATTATTAAAAAAACTCATAAATTATTAAAAAAAACACACATTAAAAAAAAATACATTAATATCTAAAAATAAAATAAAAATAAAAGTACTAAAAAAAACATTATTCTTATTCTTCGGCTTGGTCTTCTTCGATCAACCTCTTTCGGATACGTTCCTTTTGCTTTTCCATTAGCATTTGATCGACCGGATTTAGGTTACTGAAGTCTCTAGTAAGGAAGTCCAAATCTCTCATTCGACTTTTTTCCTTTTTGTCATTAGAGACCACCTCCATGGTTTTGTTGAATTTATTGAGGGATTCAACAAGATTGGCGATGTTTACGGCTTCCCCCTCAGCCGGTTTTTTCCCCTTGGCGTCCCGTCCCAATGGCCGCCTCCTCGGCGGTGAAGACGTTTCCTCCCCCGCAATGTTTAGGTCGAATCCAACGCGGCAATCCGACCCGGCGGAAGTGCTATACGCTCCAGACGAACTAGTTTTAGTTCGTTTCGGCCCTACTTCCGCATCAAGGTCCGGCGCCACCAGCTCAACCCACTTGGAACACCTTTTTAACCTCTCCCACAACTTTACATCTCCCACGTCTTCACCGTCCCATACCTCCGCAAACACTCCTGCTTCCACTCTTCGACAGTGAAATTGTAAACCGCCAAATCATCACTGCCACTTAGTCTCATACGACCGCTGTTCCTGTTGAAAAGATTAGTAAACAAGCCGACAAATTTTCTGATTTCGGACCACCGACCCGAAATCATATCGGCGTTCCGCTCTGTACTCCCAACGAGCGTATAGAACGTCTCCCTAACCTTTGTCCAAAAAATCTTGCTCTTTTGGTAGTCGGCTGCAAAATGAATAAATAAATTTGTAAGTCATTTAACTTTTTTATTTAACTTTTTTATTAAAAATCATTTTTAAAAACGTTAAAACAATTACCGCAACGCCGATCCTCAGAAATGACTATCCAAGCCCGACACAAGGCTTCCTTCTCATCCGATGACCACGGAGTGGTTTTCCGTTTCGTCCTCGGAGTCGAAGCCGGTCCCGACCCGTCCGTTGCAACTTGTTTTTTCCGGTGGACGCGTCTTCTTTGTCCCGTAGCTTCACCGTGTGATTCTTGTGTCTCCGGAACAACAAAGTTAGGAGACGGTTGTATGTTGGATGGTTGAAAGCCGGATGATTGTTGCGGCTCCGAATGAAACATCGGTTGGTCAGGTGACGACCATAAATCGTCGTCAATATAATCTGAATCTAGGTTTGGGTACCAATTTCCAGCCATGTTTTTAAAAAAAAGTTTGGAAGATGGGTTGATTTTGGGTTTTTTTTTGAAGTTGTGATAATTGTTTTAGATGAAATGGGTTATATATAGGAAGAAAAAACTTTTTTTTTTATTAAATAAGAGCCCAACGGCTCATTTTTAAGCTCCAACGGCTCTTTCACGTTTTCCCATGCCCCTTTACGCCATATTCGTCCCGCGAAGGTGCTTGCGCCTGCTTTGTTTTTCGTGCTCGCGCCCCTCTCGCGCCCCGGGGGTGTGGTGCTAGCGCCTGGGGGCGCGAGCGGAGGGGCTCTAGCGCCCCCGTTGAAGCCCCACACCCCTCAGCCTTAATAATAATGCACACTAAATATTTGATTAACTAATTATCACATAATTACAATACAAACCTTAACCATGTTTATCATAACACATTGCATGATTAAAGTTTATAAAACAAACAAAATAACAATGTTGGCATCATCTCTCTAAACCTGACCACCATCAATTGTGTTTTGGATCCTGCAATTTAATTCTCATTAATGCCCATGTTATTCTTCACCTTTCTTAAGGGCATTTCGTCTTTTTATAACCCTACTCCATATTATTATTATTTGGCTTATTATTATTATTCTTATTATTATTATTATTATCAACCTTCTCCTATCTCCTATTCTCCCACACAAAAATAAAAAGAGAGTGCTTTCTGTAACACATTGTAATATTATACATATATAGATACATATTTTGTATCTATAGGTTGTATGAGATGACAGCAGGGTGGGTTAAGTCTTTACAATGCAAAACAAGAGCTGCAAACGACGTCGTTGACACAACAAGTTCATGTAGAAACAGTCTCCAGAGTTTAAAAGATGTCGTGGAAGTTAAAAAACATAAGCCCAGAAAGCAAACACCATGTCAAACGCCGTCGTTTTCAAGAAAACCCGATAATAATATTAACCGGGTCAATCTCCGGCGAAGTTCACGGCCACCGGAGTCTTATTTCCCGGCGTTGACTGACCTCCCGGTGGGCCACCCATCACGTAATATTGTTGAGATAATATTCCACACAAGTTGGTCCCCAAAAGTGTTTTCGGGTCGGGTCGAGATGGTTTTCAAGGTCCAGAACTTGACCCGGACCGTGACCCGGTTCGAAGAGTATCGGGAGTTGGTGAAATCCGGGGTCAAGTACCGGGTCGGGTCGGACCGACCCGACTACGAACGGTGTGTTGCCGATGGAAATGAGGTTATGAGGTTTCAATGTTTGGGCCCCACGAGCGGTGGCGCGTATGAAGCCGAGGCGTGGTCATTTCCGTGGGGGAAGGGGGCGGCGTTGTGTACGTTTTCGGGTAGTGGGGTGGCGCATGAGAGTGCGGGCGGTGGGAGAGGGCGGAAGGCGATGCTTGTTTGTCGGGTAATTGCGGGTCGGGTCAGGAAGCGGGATGAGTTTGACTCGGGTTATAGTGGACAAGTCGGTTATGACTCGGTTAGTGGGGAAAACGGAGAGTTGCTTGTATTTGATCCTTGTGCGGTATTGCCTTGTTTTCTTATTATCTATAAATTGTAAAAAAAATGGTTTAATTTTTCTACTGTTTTTGTAGAAGTAATAACCTACCCTTTATTAAACTTCAGTAAATTCTACATTTGTTAATTAAATTTTCATTATTGTTTGTATATATAGTATTTATAATATTGATGGAACATAGCATAGAAGGGTCCCTCTAGTTCCATATAACATGAAACAGTACATGCCCAATTAATGTAATTGTATTATTAGAGTAGAAGGTATTACTAGAAGCAACATATCTGTTTTTTTAAAATAGATATACGATTTATTTATATTTAAGCCACCATATTTAGACACTACTAATATGCTATTTGTAGTATCTTTATTGGGTTTAATTTATTGTATTGTTAAAGTTGTGATAGTATTATATGGATTAAATTGGGTGTTTAGATATGATAATTAAGTTAATAAAATGAAATTAATGTTTAGTTGAAGTAAAATCTGATAAAATATCAATATTGAGCTGTTCTAGTTATGGAATATTAATATAGGACCAAAATTCATGAGCGAGGGGGGGGGGGGGGGGGGGGGTTGTTTTAGTTTGTGTCTCATCCAAAATATGTATGCATTTTGTTGCTAACATCAATAATAAATTCCTGTTGTACAACTTTCAGCCTGTGGGGATTGTTTCAGTTTGTGTATCTCTCATTCAATTTCTAATAATGTTAATTTCATGTGCTTTTATAATTCTGAAAAAGAAATTTATTGATATTTATAAACTAACTTATTTTGAAAATAAATAATATAATGAATTTTTTATGCAGTTAAATATACTCACCTGAGATATATATTTATGCAATCAAATATATATTTTTTGTTTGAAAGACTATGCAATTAAGTATACTCACTTGAAATATATTTAAAATTCCATATCTATCTGTTTTCTTAAACATTATTTATAGTGTGACAAGTGCACTTTTTTTCCTTCTTACACTATAGGCTCTATATAGTTTTGCACGTCTAAATGTCATAAATTTTGAAATGAGTGCATATAGTAGCATTTTATTGAGTAAAATACTGTATTATGTCAAACTTTTAAATTTTTGAAACACATGTGTGTAGACCTAATATGGGTTTCTCTCTTGTATGCATTGAGTATTGTTTTCACAATGTGTTAGACTGTACTTAAAACTGCTTCATGCAATTGACCGAACATAAAAAATATGTGACAATCCACACATGTTTATATCATTTGCCTACATTGGATACTTTTGGTTTCCTTTCACCAAGGCTATGGAGCTACTTAGTTGAGTGCATCCAACGTACGGGTGAACATGAATATGTTATGATCCTAATATTTGTTAACGTAATTTTTAGATGACGTAATTTTGCTATACGAAAATGATTAGTGACAGAGTTTGTTGCATGTTTGTCTTCTATTCCGATGTAAACACTACGCGTTTATGATATTTGAAAATGAATCTAAGCATGATATTTGCAATCAACTTTTAAAACTATAATATTTGCGTTTAGACTAATGAATTAGAAAAAAACCAAAAGACATATGTTTGAAGTCTAGAATAATATTGTAAAAGAATAGTCTTTCATTTTATAATCATAACTCTCCATCTCCATATGCATACATTATATAATGGTAATTTGTTTTTAAGGTAATAGATTAAGACTTTTTAAATTATTAATGAGAATTCTGACAAGATATAAGCTAATTAAACAATTATAATAACTTTGTTTGATAAGTTTGTTTATTAGATATAGAGTCATAGATAATTAATATCGTCTTTAAGTACAGAAAATCCGATGGTGATTCAAATTTGAAATATGTAATTAACAAGGCAGACACGAGAATTAGAACTTATTCCCTTGTTAATTATCTTTTAAATAATAATATTCATTGAGATTAGTTTCGTTTTAATTTATTGGTTAAATAGTTTCATTTTAGATGGATGATGATTGTAAAAAAAAAAATCAATCTAGAGGTTGTAGAATTAAATAATTTGATTAAACCCTTTCCGGATACACTAATGTTACGAAAACACTTATGAAATCGATAACTGAATAACGAAGATCAAATTATTATTAATGAATCAAGATTAAAACTGATTACAAACGAGAACTTAATTTTGGGTTTATCATAAAAACTATTATGTATTTAGTTTGTTAGATATTTAAGAAGCTTTTATAACAATTTTACGTATTTTAATTTGATTTATAAGGATTAGAAAAGTTATATATGTCCGGACAATAAATGGTTAGGTTTGTACGTGATGCAACGAGGCAACATCATTCTCCAGTGACAAAATCGCATTTAATTATGACAAGCCAAGTTACAATATATATAATTGTCTCTATTCGCTTTATATTAGAATTATTATTTGATATAATGTTATTTTTTCCCATAGAGAAAAACAAAGGAAAATCAATATACGGTCTAGAAAAAAAAATGTAAATATAGGGCTATTTTGATCAAATAAATTATCTAAAGTTACCTTTAAAAATAAATTTTTAAGAAAACTATCTTTTTACAAGTTAACTTATAAGACGGGTTGCTGTCACCCAAACGGCAGGTGAGTTGGCACTGCTTGTCGGCGTCAAGCGGTGTTAAATACTACGCCGGAGCGGCTTTGGCCAACATTAAGGGGAAGCTTTGGGGTAGGCGGTATTGGGTTAACGATACAGGCAACACGTGGGCGGCGTTATGGTGGTGGGTGGCTGACATGAGAGGGCTAAATAAACAAACCAACCCCCCCCCTCCCAACCTTCTTAATCATAAAAAAAAGAGAGAGAGAAAAAAAAAGAAAGCTACGTGACCGTAGAAATGTAAGTTTTCAAATAATGATGCAAATTACACTTTTATATAACTTGTATTTGTTAAAATAAGGGTGTTATTAAGAATAAATGTTTGAGAAATTAATTCATGTAGTAACTGGTAAGGGATTATGGTGTAACTTATTGGACAATTATCTGATAATGTATTGTAATCATTTGACAGACTTACTACGATTTGAAACGTAAGTTACAAAAGAAGGTGCCTAATCTACATAAAGGGTACGTTATTTTTTTAAATTCTACAATTTTAAAGTTGAGGATTCTGTTGTAAACTACTCAGAACCACTTAAAATATTATCTATTCTTGTCACAAATCAAAATGGTAATATGAATGAATTTCTAAAAAGAAGTCTTATCAAGGTTTCATGGAAAATGAAAAAAATAAAAGTACAATTGCCCAATAAGCCTAATGGTAAATAGCCCAACAATAAAGTGGTTTCCTGTTGGTCACAGACCCACAAATAAAATTACACAAGACAACAATCAAAACACAACTCTCTACTCTCAATTAGATTACCAACATGATTGAAGAAACACTAAGTGACCCGGTACAGATTATAGATAATCTGGGGGTTAAGTAATGTTTCCCACGGATGAGGTCTAACTGAGAAGGCTGTTCTTCAGGAGACCTGCAAAACAAACACCGTAAGCTCGTCACTGAGAAGGGGGGAGTTCCTCCTTGTGACCACCCTCCGGCGTGAGAATCAGACTAGGTTGCTCTGAATATAAGTGTATATTAAGAGATTGCTAGATAACTGGATATCAGATGATCTTACCATTCCAAGATATTGGAGTATTTATAGCCGAAGGTAGGTTTCCAAGAAGGTACAGCCGGCTGAATAGTATTCCTGTTCAACCAACAGTGGACTATGCACAGGCCATACTGGTTGGTGGGTAGGTTACGGCCAACAGTAACAAAGTCGGCTGCACTATTCCACCAACTGTAGTTTATGCACGTCCCACTTACTGTGGATTGTACGCAGGCCATGCTGGTTGGTGAATAGGTTACGGCCAACAGTAACACTATTCCACCAACTGTAGGCCGCGCATGCTCCTCAGCAAGGGTTGGTGAGTAGGCAGCGGCTAATAGTGACAAACAGTACTAGAGGGTGCTCCTCCTCGCCCTGTTGTCGATGAGCTGTCACCCTGTGATTGGCTCATGGGCTGTTCTGGTCAGATCGTCTGTCCTGTCCATACCTTGGTAGGCATGGTACAAAAGATCTTTCAGAATCAGACTGGCTCATTTAGGCGGGATTGTTCCCGCCTTGCTCATTTCTTCATGTGACTACTGAAGTAGCTAGTGTCTTGTGCGTGTAGCCCTGCTGTCTGCGGGTAGCCTTCCCTGATGGCTTGTATCCGCAACTGCGGGAACAGGCGGGGTACTTCACCATTGGGAGGCTTTCCCTGCTTGTTCAGCTTGTGTACTGCGCGTAAGATCCTATGAGCATGGTGGGTCCTGCGGGAGCAGATGGCCTTTGCGCAGACGTCCCTGTTCAAGGTGAGTCTTGCGGGACCAACTGGTCTCTGCTGGGACCTACCTCTTCAGGTCCCCCCAGTCCAATGTTCTTCTCCTGAATGTTTAATAAAGTGAGGTGAACTTTTGGACTTTAAGCAAGGGGTTTTGAAAAGGGTTTCTAGTTTTAAGGTTCTCCGTGGGGATTCTTCCCGCGGGTTTCCTAATGTCACTAGCAAAAATTCCTGATTTTTTTGCTTGATCTTTGGGTATGATGTGGGTAGGTATGTAACCTTCTCGCAAGTCAGGAGCGTTGAGTCTCACTTGTGTGGATTCTCCTTGAGGTTTTAGTGGTTTTGAACATAGTGATCAATTATGTTTAAACCACCAATTCCATCCTGGAGCCTCAAACAATGTATTTCTCGACGTTCCCGCTATGCGGGGATGTTATTTCCGTTTCCACAAGCATTGCCCAGAAGATCCTTCCTGGTTTCAATTCCCTGCCGGGCGCTAGGTATGTGAAGGGTTTTGCCTTAACACTGTACCCGCGCTCGTCTTACGGTTACTTTACTTTCAAGGTACTCCTGGCGTCAATTCCCTGTGGGTGCTAGGTACGTGAAGGGTTTTGCCTTAACACTGTATCCGCACCCGTCTTATAGTTACTTTGTTGCCGGGGTATTCTTGGCTTCAATTCCCTGCGGGTGCTAGGTATGTGGAAGGTTTTGCCTTAACACTGTACCCGCATCCGTCTTATGGTTACTTGGTTACCAAGGTAAGGGGTATTTTCCCGCTTACCTTTGAATCTTTTTGAATTTTGAAATTCGAAAGGTTGGTGAGGATAAGAACAGTCCAAACATCTGAAACGTCGTGTGACGGTTTCTTCTGACTGTGTCAGGACGTGCAGGAAGTTATGGTGACGTGACAGAACATGGTCATTCCAGTTGCTTTTTCAGGCGCGTGGGCATGATTTTTCGGGCGCGTGGCCGCGAAATTACTGGCACACGTCCTTTCAACAGCTGTTGCCAGCTTGCTTTTTGCCACGTGTCATAGTTTCATTGCACCTTTGATTTCTCTCTCCTCCGCATTAAATTCACCGCATTAATTGCGATTACTATATAAAGGGGGAGAGGGTTATTTGCAATTCACACTTTTCACTCTTCTTCTTCTTAGTGATTTCCGGCAAATACTCCCCTTTTTCAGGCAAGCATTTTCCCGAAATCACTCTTCTTTCTGCAATAATGTCCTCTCGTGATGCTGAAGCTATAGCTGACGACAGGGGTACTGCTGGTGAGTGCCAGTGTGCTCTGCCCGGCGATCAGTACCGGTATGTTGTCAGGAAGTTCATGCTCGATCATCTCGAGCCTGAGTTTCCTGAATCCCACCAGACCGTGTACGATGCCCCCAGTGGCAAGATCGGGGTTTATGCTGCATTTTTTGTCTATGGGAATCTTAGATTCCCATTGACAAAATTTGTTTACCGTGTCCTTGAGAGGCACGGTGTCCATTTGACCGAGCTGCACCCCATGGCGATCGCCAAGATTCGCCATTTTGAGTGGGTGTGCCGGATTTTGGGCATCGATCCCCATGTGGACCGCCTGATGACCTTCTATACCTGGAGGTGCATCCAAGGGTGGTACACCCTGACGACCCGTATTAAGGGTCTGAAGATATGCGACACCGAGCGCAGTCTTCGCGCGTGGAAGCAGGAATTCTTCTACATTTCTGCCCGCGCCATCCCCCTTGCCATGAAGTTTAAAAATGGCCAAGCGATACCGAGCCTTCACGCCCCCAACTACCAGGAGGCGGAATGGTTTTCGAAGATATCCCGGATCCAATCTCCGGTTTACCGGTTTGCGGAGTCCGGGATGGTCATGTTAGGGATGAGCCGGGTGTGGAAAGATGCATCTCTGGTTCCCATCCTCCTCGAATACGGTTTGAACTCTATTCCCTATGGTATGTCTTGTTTTTCTTTTTTGATACAAGTTTGTCTTCTAACTGTTTCTTTTTTTTCAGAGGGAAATGATTTGGAGTCGCTTCTGTTTCAGCGGGAAGCCGACGGTCCCGCGCGGATGGGTACTCGTGCTTTGGACGAGGGCGAGTTGCCCATCCTGGAGCAAACAGCGGATCGGTTTGTGGAGGTCTATCCGCTGGGCCACGAGATCCTGAGCCGACGGCGGCCAGGTAAGGCGATATTCCTTCCTCAACCCCTTAATGTTGTACCCGCTGTTGGAATTCTTGACCTGTCTTCTTCTGAGGAATCCTCAGATGCTCCTCCATTGGTGCGGAAGAAGAAAGCTGCTGCCGGCGGGAAAGGGAAGGAGAAGGCCTCCACGGCTGGTCCGGTGGTTCTATCTGACTCGGAGTCAGATAGTGAAGAGGTGGCGGGGAAGCCCGGTGGTGAGGAGACCACTGTTCCGGAGGCTGCGACCGTTACCGCCGGAGAACCAACGAAGACGACGGTGACCGGGACCAAGAGGCCGGCTCCATCGGGTTCCTCCCCGCCCGTCCGTACGTTCAGGGTCAAGAAAACCCGTAAGTACAATCATAATGTCTTTGCAGATTTATTACTTCTTAAATTTAACATTCTTTGTGCAGGCGTGTATGTTGACGCATTCCGGGGTGAAGCGCAGGGGGGTACCTCCCCGCCAATGACGGTAGGCTCGGTCAGCCTTCCTGAGGCGTCGACCCAGGCGCCTGCGTCTGCATCCGTTGGTCCAGTTGCTCATTCATTTGGGCCAACTGTTCCGGTCGAGATGACGTCACCGCCGGCCGTGAGTGCGATTTTTACAGCATCCTTCACGGAGCCGGCGGTTACTGCTGCTGCTGATGAGGCGGCGACCGCGGCGGCGACCCCAACGGCGACCACGGCGGCTGCCACCATGCCCGCGCCACTGGCACCAATGGCCGGACCATCAGGTACGCGCAGGGCTTCCCGCCGATCTTTGCCACCTTCCCGTCTGCCTGACCTGTTGGATGGATTTCCTTTAGGTTCAGGTGATGGGTTTGGCGGTTATCGGCCTGTCATTGACCCTACAGGTGCGTAGGGTTCCTTTCTTTTTCCCTTATGTTTTTTATCATCTTTTCCTTACTGCCTTTGTTTCTTTTGCAGTGACGGATTCCAATGAAGTGTATGTTCCGCGATGGAACATACGCCGAGGAACAACCCTTCGCACACCTGTGGAGTGCGTGGACTGGGTTCGCCACGCTGCTCCCCCGGGTGCGTTGGGGGAAGCCATGGTTAGCTACCAGGAGGGTAGGCTAACCAATGAGCTTAGGGTTCTCCAGGCCCGGATGCAGCCGCGCGTCGAGCTGCTTTGTCGTGAAAACGACAAGTTAAAAGCAGCTCGCGCAAAGGAAGTATCTGAAACGCGGGCTCTTCGGGAAGAGAACCAACAGCTGGCGGAAGCTGCCGCCGCCAAGGAGAAGGCCTTCAAGGCCCTCGAGGTTGAAGTTCAGGCGCGACTCGAGGCCCGCTCCAAGGCTGCCCAAGCTGTGAATGAACAGCTTCGGCTGGCCAGGGAGACTGCGCGAAACGCAACCGAGAGGGCTGCCCAGGCTGAAGCCGTTGCTGAGCCTCTGCGTGTGGAGAATGAGGAGCTGAAAGGCAAATTAGAGGCTCTCCAACGCGCTCATGATGCCTTGGCAATGGAAGATGCCAAGAAACTCCAGGAAATCCTGGACCAGAGGGGGGTGCTTGACCAGACCCAGCGGAAGCTTAAGGGCGTCGAAGAGGCTGCCGCAAAGGAAGTTTTACTTGCCAACCTTAACAAGAGCGAAGCCGAACGCGCCCATAACGAAGCTCAAGCTGCCCTCCAATGGCTTCTTCGAGAAGCGTTGCCTCAGGTATGTTTAACTTTGTCTTCACGCTTTCTTTTGTAAGAAAAGGTTCTAACACTTGTATTTTTTTTTTTTTTTTTGTAGGTTGTGCGTCGGGTCTTTTCAGAGACCTCTTACGATGATGCTATGACCGCAGCCCTCAACGCTTCTCATGAGGATGGGGAAAAGGCCGGCTTCCTGCTTGGTCTAGGGTTTGTTGAGAAAGGCGTCCCGCCTTCCAACTTCCCTTTGTTCGATGTGGATACCGAAGCCATTTATGACCAAGCATTGAACCAATACGCCGCCTTCCCGCATCCAGTGGTGGAAAAGGTGGACGAAGTAGCTGTTGCTGATGATGGGTTAGCTGTTCTCAAAGCGTTCCTCGAACCACCCCGTTCTTCTGACGGAGCGGGTCCAAGTGGAAGCGGCCCTGAAGCTTGATCCTGAAGATCCCTTTCCACTAAGATAGACTTGTATAGATTTACTCTTTCAGGCGGGTAGTAACCCGGCCATTCTTGTAATATATCATTGAAATATAAATCTTTTTGCGGATAAGATTGTTATTTCCTTCTTTGGATTCCTTGCTTTATAAACTCATAACTTGCATACTTAGTTTTAGCAATTTTCCAAGTGTTTTAGAATAAGTTAACCTGTTGAACGTGGTTGATGATGGGTTAAAGTTTCGCTTCCTCCTTCGTGATTGTGCGGGTAGAACCGTCACTTGCACTTGGTAGGATGGCTAAATTTTAACTGTCATCTGACCTGCGTGTAGGTTTTCCTCATTTTTCCTCGAAATTTCTAAGTATTTAGGATAAGTTAACCTTTGAACGTGGTTGATAGTGGGTTAAAGTTTTGCTTCCTCTTTCGTGATTGTGCGGGTTGAACCGTCACTTGCACTTGGTAGGATGGCTAAACTTTACCCATACCTGACCTGCGTGTAGGTTTTCCTTATCCTTATTTCTAAGTATTATATTTTTTTTTTTTTTTTTTTTAGGATAACCTTTGAACGTGGTAGATGATAGTTTGAAGTTTTGCTTCCTTATTTGTGATTGTGCGGATAAGACCGTCACTTGCACTTACAAAGATGGCTAAACTTTACTTACATCATACCTGCGTGTAGGTTTCCCCTATTTTTAACGTTGTGTTTATGCGGGTTTTGCCGCCTTCCACACGCAATGACTTACTTCTCCTCATTTATGCGGTAAATACCGGCACCAGTGGGGAGTTCATAAGGATAAAGGTAAACACATTATGAAAGGAGAATCATTTCCATTAGAAGTGGCTCTTGGCCTTTTCTTTACAAGTTTTGGAATTGATCTACATATAACATTTGCGTAATTGAGCTCCATTCCATGTTCTTGGGATGGGAGTGCCATCGAGCCTTTCGAGCCGGTATGCGCCCTTTCCCAGAACCTGTTTGATAACGTATGGCCCTTCCCAGATCGGGGCCAACTTTCCTGGGCGTTCTTGGTTCGAAGCCTCGTTGTTACGCAGTATGTAGTCTCCTTCCTTGAAGCTGCAGAGTTTTACCCGCGTGTTGTAGTACTTTTGCATTTGTCGTTTGTAGTTCTCTTCACGCACTGCGGCTAAGTCTCTGCGTTCCTCGGTTAGCATAAGATCCAACCGTCTTTCCGCATCATTGTCTTCTGGCTGACTCAAGACCCTTGGTGAGGGTAGACCAATTTCGACCGGGACCATGGCTTCAGTGCCATAAGTGAGGCTGAACGGGGTTTCTCCCGTACTGGCCTTCTTCAACGTTCTGTTTGCCCAAAGGACGTGCGGAAGCTCGTCCACCCAGCCGGATCTGTGTTTCAAGAGTCTTTTCTTTATGCCTTCAACGATGCTTTTATTTGCTCTTTCCACCTCACCATTTCCTTGCGGGTGTGCCACTGAGGTAAATGTGTGGGTGATTTGAAGTTCTTTTAGCCATTGTTGTAGCTTTTTGTCAGCAAAGTTGGTGCCGTTATCGCTCACCAAATTCTGTGGAAGTCCAAAACGACAAATTATAAATTCCCAAATAAATTTTTTGATATGCTTTGCGGTTGTTTGGGCTAAAGGTTTTGCTTCTATCCACTTGGTGAAGTAGTCGATGGCTACCACTAGGAACTGAACATTTCCTGCTGCTGTAGGAAATGGGCCTGTCACATCGATGGCCCACTTCTGAAATGGCCATGAAGAAGTGACTGGAACCAGTTCGTTTCTCGGGCGATGCGTGTTAGGTGCGTAAAGCTGGCAAGACCTGCATTTTCTGATGTATGCCAGTGCATCCGTATGCATCCCCGGCCAAAAGTATCTCGCGTTGTTTAGCTTGGCTACAACAGCGCGGGGACCTGCGTGTACCCCACAGATGCCTTCGTGTACTTCCCTTAGGAGGTAGTTGGCATCTTGGTTGTCCACGCATCTCAAGAGTGGGCCAAGAAAGTTACGTCTGTAAAGGATGTCATTGACGAGTTGATAATTCAGTGCTTTACAGCGTAGTTTTCTTGCCTGTGTTTTTGACTCTGGTAGTATTCCAGCTGCAAGGTAATTTATTATTGGTGTCATCCACGTTTCTGTACTGGTTTGGATGACACAAATTTCCTTGTGCGGGACTGATGGCGCTTCGAGAAGTTCAATGCGGATGTCCTTTCCCAGGTGGGTGAAGGCTAGTGATGCAAGCTTGCTTAACGCATCCGCAGATTTGTTTTCGCTGCGCTTGACATGTATGACTTTACAATCACTAAAATCACGCATAAGGGTTTTTGCCTGGGCGAGGTACAGGGCCATGGTGTCGTTCACAGCCGTGTATGTTCCATTTATTTGGTTGGCCACCAGCATGGAATCCACATGGGCTTCCAAGTTTTTCACTCCCATCTTACGCGCAATTCTCAAACCGGCCAAGAATGCTTCATATTCGGCTTCGTTATTCGTACTTGGAAAGTCCAGCCGAATAGCGTAAGTATATTCTTGGCCCGCTGGGTTGGTTAATTTTAACCCTGCGCCTGAACCCTCGTTACTGGCTGCTCCATCAGTATAGAGTCGCCAGACATCATTGACGTCCTGTGCTGGGGAGGGTTGAGCCTCCTCCTGGCACTCTTTCTCCCGCGAAGCGGGGACTTCTGCAATAAAATCGGCCAGGACCTGGCCTTTTATGGCTGGTCTTGGCTTGTACTTAATTGCATATTCTCCCAATTCAATTGCCCATTTGGCTAGACGTCCCGATAATTCGGGTTTGCCTAGAACGTTTGAGAGTTTGAAGTTGGTGAGAATGGTGATTGGGTGGCCCTGGAAATATCGTCTTAACCTGCGTGAAGCATGTATAAGTGCTAAGACTAATTTTTCGAGGGTAGAGTACCGGGTTTCTACGTCTGTTAGTACACGGCTAACATAATAGATTGGCATCTGGACGCCCTTTCGTTCTACTAGCAGGACTGCCCCGGTTGCTCTATCTGTTGCGGAAAGGTATAGGATTAACTCCTCTCCCGCTTGTGGTGCTGTAAGTGTTGGGAGTTCGATCAGGCGTGACCGAATCTCCTGAAAAGCTGCTTCCGCTTCTGGTGTCCAGCGGAAGTGCGTTTTCTTCAAGCAGTTTCTCAATGTTGACACGAAATGAAACGACTTATCTGCATGGTTTGCCAAGAAGCGATTAAGTGCGACTAGTCGTCCATTCAGTGTCTGAGCCTGTTTGATGGTGGTAGGTGATTCCATTTTAACAATGGCTTCAACCTTTTCAGGGTTCGCTCTAAAGCCATCTTTAGTAACAATGACTCCCAAGAACTTCCCTTCTTCCATCCCAAATGAACACTTGCTCGGGTTGAGCTTCATGTTTATCTTTCGGAGCGTGTTGAAAGTTTCTTCAATGTCTTTCAACATCGCCTCAGGCTCGAGGCTTTTGATGACCAAATCATCCATATAGACTTCCAAGTTTCTCCCGATTTGGGCATGAAACTCTTTGTCCATTAGTCGTTGGTACGTGGACCCTGCATTCTTAAGTCCGAATGGCATCATTTTATAATAAAATGTACCATCGGGCGTCCGAAATGCGGTTTTGTCCTGGTCATCAATGGCCATGTGGATTTGGTGGTACCCCTTATACGCATCCAAGAAGCATTTAAGGCGGAATGGTGCCAACGAATCCACTTTGAGATCAATTTCTGGTAACGGATAACAATCTTTGGGGCATGCTTTGTTCAAATCTTTGAAATCTATGCACATGCGCCATTGTTTGTCATTCTTCGGTACCATTACGGGATTTGCAACCCATGTTTGATATCTACTAACGCGTACGATGCCTGCGTCAAGGAGTTCCTTGACTTGGGTTCTACACGCGTTAGTTTGCTCAGGCCCCATCACTCTGCGCTTTTGTACGATCGGCGTAACAGCCGGATCGCATTTGAGTTTATGCTCTGCCTTACTTCGGGGTACACCAGTCATGTCAGCTGGTGCCCACGCAAAGATGTCAGCGTTTTTCTGCAGTAAGCGTTTGAGTAAGGTGCGGGTGGGATCAACGATTGTTGGTCCGATGGTAACGGCCTGGTCGGGGTATTTGCCATTGAAGGCCCATTTTTCTGGTTCAGTGATGGTTGGTTTAGCCTTTTTCGGTTTGGGTTTAGATGAAACAGATGCAATGCATACCTGGGGAATGCCAGAGATCATTGCTACACCCTCAGCTGTTGGCCATCCCATCATGCCATGGATTGAAGATACCACGGCGTTGAATCTTGCCATCCCGTCTCTTCCGAATAGGATGTCGTACGTATGATGTGGCTTTTTCATTACGACAAAATCCACGTCTTCTGTGCGTGAATGATTCCCATCAGTAAGAGTAACGGGGAAAGATAGGATACCCAGGGGTGTTTCTGTACTTCCGTCAAACCCTTCCATTGAAGCGTAGACCGTTTCCAAGCGTTCTTTGTCTTCATCATCCAGCTTATCAAAGAACTGTCTGTACATCACTGTCGACGAAGCGCCGTTGTCAGCAAGAGTGCGTGAAGTGATGTAGTGCCCCAGCTGGCTTCTGATGACGATGGGGCCTTCTTTGCTGGGGCCTCCTGGCACTCTCGGGAAGCGCACCTCAGCTTCTTTCCACGCGCATGGTTCTGCCACCCGTCTTTTTCTTCCTCTGACCTTGCCATGAACCATGTTGATGCTGATATCGACGGGCTTTCGTCCGTTACCTCTGTACCGGTTGTCATTCCTTCCTCCCTTCCTGATCGATGCCACAAGATGTGCAAGCCTTCCGTCCTTGACAAATGTCTCAATAATATCCTTCAAGGATGTGCACTCTTCAGTACCATGACCCTTTGTCCCGTGGAAATCACAGGATTTGCTTTGATCCGCATTAGGTTTCTGCCGGATCAATGGGGCTTTAGGCCATGGTAATTTTTCCGTGGCAAATATCTCCGTGACGCTCTTCGTGAGTGGCGTCCACCGGTGTTTTCGGTTTGAAGGGTGTGTGTTGTCCCTTCCGCCAACAAGAGGGCGAGAGCTGGATGAGGTGTCAAAGTTTACCCTTGACTGCCAAATACCTAGCCTCCTCTTTTTGTTCTGCCGGGCGATCCGGACATTGTTCTCTCTGGTCCTCTGCGTGTAGAGGTGTGTACTCTGGGGAAGATCTCTTCCCAGTTGCTTTTCCGTCTCGGCAAAGCGCTTTGCCGCCGTCATGATGGCATCCCAAGTTGATGGCATGCCATCCTTACCCGTCAATGTGCGGATAAGTTCTGGGTATTCGGCGCCTTGGATGAAGGCGGCGCGAACCAGATCTTCACTTATGTTGCCGAGACTAAGCTTTTTGGAGTTGAAGCGAGTGATGAAGTCTAGTAGAGATTCATCCTCCTCTCTCACGCAGTTAAGGATCGTCCACTGCTCTTCAGTGTACTTCCTCTGTTGGCTGAAATGCTGGCTGAACTTGTTCAGAAAGTCCGCCCAGTCATATATGTGGTGGATCGGTAAACGATCGAACCATGCCCTGGCCGCTCCGACCAGAGTCATCTGGAACATGTAGCACCACGTGGGTTCTGTCCAGTTGCTGACGGTAGCCCCCGCAATGAACCTGTTCAAATGGTCGTCTGGGTCGGATAGACCATCGTAAGTGCCAATGTTGGACATTTGTTTGGCACTTCTCGGGGCGATTGCTTCCGCAATGTCCCTTGCGAACTTTGACTTCCCTGCATTTGTAGCAGTTGGTCTAAAGGTTTTGGAAAAGTCACGCGGGTTTCTCTCCACGATTGGTTTAAAGGCTTCCCCAAAATTCCTTTTTGGTTGGACGTCCGTTTCCTTACGCTTCCCTTTCGCCTTATGGCGAGGGTTCGCGTCGGTGTCGGACTCCAACTCGTCGTCTGAGTACTCGCAGTCACTGCTCATATTGAGGTGTTGGCGAGTACTGGCGAATTCGTCAGCCTGTTGAACTGAACGCAAGCGTTCGTCCAATTCGGCTTGGAATTCTCTTTGCCGTGCTTCGGCCCATGCCTTCACTTGATCTAGTGTTTGGCGAGGAACCTTCGTTCGTTTTTCCAGTTGGGTATCGGAGAACCCCAATGGAATATTTACTCCACTTGCCCCGGCTTGGGTAGTCGGGGTAGTGTTCGTAAGGATTGTATAACCGCCGGTGTTTCCCCCAGTTGCTGGGGTTGTTACCGGGGTTTCTTGGTCGGTTACTGGCCTTTGAACCGGAGTAACGTTAACCATTTCTTCAGAAATTGTGAAAAAACTAAAGTAGTTCTAGCTTTTACCCACGGATGGCGCCAATGAAGAAACACTAAGTGACCCGGTACAGATTATAGATAATCTGGGGGTTAAGTAATGTTTCCCACGGATGAGGTCTAACTGAGAAGGCTGTTCTTCAGGAGACCTGCAAAACAAACACCGTAAGCTCGTCACTGAGAAGGGGGGAGTTCCTCCTTGTGACCACCCTCCGGCGTGAGAATCAGACTAGGTTGCTCTGAATATAAGTGTATATTAAGAGATTGCTAGATAACTGGATATCAGATGATCTTACCATTCCAAGATATTGGAGTATTTATAGCCGAAGGTAGGTTTCCAAGAAGGTACAGCCGGCTGAATAGTATTCCTGTTCAACCAACAGTGGACTATGCACAGGCCATACTGGTTGGTGGGTAGGTTACGGCCAACAGTAACAAAGTCGGCTGCACTATTCCACCAACTGTAGTTTATGCACGTCCCACTTACTGTGGATTGTACGCAGGCCATGCTGGTTGGTGAATAGGTTACGGCCAACAGTAACACTATTCCACCAACTGTAGGCCGCGCATGCTCCTCAGCAAGGGTTGGTGAGTAGGCAGCGGCTAATAGTGACAAACAGTACTAGAGGGTGCTCCTCCTCGCCCTGTTGTCGATGAGCTGTCACCCTGTGATTGGCTCATGGGCTGTTCTGGTCAGATCGTCTGTCCTGTCCATACCTTGGTAGGCATGGTACAAAAGATCTTTCAGAATCAGACTGGCTCATTTAGGCGGGATTGTTCCCGCCTTGCTCATTTCTTCATGTGACTACTGAAGTAGCTAGTGTCTTGTGCGTGTAGCCCTGCTGTCTGCGGGTAGCCTTCCCTGATGGCTTGTATCCGCAACTGCGGGAACAGGCGGGGTACTTCACCATTGGGAGGCTTTCCCTGCTTGTTCAGCTTGTGTACTGCGCGTAAGATCCTATGAGCATGGTGGGTCCTGCGGGAGCAGATGGCCTTTGCGCAGACGTCCCTGTTCAAGGTGAGTCTTGCGGGACCAACTGGTCTCTGCTGGGACCTACCTCTTCAATGATGATTTGGTACACTCACACACTACAACCGAACAAATGATAGATTCAACAACACGATGAACTCTCAATCTAGAACAATGACGAACAACGGAAGCCGGAAACTCACAAAAAGAGAGAATACGAACTAAAGAGATTTCTACATACACAATCCTCGTTGACAAACAATGTATATCATCCAACAAGCCTAACGAATAATATCCGAACAATTATGACGTCCTTCCAGCCCAAAACTCAAAACCGGGTCCAAAAATCCAAATTCAAACAAATAACGGAAAAACAATATTAGAAAGTACACTAACAAACTAAAGAACCAACATGTTTCACTTTTTGAATTGAAACGTAAAAGATTTCGAGACATAAAACTCAAACCGGTGGAACCGGCTAAGATACGGTTTGAAGTGGTTCATTTAGGAACCTGCTATTTATATATAAGAAAACAACTATTGAAAATTAAACACATATATATAAATAACATAGTGTATTTTATTTGTAATTCAAAGTTACAATATAAAAACATTGAAAATAAAACATAACCATGCATAAAAATAAAAGGTTACAATACAAAATACATTTTTCTATATTTATTCATAGTCTTGGATGCGTAGTTGTCTTCTATAGATGTAGTGTTTAATCTTTGGCATTGCACAAACGTATCAACAAGTTCTATGTGAGTTCTTCATCGGAGAATGGATATGATCATCCTCTTGATATTTCCATATTGTGTAGTTATGAGTGGGTGTCCGTCTTCAAAAGTTCAAACAATTTGGATACATTCTACACATGAATATTGTGATACATGCCCAATTTATATATATATATATATATATATATATATATATATATATATATATATATATATATATAATTTATAGAAATTATTTCATTGGGTGGATGTGAGTAGAAAAAAAAAGTTAAGAAAAAAGAATAAATTACTTTTTTTAAACGACCAATATATATATATATATATAATTTATAGAAATTATTTCATTGGGTGGATGTGAGTAGAAAAAAAAAGTTAAGAAAAAAGAATAAATTACTTTTTTTAAACGACCAACTAAGTAACATTGAGTACTTCGTACGCGGCCCCCATTGACCCCCATTGACTAAAAGTAGCCCGAGCCCCAAGCCAGCCACGAGTCCAGACGGACGAAGCCCCTAGCGTCCACCTATTAAGGGATTCCCTAGATAAAGCCCAACCCTCACGACCGCCAAACAGCACGACGGGTGAGATCAGGACTTGAAGAGTTGAAGGTCAACCCTCATACCTCCCATATAAATTGGTAATAAATTATTATTGTTTTGTTTTTTTAAATAACAAATATATTATTTACAGACCATCTCCAACAATCATCAAACTCCTAACCACCATTTTAAAAGTAAACCACATTTTTCACCGTGCGGGTTGTTGTTTAGTTGAATAGACACGAAAATGAATGAAAATGAATAATGGGTGTAAAAGTCTGAAAAAGCAGAAATAACAAATATATTTATTTGAAAATATGATTTTTAGTTAAATTACGGACAAAATTACCGGACGCTTTTGGTTATTTTTTTTCACCGCTTCTAATCGATGTGATACCATATGTTCATTAGATTTCAATTACTCAAGAACTAGAACCTAGGATCCCGGACAAAGCTTTCTCATACAAGTTAATAAAACTATTGCATTCCCACACAAGACTGCCAAAGGCCATGCGTCCATTATTCATTTATTTGCAATGTCAGATAGTCTAATTAGAAACAATTATGTGAATTACCACCTGCATACATAATATTTGCAAGTGATGCATTTAACATCACAACAATGAAAATGCAAAACTTACAACATCCTCGACGCAATAACTCTCGGTGCCGAAAGGTAACACTAACTAGAGAAGCAGCTAAAAAAACGGTGAACGAAAAGGAACACATTTCCGCCCATGAAACTTTCTGGTGATCCGACTGCTTGATGCAAATGCAAGAGATTTGTCAGCAGAACTAGACACAAGCAAGCTTCCGTCAGCATCTTGTGAACTATAAGCATCATATACTCTTTGGTTATGATCGGATGCCGTTATGTTACTGAACTGTTAAACAAGTTGCATGCTGTTTTCAGAATAGTACAAGGACTAATATAATTGAAGCATCTATTTAATCAACCGCCTAGGGAGAGGTTCATTACAAAATACTAAATTATTGCAAAAGAAACGAACCAACCATTAAAAAACGCTGCTCATATTTTTAAAAGCTTATACTTCTTGCATACAAATGCCTTATCTTAAGCGTACAAAAAAAAACCATTCTATTTCAAATGCCTACACATACATATAGTAGATTATGATTTTATGAGTGGGAAATGAGTTACATGTCGGTCTTAATTATCGACCTAGCTTGATTATGCAAGGAAAATTAAAGTTTAGGTTGGAATAGTAATCCTTAGAAGTTGTAGTTTAGTGTAGAAGTATGTGTCAACTAGTTAAGGGGCCAATACGTCGAGATTGTAAACTAGAAACTGACGGTACAGTACGTAGGGTCGTGACGACTTTGCAAAGAGTCACGTCGTTCTATTGAAGTTGGTATATAACCGAAAACATGTAATGTAAGCAACAATGGGTGGTTGAACCCCTACTGAATTCAACCGACAAATTCTTCTATGTTCTTGCTATATCTATCATGTGGAAATCATAATCTTCTATGTTCTTGGCTTCTAGCTATGTATATATCTTGGGGAAATCCTTGTGGAAATCATAAATTTTGTGTTTAATACTTCTACAAATAAACGAATTTTGTTTTGTGAAACATAAGAACAGGCGAATAAACATTGTATTTCAACGGTGGTGCTGTCTTTTATTGTTACTACTTTTAGAAAACAAAAAATATATATATAATTAGAACCCTTGTACGTAACAGTTATAAAAGATGCAATGCTTTCCGTTGGGTAAATGGTTTTTATATGTATATAAAATCTAGTTAAGTGGAGCGATTGGTACATAAAATACAAACCTTGCAAGTCATTGAGCAATAAACAAAAGATGACTTGATACTCTGGCCACACGCTAGACATGTACAACGTGAACCTCTGATTGGAATTGAAATGTGGCGCCGTTGGTGTAGTACAACTCTCTCATCGTTTGTAGTATATTTTTTTTTTTTTTTTTTTGCCCGCCTACCTACCTGCTATATTGATGTAATCCTTAGAAGTTGTAGTTTAGTGTAGAAGTATGTGTCAACTAGTATATGTCTTTAGCAGGTTAGGGTTTGCAATTCAGAAAGGGGTGGCGGCGCAGCTTGTTGCCCGCCTACCTGCTATATTGATGTAATATCTATGTTTCATCAGTAGAAATAAATTGTAGTATATGACTGAAACGAAAACAAAACGGTTGTAAGTTCGATTTATCTACATATTTTAGTATTTTACATGTGATCACACATGTTGGCACAACTTACGGTTGATTAATATAGATACTTCATAAACAAATGCAATTAATAGGACAGCAAGAATACACAGAGTTGAGGTACGAGGGATGATAATGCGAAGAGGATGTGTGGGAACCCAAGGTTAGGCCGGATAAGGAACGATATTTCACATGACAGATTAGGAGTGACTAGTATGTCATACAAGATAATTGAGGGGATGTTGACATGGTTTGGGCATGTGAATAGGGGCCTGCAACTGTCAATTAGAGTGATGGAAACCCAATTTTTTCTAGGGCGGAAGAGTAGAGGTAGACCCAAGTTTGCTTGTTAGAGTAAATTAGGTAAGATTTGTCACATATCCATGCATCTTTTCTAAGGACGTTGTTGAAGATAGTACTTTGTGAAGTCAAATAGTTAAGGTTCAGAACTTCTAGTGAGGGTATATTTTAGCTTTGTTATAGAAGGCTTAGCTTTCACTAAACACTTGGAGATATTACATGCATCTCCTTATTGTCCTTGACTTTAGTTTATAAACTTTTACTACCTTTCAGTGTTTGTTGCTTAGAGCTTATGATGGGTTGTATAAGTTGTTCTATAAATTCACTAATATACTTTGTGTAACACCCAAGGCCGATCCTAATAAGATGCCTAATAAGATGTGACAAAACATAAAAAATCTTGGTTCATTACAAATGCATTGCTTTTTAATTAACCAACACATTTTGAGCTTAGTACTGGTGGACAAGAGAACTCCAAATTATGCGTGCTCAGATGGGAGTAGCAATCAGGATGAATGAATTTATGAAAAGTCAAAACTTAGGCAACCAAAATCAAGAGCTCAATATGGGCAAAGCATGCGATATTGATGGTATGAGAGGCTGGATAATACAAATGGTATCAAAGCCATATCTAACTCAACAAGAATGGTGAGTCCCCAGGGATGTCAAGGACACCTTAGGCGAATCCCACATCCTTAGATTGGATGGTGGGGCAAACCTCATCAATGAGGATGACGATAATTCTACAAGAGAGATGATTGTAACATCATAAACAAATCCCTCATTAGTGGTGGACTAGAGAGATCCTTGATTCATAAAGAATGCACTGTCTCACATATCATCAATGCGTTTTTGGCTTATAATGCTAACTTATGAGAGGGCCAGAAGGGACCTCCACATTTAAGTGGTCAAATGGAAGTAGTATCATGATTAGTTACCACTTGGGAAGTCTCCAAGTTGGATACCGAAAAGAAATCCGTGAACTCTTCACGACAAAACAAACAACATTGATGATACAAGAAGCTAAATGTTGAACCATGAAAGCAGTGAGATTTTGCTAGGTATTGTTTATGTACATACTAGTGTTTTTACCGGCACAACAAAACCTGGGCAATGTTAAAACTCAAGCTTTGATACAGTAAGTTGAAGCGAATTCGGGTGGTTTCGGTTATGTGTGTTATTGTACTGGAAAAAAGACAAAAAAATATGAAATTAACGTGCTAATTTTGTGAATCAAGTAGAATAATTAGATATATACAAACAAAATAATTATGTAATCACATCGTAGAGTAATTATGTCCACCAAAAGAAACATAAAATTAGTGTGAACTTAATTACTTTATGATGTAATTACATAATTACTTTGCTTGTATATATATAATTACTTACTTAATTCTCACAATTATTACGTTAATTTTATACGTTACATTTCTTCTATATATATAGATACATATATATCAAAGAGTGTCATTTATACTTCATATATTAAATATGCATTTAAGGTTTAAGTAGTTGATAGCAATTAGAAAGTTTTACATATAAAGGACCCAGACTGATCAACCTCCCCGAGAAAATAAGAAACAACTTATAAACATAGATGTTTGTGCTCGATTTCTGCACAGGCTCAGGCCGGTTCACCTCCTTAACCCGTTAAATTGAAAATTTGTAACTTGTTACTTCATTGTACTATATCACATATTATTAAATTTAAGAAATTCATGTTATATATGAAATTAATTTCAGCTATTTAGCATATTAATTTGTTTCATCAGTAACTTACTAGTGTACAGAGTTAATTATATCAGCATGAAGGGGGAGGGGTGGTGGATGTGATGGCATCACTCATCACACACCCCACCCAATCAAATGGTGCCACATCACGAACCCCAAATCCATCACGCGTGACGGGAGCTCCATCACGCGGCGCCCCGGGTCCCCTAAGTAAAGCAAAACTTAGTAACCTTAAACACAAGCATATGCATATATATAAACCATAATTATCTGCCGGTAAAGATATTAGCTTACTTGAATTTGAGAGCAATCAAAAATTTTCTGTGCTTCTTTCAAACGTAACACATCATTGTACATGTACATCAAAAATTTTCGTCCCTCTTCTCGCCCAGGGGCCGGGCGGTGTTGTCGTCCCCTATCGCCCTCTTTTTGTTGCCCACTACGGGTGGCCTAAGATCTACTATCCTAAACGTACTTAAACAATAGGGCATTTTAGGATAGAAACTAACAGATGTTTTAACGTCTATTAACATCACAATGTAAATCATATGTGAAATTTTTAAAGTTCAAAGTTGTGAAAGGTACGCATATGTGACATGCATGGACCATCCATATGATTCTTTATACATTTTAGGCTTCCAACATCATTACTTTATTTAGTTGTATGTTAATTTTAATTAATGTTAATTTTTAAAATGTACAGGCATAGAAATAACAAATTAAGAGGCTTATAATGAACCGAAGTAGATAAATATAAATAAATTGTGTTTCTATGTTAGGTATAAATGAAACTTTCACGAATACTTTTTATAAGATTTTTATATAATAAACATTACACTAAATAAATCAGCTAATGATGATACAGATAAGACATCATGGGGTTTTTCTAAATGTGGTGATTTTTCTTTTGGTGCTGTTTTTGAATGAATTAAACTTAGAGCGGCAAAACTAGTAAACACAATATGGTTATGTAGTTACTCTTTCCGTTTCATTACAAGTGTTCATATTTCTTTTTTTATTTTTCTCATTATAAGTGTTCATTTTCAAAATTTATTAATTATTAAACACACATAACTAACGTTAATAACAATATTGATGGACCCACTTTTTAATGACATTATTGTTATTTGATAAAAGATAATTATTAAATCCACCTTAAACTTTGTATTTTTTAAATCTGAAAACTTATAATGAGACGGGAGGAAAAATGTTTTGTATGGAAACAGTTACTTAAATATTGGAAGTTAAAAGGATCAAGAGAGTAGAACACATGGCAACAGTTTTATGATTGTGGTAAAGTTCGATGTCAAATCAATCTATTTGCCGCTAATTCATTTTACTTATTTACAATAGACGTGATCATAGACCTTCGAGTTAGTCAAATATAAAGAAAATCACCACCATACTTCCAAAGATCTTTTGCGGCTGCGTCTTCCAAAATTTTGTTTTACACAAGCCCACATTAATGCTCATCTCTCCTATTAAAAAAATCAAACACTTAAATACCACATGAATTTTTTCTTCTAAGGCTGAGGGGTGTGGAGCGCTAGGAAGGGCGCAAGAGGCCAGACGCTCGCGCCCCGGGGCGCGAGCACCACACCACCGAGGCGCGAGAGGGGCGCGAGAGCGGAAAACGAGGCAGGCGCCAGGGTGCTAGCGGCTGAGAATGGCGTGAAGTTTTCTTGGAAAGCGTGAATAGAGCCGTTGGGGGGGTGATTTATTAAAAAAAAAACGTTTTTTTTTTTCCTATATATAATAACAAACCCATATCAAACCCATATCAAACCTATATCAAACCCGATTTTGTTTCTCTGTATTAAACATATATCAAACCCAAACCAATATCACATACCAATATCACATACCACACCCAAAACCCGAAATCACCCCATCTTCCAAACCTTTTTTTAAAAACATGGCTGGAAATTGGTACCCAAACCTAGATTCAGATTACAGTTACGACGATTTATGGTTGGCACCGGACCAACCGATGTTTTATTCGGGGTCGCAACAATCATCCGGCTTTCAACCATCCAACATACAACCGTCTCCTAACTTTGTAGTTCCGGAGACACAAGAACCAGAACCAGAAGGTGAAGCTGCGGGACAAAGAAGACGCGTCCACCGGAAAAAACAAGTTGCAACGGACGGGTCGGGTTCGGCTTCGACTGGAAGGGCGAAACGGAAAATCACTCCGTGGTCATCGGATGAGAAGGAAGCCCTGTGTCGGGCTTGGATAGCCATTTCTGAGGATCGGCGTTGCGGTAATTGTTTTAACGTTTTTAAAAATGATTTTAAAAAAAAGTTAAATAAAAAAGTTAAATGACTTACAAATTTATTTATGCATTTTGCAGCCGACTACCAAAAGAGCAAGGTCTTTTGGACAAAGGTTAGGGAGACGTTCTATTCGCTCGTTGGGAGTACAGAGCGGAACCCCGATATGATTTCGGGTCGGTGGACCGAAATCAGAAAATTTGTCGGCTTGTTTACTAATCTGTTCAACAGGAACGCCGGTCGTATGAGACCAAGTGGCAGTGACGATTTGGCGGTCTATAATTTCACTGTCGAAGAGTGGAAGCAGGAGTGCCTGCGGAGGTATGGGACGGTGAAGACGTGGGACGGTGTAAAGGTGTGGGAGAGGTTGAGAAGGTGTTCCAAGTGGGTTGAGCTGGTGGTGCCGGACCTTGATGCGGAAGTAGGGCCGAAACGGACTAAAACTAGTTCGTCTGGAGCGTACAGCACTTCCGCCGGGTCGGATTGCCGGGTTGGATTCGACCTAAACGTTGCGGGGGAGGAAACGTCTTCACCGCCGAGGAGGCGGCCATTGGGAAGGGACGCCAGGGGGAAAAAACCGGCTGAGGGGGAAGCCGTAAACATCAACGATCTTGTTGAATCCCTCAATAAATTCAACAAAACCATGGAGGTGGTCTCTATTGACAAAAAGGAAAAAAAAAAGAATGAGAGATTTGGACTTCCTTGCAAGAGACTTCAGCCACCTAAATCCGGTCGACCAAATGCTGATGGAAAAACAAAAGGAACGTATCCGGAAGAGGTTGATCGAAGAAGACGAAGCCGAATAATAAGAATAATGTTTTTCTTTAGTACTTTAATTTTTTTTTATATATTAATGTGTTTTTTTAATTAATGTGTGTTTTTTTAAATAATTTCTTGTTTTTTTAATAATACGTTTTTTTAATACATTTATAAAAAAATAAAAAAATAAACCGCTCGCGCCCCCTCTCGCGCCCCTCCACACCATGGCCCGGGGCGCTATCACCACTACCAACACCCATCTTATCAAGTTTCTCTCTCTGCCACACGTCACAATATTATTGGCTGGCGCCCCCACTCACGCCCCCTCTCGCGCCCCCCACACCCCTCAGCCTAAGGCTAAGGGGTGTGGGGGGCTCTAATGGGGGGGTGAGTGGGGGCTCCAGTCAATAATATTGTGACGTGTGGCAGAGAGAGAAACTGGATAAGATGGGTGTTGGAGCCCCCGTTGGAGCCCCTTGCCCTGGTGTGGAGGGGCTCCAGCAGGGGCTCCAGCGGATTTTTTTTTATTTTTTTATAAATAAAAAATACCCCTTGCTATTATAATCTCCATAACCCACCCCGCCAACTTTGAAAGAAGGTTTCCGACCAACCTGCACTTTTTCCGATGAACCGATATGAAACCCAACAACAAAACAATACCCTTGATTTACCATCTTCACTCCATAACCCACCCCGCCACCTTTGAAAGAAGGTTTCCGACCAACCTGCACTTTTTCCGATGAACCGATATGAAACCCAACAACAAAACAATACCCTTTCCGACCAACCTGCACTTTTTCCGATGAACCGGTTGTTAATCTCATATTGATCGTGTTAGTTCGATCACATAGTTACGTTCAAAATCTGTCGTAGCAGTTTTCCGACCAACCTGCACTTTTCCAACGGCTAGATCACACTTTCCCATGCACCTTTACGCCCATCCTCACCCGCGAACCACCTTGCGCCTGCTTTGTTTTTCGTGCTCGCGCCCCTCTCGCGCCCCTCTCGCGCCCCGGTGGTGTGGTGCTAGCGCCTGGGGGCGCGAGCGGAGGGGCTCTCGCGCCCCCGGTGAAGCCCCACACCCCTCAGCCTAAGTAGTGGTAGAATATTTTATAATTCATATAATTTATCTAAAAACACATTTACTCATATAAATATCATAATTAGTGACAATAAAAGGAACCAATTACACAAATGTACGCAAGTAGCGATTGCATCGCAACCCTTTTAAACGACAAATATTAACTTACTAAAAATAAAGCTATTATTATTCGGCGTTGATGAGTTACAAGGCATGACCCGTACACTCTTTTTTGAAAAGTAACAGCATTGGGGGTAAGAGAACCAGATGTATCGAAAGTTAAATGAATGAAAGCGTGTTGATTCTCGACACAGGCCTTCTTATGCTTATTTAATCGTAAATCTGATTCCTCGTATTTACTTCTATTTAAGAGCATTCACAACATGTGCCATAAGATAATATGTGAGGGTTTTGCAAATCATAAAATGTGGTTGGAGTAGAGGAGAGGAAAAATAATATACAAGGAAGTTCAATATTTTATGAAAGTGATTTTTTGTGAAAGAGGATAAAGATAATGCTAAATGTATACATAAGTATTATTTAATTAAAAATAGAGAAAAAATATAACGATTTTTGATGTAATTATATGAATACCAATAAATAATAGATTGGGAATGTTCTTATTATATTTTTATTTCTTCTACTTACAACAAATATATAAAATGAATATTGAAAATAAATACTTATATGGTAAACCATCATAAATTGGATGTGCCTCAATGGTAGAGCACTCACATTACTAGTGACAGGTAAGGGGTTCAAATCTCACTATCACTAATTTATATGGGAGATATGAGATATGACCATGGCTTATCAGAGTTCGAGTCTTGATCTCACCCGGTTTTACCAGCTCCTCGCTGTCATGCCGTTTGACGGGCGTGGGGTCGGGTTTTATCCATGAAATCTCTCAATAAGTAGACCGTTAAAGGCTCTGTTCGTCCAGACTCGTGACCGGATCGGCCTACCTTTACCCAAGGTCGTTCCAAAAAAAATGTAGTAAACCACCAATAATGCATATAAACATTCCGGGTTGGCTTGGAGGAATTAAAGGGAGAGATTTGGAAGTCAATGTTAAGATACTATAGATGAAGTCACGAAAATATGATTGTGCTGGTTCTACAGTTTCTTATTTGCAGAGGAGGATTACTTGTAGATGTTAGGCTAGGCGGCTATTTATACTTCTCTTTCATTTCCAATGCACGTAATTATGAGATACATTCTCTTTATTCATCTTTATCTCATATTTCTAAAATTTCTTACAAATAACACATAAAATTTAAAATATGTTTTCAAACATTTATTTTCTAAATTTTCTCCATTAAAGGGTGTCGTTTCCTCACATCTCTACATTTCAAATTCGTATTCGAATTATCCAACAGTCCGTTTTCAAACTATCCGATATTTCAAATATTCAAAAGTTGGATATTCAAAAATTCGGATTCAGATAGCAATTTTGGGTTTATTCAGATAGTTCAAATTTCCGAACTATCCGAAACATGAAATCATTCAATTATTTTAATCATCTATTATTATAAACAAATATAAATATTAAAGCCTTAAAAAGCATCACATAATTCACGAACATCGATATTCATCATCGACATTGGAACTTCATTGTCGTTGCCGTCACCGGTGGTACTGGTAAGTATGTTTCTTTGATATGCAAGTTGATCACCAAATATTTAATTAAATTAAAGTATCATGGCTGTGTGGAATCAATTGTTCAAGTGTTTTAATGTACCGATGATGATGGGGTGAATTAAAGGGGGGCGTGAGTCATCGGAGTAGAATAAATTGAGATGTGGACACTATACAATAATTTTGAAACTTCCGAATAGAATATATGTTTCACTATCTGAACAGAACTCCAGAATTTCAGATATCTGAAGTTCGAATATCCGAAATTTTATTCAATTACTGAAATACACTATTTAAAATGTTCAGCTATCTAAAACTCTGAAAATCCAACTTTAAATGCCCCTAGCCTTTATCCCAAATTTAGTTTTCAACAAAAGTTGAACTAAAGATCGTTGGTACATATAGAACTACTTACATACTTAATTAATTAATACTTACCAAATCTACTTGAGTATATATCAAATGTGACAAGACCGGGTGCAGGAAGGGTTTAGTTGCATGTAACTCTAGGCTAGCTAGTGTGTTAGGTTTTGACTTTTGTGTATTAATTGAGTATTCTTTACGTCAATTATATATAAGAAAAAGGTGTATTGTTCTTTTTCATAAAGTGTTGATCTTCTTTCTTTCTCCAACCGGCTTAGAACCCAACCCGGTACTCATCTAAAATCGGGTTGGGACACACACGTTTTCAAACCAACCGAGCCCATATTTCATATGGCGATTCGGACATCGATAACCCAACGGGTTTTAAAACCAACTCGTTTTCAAGAATAAAATGGTTTATGTAGCCTCAAAACTGTTTATTCACAGACAACTGGTTTAATAATAGAATCGAACCGGTTTGATAGGTTGAACATTTTTACCCTTAAACTAGTTTCTAAACCAAACCAGTTTGTGTTAAACCAGTTTTGATCATGCGTTGACCAAAGCGGACCGGTTCCTAATCTGAACCGGTTTAGCCAAGAAACCGGTTGGGACCCTGTCTACACTTCCAGCCAAGACTCCGAAGCTTTAAAAGAGTCCAAGAACATTATTTGCCTAGGCCCACCAGCCTGCAATTTTAGTCATTTATGTCAGCCCAATTGAGTTTACACACATGTAAAGCCCAGCTATAAATAATTAGTCAAAGCCCACTATTATTTTTTGTATTTTCAATGAGTTTAGCACTTTAGCTCACACCAGAACATAAGAGATCATATTTATGCCTTGAAAGTGGCATGAGGCTTGTTTTGCCATTAACCGCATTTTTTTTAATTGCTTCCACTTAAATCCGCATAATAATAACACATCAAAGTAATATTTTATAATAATAATGATGTAATATGATAGCTTATGGTGTTGCAAGTAGTATGTGAATTTGGTTTTATATAGAAGAATTTGGTTATACATGTTTCATATATATAAACACAATCGAATTGAATCTGAATTCGGTTAGTGATTATACTGAAATTTCGATTTTATAGAAAAAAAAAAGTGTCAGTTAGAATTCGAATCGATTAAAAATAGTTTATTTCGACGAAGAGCTAGAGATCAAAAAGTCGATACACACAACCGAATTTAGTTCAGCAAGATGAACCCAAACCAGATATGCAGAATTATTATTATTATATGTTGCAAAATAAAATGCAATCATTTTGGTTCTCAACATCGGATCAAAGGGTGATAAAATTAAAATCACAGAAATTCGAAGGATTAATCAATCCATGAAAACGTCTATTAACAACAATTTTAACATGTTTGATCAAATCCAAACGCGACCAAAAATTCAGAGTGTTCTCGCAGTTTTATACTATCCGATTAGACTAAATTGATATGGATCTTAAAGAAGGTGAAACTAAAGATAATGAAGACCTATCTTGAACTAAATTTAATTTAAGGGGAAATGTCGAAAATTTAACTTAAAACTTATAATTTTATTATATTTTAGAATTATGTATACAGTTCGAGTGTCATATCGTAGTAGTTAAGCGTAACTATTGTAATGGTTATCGTTTGTTTTGCAAACAACGCATCAGTTGGAACACACCTTCTATAGGCCTAAGTAATGTGTTAAATGTGTTAATCTATGATTTGTCTTCATCTTTTGCATATGATCGATTCCAACATATATATTGTAAGTGCTAAGTAATTTATTCTACAAAAAAGGCCTTAAAATTGTTCAAATCTTTGTCTCTTCTTCGTTTATAAAAGTTGTTTTGAATCCTCAAAAGAGATATTGGCCACCATGCTACTGAACATGTTGGCATAGATGTTGGTGAAACATCTAAATTTGTGTTCTTTTTCTTGCTTTTTTAGGCCGTCTTTTTCAGCAAGTTACTAGCTTTTTAATATTTCTTGACAGCAACAGTCTTGATAAAAGTTTCTTACATTTGAATCTAAGTGTTTCCATGATTAACCTCTAAAACACTTTATTATTGCAAAAGATTATTTGACTAAATCTTGCCACAACAATTTTTTATTGATAAGATGTAACACTAACTTGGTGACCAAGGCATTACCATTATAATTACAATCAGGAAAATAAACCAACTTAACTGACTTGTCAACTTAGGTCATTCCGTATTATCGACTTATGAATACGGTCCGGAATTACTAACATTAATGGTAGTTTATCTTCTTAAATCTTAACAATGTATTAGCTATTTATATATGTATCTACTGTGACATCCATTCTTCCTTTATACAAAGTATACTTGCAATCTTATAATTAAATGGTCTTCTAAATATATATATCAAAGTAGGCATAAATGTCTGCAATAATTATACGATGTATAGAGATATGAAGCATAAAGTAGTGTGATACCGGAAACAGTTGCTACATTAAACTTATATGGAACAAAGTAGATAACTTCATACGTTGATAAAGCAAATTAGATAGGGTTTAGAGTGACTAGTACGGAGAGACGCCCACATTTGCAGAAGCAAAGCAACCATCTTTAATGAAACCACCATCTGTGTGATCCTACATGCATTATAAAGAATGATCAAAATGTTATACTAAGTTCTTGTATGTATTAGAGAAATTATATGACTCGTGTTATACTAATTAAGTTTCAAAGTTTGACTATCTATGGTGAGAACCGTCGTCTATATATTGTTCTAACGGCAATACATTTGAAAGTTTGGGCGCATGCCGTCTATAACATGATCCATAGAGAAATTATATGAATAGTTTGTACCTGTGGGTGTGGGTTCATGCCGGTCTTGTTACCAGAACTCATCTGATCAGGCATCATACCAAAGTGAATGTGTGGAAAGTGGGCCCACTGTTTGATTAAAACAACATGTATAAGTTAACCCTTTTCTTGGAATTTACTTGCAAGGGTAACAATCATATGTCTAAGCACCCGAAACGGACGGAACCCAACACGGCCTTGTTCATGTTTTTCCGTCGAGCTATTATCGAAAAACGGACGGTACATTCATAAATAGCTACAAAACGGAATTTCTTATTCGTGTTCGCTCATTACGAAAATGAACTTGTTTGTGAACAGTTCCCGAACATAAACAAGCACAAATGATAACAAACAGTGTTTTATTTTATTTTATTTGACAAAAGATAATGGCCAATATCAACGGTTGAGTCCAGCTATCAATTGTCTTTGTTGGTATTTTTTATTAACATTTATATGTACGTTGATTTTACTTATAAGTTTTTACATCATACTCGTATATATATATATATTGTTAATTTTATTATGAAATTCATTAGAAAACCTTTAACAAATATAAGCGAACATAAACGAACATTAGCGGTACATTATCGTTCACGAACACAATAGAGGGAACATGGCATCTGTTCGTGATTGTTCAATTAGTTACTCGGGCGAAATTCATGTTCATGTTCGTTCATTTATTAAACAAATAAGGTAATGAACATACCGCTAAACAGTTTATGAACATTCCGTCAAATGTTCGGTTCATATATATTATTAGCACTCTTGCTCTATGATTTATATATCTTACATATATCTATGAGTATGCATTATGTTATTCTTTCATGATGAAAACAGAAAGAAAATGAAATCTGAAAGTTGTAACTTTTATAAGAGTAAAAACAAAAACCTTAGTTAAAGTAAAAAAGAAGAAGACATATTACATTCTTAGCAGCAGCACTGAAGGCTTCTCTGTGACTAATGTCAGGATTCCCAGCTTTGATCCTTTGAATCTCTTCCCTGCATTTTCCATTTAAATTTCAATTCCTGACTCATCTTATTATTATTATTATTAACTTCTTTCTCTGGCATTTTTATTTTATTTATAGATTAAATGTATATTTTATATGATCAAATAAAAAAGGATATTATGAAAGCTGACTTGATGAACCGATTGTAGGCAGATGGAACTCTTTGTCTCTTCTCTGGAGCTGACATGAATAGCAAAAAACAACCCATCAATTTTACTTTCTAGTTTGTCATTTTTGGAATATTTTTAAAATATGATGAATGACTAATGAGAGGGCCGGTATCTATACTGTCACCTCACACATTCTCTTTTATTTTTCTACAAAATATTAATGTCGAAGAATAATTTATACTGAAATCTCCTAAATGGATAATTTATCTAGTCAATATCAATATTCTTTTAAAGAATACCAAAGTAAAAAAAGTTAAAAAAAATTCTAGAAAGCTAGGTGAACCAATTACATGTATGCAGTTATAATTATATTTGCCTTATTCTTTTTATAGAGTGTGTATTTACATTGTTAATTAAGTTGTTTTATCTCTAGGTTAAACCTAAAGAGAATTAAGCAAATAATGCAGTTTCTAATGTGTGTGTGTGTTAGAGAGAGAGGGAGAGGGAGAGGGGGGGGGGGGGGGGGGGGGGGAGAGAGAGAGAGAGAGAGAGAGAGATAGAGAGAGAGAGAGAGAGAGAGAGAGAGAGAGAGATGGCTTTTCAATATAAGCATGAGTTAGAAATGAGAAAAGAAAAGTTTTTACTGCTTCCTTTAAACATCAGTACTGAATGCTAAAGAGATCCTAAACAAAGATGAATCAATAACTTTAACCCCATTGAATTCACTTTTGTCTAAATGCTAGTTAAAAGATAATTCTAATTAGAAAATCACTAGTTCTTTGACTAGCAAACAAACTTTCATTAAAACAAATAATAATAAAAAATTACTTCTTTGAAAAGGTACCTAGCTAGCCTCGTCAACGTTTTTAAGAGGTTCATTTGTAACAAAAGAAAAATTAGGACGATGGTTCCATTAACATAAGTTAAACAAGAGTTTAGAATATATAAATTCTCTTGTATGCAATTGTTTTTCTAGTTCGTTTATGATTCCAAACTTTGAATTCTCTCTTGTGTTTATGAAACAAATAATTGACGAAACACTACTTAATTACAAGATGAGTGTAAAAAGAAATAAATATATTAAAATTTAAAAAACATATATATAAGAAAATAACATAATATAGTTTTTTTAGTCCAAAAGTGAAGTGTTTTTTCTTTCAACACCTCAAAGGTTTTCATTTTTGTCCTTAGTAGAATAATTGTTACCAAATGTTTTGTTTAAATAATCAAGATTTTATCATTCCAAGATCATATTTTGACAATTAGGGGTCAAAAAAATCATTGATCACCATTTATTTCATTAGCTTTGCAAGACTATAACTTATGGTTTAATTCCATGATCTATAATAATCTTGTAAAAAATTCATAAAATCAAATAGAAACTACTATAAGTTGATTGATTGTGAACATAAGATTGAAACAGGCTTGATAGACGAAGGGGTATTTGATGAGAGAAATGATTTGCTTCTCGAGTTGGAGAAGTTGAATCATCTTGAGAACAAATAAATGGCGATTAAACTTAAATATAAATGGTCTCTGGAAGGTGATGAAAACTCAAAATTTTTTAATGCTTTGTTAAAAAAGAAGCGGAAACAAATGAACATTTCAGGAGTTAAAGATAAGGGAGAGTGGATTATAGATCCTCTTCAAGTGAAGCAGGTCTTTTTCGATTTTTACTCGAAGAGATTTAAACCTTTTGATGGGGTGGAGGTTGTTAGAAGAAGTAATAAATTAAAATTTTTATCACCGGATGATAATGAATTTTTAGTTTCTGAGGTCACTATGTTGGAAGTGAAATTGGCGGTTTGGGGTTGTGGTTCAGATAAGTCGCCGGGACCGGACGGTTTCTCGTTTGCTTTTATTAAAAGATTTTGGGACATTATGAAGGCGGATTTTTTTGAGGCGGTTCAACAATTTTTTTTGGAAGCTTCCTTTCCAAAAGGTTGTAACTCTTCTTTTGTTACATTGATTCCTAAGGTGCAAAGTCCGGTTCTTGTCAAAGATTTTCGTCCTATTAGCCTTATCGGAGCTGTTTATAAAGTGGCAGCTAAAATTCTGGCAAATCGAGTAAGTAAGGTCATTCCTTCAATTATTAGCCCGGAACAAACCGCTTTCATAAAAGGAAGGCAAATTTTAGATGGTTCGTTAATTATGAATGAAGTGGTTGAGTGGTTCAAAAAGCGGAATAAAAAATTGATGATATTCAAAATTGATTTCGAAAAAGCGTATGACTCTTTATAGTGGAATTTTTTGTTTAAGATGATGGAACACATGGGCTTTCAAATGAAATGGATTTCTTGGATTAAAGCGTGTTTGGGATCGGCTCGTATGTCAATTCTTGTTAATGGAAGCCCGACTTTGGAATTCGAGATGCATCGAGGTTTACGTCAAGGTGATCCTTTATCTCCGTTTCTTTTTTTAATAGCTATGGAAGGGTTACATGTGGCCATGGAGGATGCTATTGAAGCGGGTATTTTTAAAGGAGCTCGAATTGGTAGAAATGGAGGGCGGATATCTCATCTATTTTATGCTGACGACGCTATATGTCTGGGGGAATGGTCGGAGGCAAATATAAATGGTATTGTTCAGATCTTGAATTGTTTTTATTTGGCTTCAGGTTTAAAGTTAAATTTATTCAAATCTAATTTATATGGAGTGGGGGTCCCATATGAGGAGGTGGTTTTACGTGCTTCTTCGACAGGTTGTCTTCCTGCTAAAATTCCCTTCACCTATTTGGGTTTACCGGTTGGTTCGAGTATGAAAAGGGTTGAAGATTGGAAGGTTATCATAGATAAATTCAAAACTCGTCTTTCGGTTTGGAAGTCGAATTTATTATCTATTGGAGCTAGAGCTCTTTTAAACACTTCGGTCCTTAGAGCCTTGGGAATTTATTTCTTTTCCCTATTCGTTGTGCCTCCAAGTGTTTTGAAGGTTTTGGAAAAAATTCGGTCTCGGTTCTTTTGGGGTTTTAAAAATGACGAAAGAAAAATTCATTGGATGTCTTGGAAACAAGTGCTGGCCTCTAAAGAGAAAGGAGGTATCGAGATTGGTTCCTTGGAGGCATTTAACAAGGCTCTTTTACAAAAGTGGCGTTGGAGGTTTGTTTCAGATAGCAATTGTGTGTGGGTTAAGTTGATCAAAGCCATATATGGAGTTGAAATGAATCCTAACTATCGTGAAAATAGTGGGTTAGGGTCGGGTGTGTGGTCGTCTATGTGTAACTCATTTAATAAACTACACGATTTAGAAGTAATTCCTCTTTCGGCTGTTCAAAAAAAGATAGGAAATGGTCAAGAAACTAGATTTTGGTTAGACTGTTGGGGGACAAGTAGTACGTAGGCGGTCAAATATCCTCGCCTTTATGCGTTGGAAATGGAAAAGCAATGTTTTGTTAATCAAAGGGCAGACGGTGGTTCTTGGAATTGGAGAAGAGAGATTAGAGGGGGGAGAGAAAGTGAACAATTTGATAATTTGATGGTGGAGTTAGGACATGTAAGTTTAACAGATTCTCAAGATAGATGGATTTGGAGTTTTGGGGATATGACAGACTTCACGGTTAAGGGTGTAAGAAAGGTTATTGATGAATTTATTCTTCCTTCGTGGGCTCGAAAGACAATATGGTTCAAATTTCTTCCTAGAAAAGTTAATATTTGTGCTTGGAGGGTGTTACTTAAGAGACTTCCTATGAGAGTCAATCTGGTGAGTAAGGGTATAGACATTCCGAGTTCTTTATGTCCTATCTGTAATGATCATGAGAAGTCTATTGACCATGTTTTCGGTATGTGCTCGGTGGCTAATCGGATTTGGGGTCTTGTTGCTTCTTGGCTTGGCCTACCGTTGTCTTCCTCTTTGGCTCCGATTGAGCTGATGTCTTTGTGGGACACTTTAAGAGTCCAAACTCATAAGAAAGATATGATCGGGATGATTATATTTGTCACTTGGTGGATTATTTGGAGATTCAGAAATGACTTGGTATTTGAGAAGAATCGGCATAACAAAGAAACGATATTTGATGAAATTTTAAATTTCTCGTTCTTATGGTATAGTAGCAGAAATCGTAAATGTAATATTTCTAGGATCGAGTGGCTTAAGAACCCTCTATTGTATTTGTAATGTTTTATGTTTTTTTGTTCTAGCTACTTGCTAGGACTGTTTTTATTTATTTTTATAAAATACCGCCTTTTCAAAAAAAAAAATAGAAACTACTATAAGATCATAATAAATTAAATAAATTTAACTTACGTCTATTAGTTACAGGTGGCTTTGGAAGCTCCTTAAATCCTCCACTCATCAGTAAATCACGGGTGTAATTTTGATTAATCATAACATTTGTAGCCCCATTTGAAATCTGATCATCCTGTAAAAATATTAAGACTTTAGCTAATTACTTATATTAAGTTATTAATATATGATACTCACAAAATAAATTCTTGAAGAAAAGTACATATTATATATAACATAACACATGATATTAAGATTCCACTTACCAGAAGTGTAAGACTAGAAGGATCAAAGATATTAATATTATTATCATTGTGACCAAAATGAAACTGGTTCATTAATGGTTGCATCATCAAGCCAGGCATGTTCATGGGCAGGAGACTAGTGCAGTGGCCACACCGGACAGTCACGGTGGTAAACAAGCTGGCGTAAGGAACACTCACCTAAAGTTACAAAAAATAATATTAGGAAAGTAAGCAACACTAATTAAACCCTAGTAGAAAATAATATTATGAAAGTATTTAACACAATGAATTATGCATACCACTAGGGCGGTGTCACAGTGTGTGCAATGGACATAGCAAAGCTGATCGGAGCATGATGGTGGTGGAGGGAGGTGGTGGAGGAGTTGTGGCACGGTGGACATGTTATGGGTTGGAGATTATGTGGGCTTTGATATGATATGACTGATGGGTTGAGTTGATTGAGTTGATTGATGGATTGTGTTATGTTTGTTGTGTTGAGTTGACAGATTAACAAACACCTTGGATCTGCTTTTGGGGGCTTATGAGTTAAGTCTAACTGAAAGGGGGCAGATAAGAGGTAAAAACTAAAGAGGTGTGGGGTGTGGTGGGATGGAGTGGAGAGAGAGTAAGAGGCTACAAGTTACAATTTGGCTTTTGATTTGGGTTTTAATGGAAATAGTGGGTAGGGTATATATATGTAGCCATGCATGAGTTGCATGTTGTGAATAAGTGAATTAACCATACATTTTTTTTACTTTAAATCCCAAAATGTTTATTTTACCGTCGGGTCTAACAATAAGTAAAACTTGTTTTTGTCGATCCGACGGTAATTGGTTTATCCATTTGTATACTATACTCATTTTTGTATACACATTTAAGTAGTATTATAAGTTATTCTTTTAAAATTATCATGTTAAAAGAGTTACAAAATAAATTGTTTTGTTTAAAACGTTTTTCCGACAGAATTATTCCTTTTTTAGAGGGTACCGTACCTTTTTCGAATGGTAGCGGCGTGTGTGTATATATATAGACACACCTCTTTTTCTGAAGGTATTCTACATACCGTTTTCCCAAGGTACAATACATTTTTTTCCCAACGGTAATGTACCTTTTTTTGGTCGTTATTTGAGTGTAGAGTTTTTCAGAATTTAGTGTACCTTTTTCCAAAGGTATCGTGTCTGTTTTCCAAAGACACTGTACCTTTTTTCGTCGATATATGAGGAGACATTTGTTCCGATAGTATTATACCTTTTAAGAAGGTTTAATAGCTTTTTTATGTTGGCATATGAGATGGCATTTTTGTAGAAAAAAATATAAAACAAAAAGGATAAAACCATGACTTTCGTTGGTCAAATGAATATTTTGGGGATTTTCATTCTTTTTCTTGTGAGATCAGATCAAGTAAGTGGGATTTTCATGTAGCGAGGACATGTCATTGGTGTAGGGTTGATTTAAACTACGTCGTTTATTTAATTACTATCAAAATAAATAAGATTAATTAGTTAAGGTCTATCCTGATGACATGTCGTAGGCAAAGGCATCCCCTGTACGGCTTTGCACTTTCTGTAAGACAACCAAGAATATATAAAAGAAAATAAAATAAATTAAACTTATCTTTTCACGGCGCCATGTCGTCGAGATAGATATTCAGAAGGTGCAAAACAACCTCACCCTTCCCACTTAGGATGTACCGACACCATGTCGTTGATATAGGTTAACCAAAGCAAACAAGTCAATGAAAACCTATGCTGAAGACATGTCGACGCTATAGGATGACTTGTAGATGAATTTTTGTTGTAGCGACAGGATCATCATATCAAACGAATTTTCTTGTAGTGAGATTTTGTCCTATAGCTTCTAAAAGTTCAGGTTTTATTTTTATCCTTCTAAACTTGTCATTTTGAAAAGTAACATTTATGACAAACCACTTAAGAAATATGAATATATGATTTCATTACCAACTATATACATGTTCAATTGACTAGAAGATAAAGTAGTATTCAAGTATTTTAGACTATCCCCATCAACAATCTCACAATCTCAATCTCACATTATAAAATTAATTTCTCTCTCTTCAAATTACAAAATTTAACCTACTCCAATCTTTTACTCCCTTTAACAACCCAATCTCATCCTTTTTTTATTAAATAAATTCAATTTATAATTAGTTTTGATTAACTATATAAATATAATTAAGTAATTACGATTGAAAGCTAGTGGTTCAAATAAGATAATTCAATAATGGTTAAAACTAAAATTTTATATAAAAAATATGATTTTTTAAACAAACTCCATTTTTAACGAAATTTATACCGGAATGCTCACAAAAAAAAAACTAAGTAAGATTGTGTTTTTAGATTTTTTTAAAAAATCAAATATAATAAGTTATAAAACAAAAACCAAAAAAGATATATAATTAATTGGTGAGAATAAAAAAGGAAAAAAAAAAAGAAAATTACATCCACTCACATGGTGACATGTGGTCACAAGTTGACCAAATGAGATTGACCAATTTGAGATTGCAATCTCATTTGGTCCACCGATCGAATTGGCTAATTAAATCCAGTTTTTCTTTTTTTTAAGAAAAATATAAATTGTGGGTTTGCAATCTTGGATTGCTAATGGTTGTAGTCTTATTTCGCTAAGAATACACGATACTCTATAGTAATACAATGACAAGCAACAACATTATCAGTTTCTTCTATATTTCTATGCAGCCATAGCAGTTTCTTTATACGTTTTTTAAATCATAAATTAGTTAATTTTTTTACTAGGCCTAATTCACACATTACACAATCTAAACCTACTAAATCAAATCTCACCCAACATTATTAATATATATATATATATATAGGGGTGGGTTAACGTACAATAATAGCTTATCGTACATTACGTACGCGAGAACCTGCACCATCCGATCCTAATTGCAATTACACTACGCGGTAGCATAATTGTAATTAACCTAAAAATACTTAACGTATACCCGTCAAAGTCCACCGTCGCGACCATTGTCTACTGTCATGAGCACCACCATCGTCTGTCACCACCATCGATCGTTGGTCACAGGTCAGTTAAGCAATTTCCAATTGAAATTGTTGCTAAGCCTAATTGATCAATTAACCTTGAAATTGATCCAATTAATTATATATTTGAAGCTTCCGTCGATCAATTTTGAGTTTTGAGTTATGGGTTTTGACATTGAACGTATTAACATTAAGTTTATACGTTCTGTTTGTACATTCTGTTTAAACGTATTATACGTTCTGTTTAAACATTCAGAACAAAATCAATTAAACTTTAAATAGTTCAATACAAAAAGTTTATACGTTCTATTTATACGTTTTTAAATAATGTTGTTTATAAGTTCAGTACAAATATTATGTTTAAACATTCTGAAACAAAACTGAATACATTTAAACGTTCTGACCAAAAAAGAACATCTTTAAACGTTCTAATACATTCAAAGAAGATCTGAGTGTTAAAAAAAATGAATATCTTTTAAACATTCTAATACGTTCTAAGAAGTTCAGGTTGTTAAAAAAAGTTTAGAAGTTCTGATAAAGTTTAAAAGTTCTAAGAAGTTCTGGGTGTTCAGAACTTCTAAAACTAAAAAAAAAAATAAATAAACACCTGTAAACATGAAATTGAAACTGAAATCAATTCATATAATCTCATAATCATCAAACAATCGTTAATCGACCGTTAATTTGATCATTTATTCGATCATATGAACAAAATATAGAGCGTCTGCAACTGGGTTTCTCCAAAACTCAAAATTGATTAATTGAAACTTCAAATTGATGATTAATTGGACCAATTTTAAAGTTTAATTGATCAATTAGTTCAATAATTTCAATTTCAATTGGACAATTTTATCAACTGACATGCGAGCAACGATTGATGGTTGTGTCGGAAGAAGATGGTGGTCGCGAAGGTGGATGGTGGACGGAATCTTTGAACGGCGATGGTCAAGATGGACGGAATCAGAAGAGGTTGACGGAGGCCGGCTCGCGTAATTATGATTTTAGGATTAGGATGGTTATTGAAGATGGACGTGCCAGATGGTCGCGTACCTATTGCACGATAAAGGATTTGCGTATTCTATCCTTTATATATATATATATATATATATATATATATATATATATATATATATATATATATATATATATCTCTTTATAAATTAGACTACAAGGCTACGAGCCCCTTTGGTTATATTTGCAATATAGTATCTATTTGTGTTGGTTGTAAACGTCAATTTTTTTTATTTGTATTTTTTATTATTTTTGAGAAATGTTATGTTATCGTCTCAAATATTTACATGTTTGCTACATTATGAGGATGAGATGTGTTTTTCAAAATGGCCACTAACAAGACTTGGATATGGGAGTTATTTAGAAATGCAAGTTTTACCATTGTTTTAAGGGGCAATTTTATTATTGTGAAATTTAACACCGACTATTATAGAGAATGCTTTATTATGGCTTTATTAGCCGTGAGACTATGGTAGTTCCTCACGATTAAAGCGGACAATGTTATGATACAGTTACGTTGGTTGTTACTCGCCACCATCCCAATCAATGGTAGCAGTGTAGAACCACCACTCCCAATGCTTTGTTTTGTTTTAAAATTTATCTTTCTTCTCTTGGATAGCTTACAAGAAAGCATCTTTGGTTATATTTAGCAAACGCAACGTACGCACCACCTAAAAGTTTATTTAAGAAACAATAATTCTACATTTGCTATACATTGGTTTTAATACTCTTAATTATATTGATCATGTTTTCTTGTGATCCACATCAATCTCATAACATATACGTACCAATTCATGTCAAGCAAAACAACGATTAAGATTAGTTGGAAACCAATCGTATGCATTCATGTATGTTAATCTATGTATATGTATATATGTATGTATGTATCATGTATTCTCATGTGTCTGTATACTAGTATCACAAGTCTACAAATAGAGATGTGTGGGAGATAGGAGCAAGAAAGCGACGTTTGCATGGGATCACATATCTTTAATCTCATTAGTCATCTGTTGCTTTCTTCTGTATTTATTTTTATTAGTTATTTATTTAGTACTTTGATATTTAATTATTTCTGGCAAACCTAATTTCTTTTTGAAAGTTTATTTAATATATAGACTTACCAACGAGTTAACCGGTTACGCAATCGCAAATACAAAGTTTTTAATCACATTCGGCTGAGAGCGTTTAGTACGTTTTGGTTAGAGGTGGCAATCTTGACTCAAGCCCTTTCAAATGAGTCAATTTTAGTTGTTTTAAAAGTTAAATGAGTTGGTTTGAGTAAAAGGTTTTAACTAAATGGGTCAAAATGAAATGAGTCATTTGAAATTTCATCCTTTTATTTTCGGGTCAAAATGGGTCGACAAGTTCAAAGAAATGGTCGATGTGAGTTAGTATCCTAAGGAAATGTGACAGGTATCGGATTGGAACGGGTTTTCGTACAAGACAGATTTCGGCACGAAACGGGTTTCGGAGTTGAACGGGTTCGGTTCAGGTTTCAAGCCAACACGAGTTTTCACCCGTGACGTGTTGGGTTTTGGTTTCTTTTGTTTCTTTTACGTCGATTCCGGACTCGTTTTTGTTCGTTTTTTCAGTTTTGTTTTTGTTCGGTTTGAATTCTTTTAGTTTCGTTTTGATTGATTTTTTCAATTTCGATTGATGTGGTCTGGTTTTGGCCTTTTGTTTCTTTGTTTCATTTTCGTCGATTCTTTCGGTTTCGGTTCGATTCTAGGTGGGTTTTTTTTATGGAACGAGGACAACGTATGAAGCATTTTTATGTTCTTACTTTTTTTGTTTATGATTTATATTTTGAGTTATAATTTTTTTATTATTATTATTATTGAATATTTTTTTGAGGGTTTTTGATTTTAATAGAAAACCCCTCAAAAAAATTCAAAAAAAATAATAAAAAAAATCATAACTTAATATATAAATAAAAAACGAAAAATCTAAAAAAACTAAAATATTTTCGTCATTATTTTCGTTCACCAAAAAAAAAAAAAAACTCAAAACCCAGTTCGACCCTAACCTGTTTCGACCCAAACCAAAACAACCTTTTTTTTAATTGACCCGTTTTGATCAAAACTCATTCTGACCCATGCTCGTTTTAACCCATGACTCATTTCAACCCATAACTCATTTAACCCAACCCAACCCGTTTGCCACCTACAGTTTTGGTAGATTTTGTATTCCAAGTTCCACAAACGACAAACATTGAAAAAAAATAAAAAATCTGTCGTTAACGAAAATTTGATATAAAGACTTGGTAATGTTTTCTAAATTATTCTTAAATGTAGTTTAACATGATTAGTTAATTACCCCATAATTATTATTATTACAGTTTGCTCGTTTAATATGATTGGTAAAGAAAAATGCTTTGAAAGTAGTTTAAGTTATTTATTTTTTATTTTTATTTTTATTTTTAAACCTTTTTTCAGATTTTGCATATTGTACACCCGGACATTAAGCCCACTCTTGATTCCCACCCTCCGTCTCCGGCTCTTTAGGGTTCTCACAGGTCATCATTATCATTTCACTTTCTCATAATTAACTCTTTTTTTTTTTTTTTTTTTTGTGTGATTGGTATTTTTTTTTAAATTATAAATAAATTAAAACTGAAATCAATTACAAGTATAACTTTAATCATACACAAGTTTCTTATATGTTTATCGAATATTGAAATAAATATTATATCTATTTTATAAGGTTACGGTTAATAGCTAAAATAATAATTAATTACTTATGTATGTTTATAGCCTATTACTAACTGTTTATATACTAAAATTTATTTACTTTTATACGGTATATATAAAGTTCCCAACTCAACTTTGGTATATTAACTTCACTGTACTTGTGTAAAATTCACGAGATTGTAAAAGTAATATATAAAGTAATGACTTGTTATTATATTCTTAAGTTTGTAAAATAAGTTTATATAAATTTTATAAAAACATTGAATGTCACTGCATCAAATTTTGACAAATGTAAGAGCCAATTAACATGTTTTATTTTAAATATTTTTTCACATTTACATCTATTGTAGAATTTTAATATAGCAAACCTGGATTAAGTGACTTTAATTTCTGGTTATTTTTTCCTTTGCATTTGAAAACCTTAATACGTTCAAATTATATTAGATGACTTTTTAATGATAAATGATGTAGAATCTTAGTTCTTTTTAACCCTAGTATAAATGTGTTTTAATTGACAGCTTTTGTCAAACTTTGATATTAACTATCATTTGGGAAAGAAAGTCATGAAGATTTAAGTTAGAGACTACAAGTTCTCAATATCAAATCTGATCTCAACTTGGATTTGTTACAGTGGGACTTTGAATAGTGGGTTTTACTCGGAACATGTGATGATGGACTTGGGCTATATAATATTTTCCGCGATCGCGGTCTTATGGGGTCGCTCTTTACCCAGGTAACTGAACTTTACTCTTTGTCGTTCAAAAAAAAATAACAAAATTAGATACTTTTTTAATGACAAATAATGTCATAAATAGTAATATTACTCATAGAATTTAGCTAAAAAGAATCAGAATTAACATAAAACATTTCTAAAAATGAAGGATGGAATGTAAAATATTCCTAAATAATTGTGTCTCTAGAAGACAAAAACAAAAAGTGTACCTTTAAATGACATGACCTTTCAAAGTCTCACAATCTTACACGCATAGAGAGAAGATCCAATTAAGACAGTAGTCTAGTATATGAATCAATGAATTCAATCCAGTAGAACCTGTCTACTAAATACCACTTTTTTACCACCTTAAATTTTGTCATCTTTTAACCATCACGGGTTGGTTCTTTAATGTGCCATACCATTTCATTAATATGTTCGGGTCCCATAGCTCCAACATGTTTTCGATGGCTTAACCCTTGCATGTGTCAAATATGGGAAAATATCTATTGGATATTAACGCGTTAACGGATACATGTCATTAGTGATATCAGTAAATGGGTTATGTTTACTTCATTTGATTGATCACTCCTTCCAATTACTTTTGCTCTGATTGCAAAATTGATTTCGAATTCAATCCATTGAATCGATTTTCTGATCGCTCCAATCGCATATGATCGCTCCCCTAACCGAATGATGTGTGAATCGCTTAAATACCAAATGTTGAAAATTAGAATAACTGATAAGATGAATAAGGATTAACACATACCATATAATTTAATTTATTCAACATAAACCGACCGGTCATATATAAATCTATCGAGTAGGTGTTTCAAACAATACATCGTTTGGTAAACACCGTATAACCTAATTGACACTTAGATCCCTGACTCATAATACATATTAAAAATGTAGTTCAATTATTTTCAAAAGAATCCTCATATGGTCTTATGTGTTTTTAGCATTTAGTGATTTCTTACATTGTAGTTGTGACTTTTTCCCTCTTATACCAACAAATATTGTTTACATTTTCTACCACGAGTCATGTTGGCTCTGAGAATGCGAAAAAAAAATTTACTTCGTCTTTTACCCAAATTTTTTTGGGCCTTTAGTAAAAAGGAAATTTTTTGTGAGTTTAAACAATTTAATTCCAAATTGGCTTACTTTATTATTATTTGAGTTGTGTATAAAAATAAACTTAAAAATGTCTCAAATAAGATTAGAACCCACAACCTTTTAGTTAGATGTCATACCCACTAGACCAAACTAGTGATAATGTAATTGTGTTAAAACATTGAATATACATATATTTTTTTCATAAAAGTAAATATATATTATAAAAAAAACATTTCAGGCTTAGCGGGGTGTTGGGTATGTGGCCGTCGACTACCTAGCCATACCCTACAGCCGGCTCTGCTACGAGTTCGTCGATTTTTGTGAAAGTAGAAACTTTTCACATGGTCATTTATCCTATAATTTCATTCACCATAGCACACTTTGTACAATTCACCTCCCATCGTGTTGAAGATGTTTGAGGTACAATGTTATTTACGAACCTAACATATCTCATGTTCATAGCAGATTTATGATTTGCCTATAATAATATAGAGATTTATATCATAATTATTATGGCTCCAAAATTCTTGTATTGGGTCAACTTCAGAAGTATTGCAAGTTTGCAACCAAATAAAATTAAAGTTACTAGTCAAAAAAATGGAGTGTTGCTTAAAGGTATAGTGCAGTCATTGATGATGTTTCACATGCCTGTGGGGTACAAATTTACTGTTTAAATTCTATAAAATATTAGTTTTGGTTCCTGTTGAATGAACAAATTAAAGTTTAAAATGTGCATTAATATGGCAGTTAAAAAAACTTAAAGAACACACATGGGCAGGTGATAGAAAGTCATAACTAATATTAATTTTCTTTTGTTTGATGTGAAGTAACATGTGGTTTTTCTTCCAACATAGCATTGATTTCTTTGATCAATATTTAGTCGTAAACCACAAATTTGTGTACTTCTTTCAAGCCCTAGAAAAACAAAGATACACATAATAACAAAAAGAAGATACGGGAATGTATTATTTTGAGTATGAGTAATATTACTAAGTACATGCCTTCTAATTTTCTGAATTTGAGTGACAGCATATACATAACAAATAAATATCTAATTCAAATAAGTTTAATCACCAGAAATCCGATAATTAAAGAAATAATCGCTCAATAAATTGGTTGTGGCTCAATGGTAGAGCACGTACTTTACAAGTGAGAGATAGGAGGTTCAAACCTCACTATCACCAATTTATATGGAAGATATGAGGGATGACCCTGGCTTGCCAGGGTTCGAGTTCTGATCTCACCCGATTTTACCGGCTCTCCGCTGTCGTGCCATTTGGCGGGCGTGGGGGTCGGGTTTTATCCGGTGAATCCCTCAATAGGTGGACCGCTATGGGCTCCGTCCGTCCGGACTAGTGGCCGGCTCGGGCTACCTTTAGCCAATGGGGGACGCGTACGTAGTACCCGGCGTTACTTAGTTGGTCGTTCAAAAAAAAAGAAATATTCGCTCGCTAAGAGCATCTACAACACAAAAGCTCTATAAACCGCCACATCAGTGTTACATCAGATTTCAAACTTTTCTCAAAAACCTCATTTTATTCTACAACAACAAATCTCCATAAACTCATCCTATAATATTAAAAGTAATAATATATATAGATACATGTTATATGTATGTGTGTGGTTGAGAGAGTGATCCCCCACTTTTTGCCACCTATGCGTTTGGATGAAGTTTGTAGTCACAAACTTTGTGAAACAAACTTGTTGCCTACCACAAGAAAAGTTGGTATCTCCCTTGTTTAAAGGCATCCACATTATCTAAACTTTGGGTTCCACACCCCATTGTGGATGCTCTAAATTGAACATTCTTTTTTGTGTAGGTTAACAACACTAGCTAGTAATCTACACGACTAGAGCATTGGCCATATGGAATTTTTTATATTTTTTTAATATATTTATGTTTGTTAGTTTAACTCTCCCTTTTTTTTATAAATATCCCCAAAAAAAATATCACACTTTTTTTGTAAGAAATATTAATATTTATTTTGTTTTATTAAAGTCCCAAACTTCTAAAATATACATCAAAAAGCTGTTCAAACAATTTTGGTATACTAAAAGTTTCTCTCTCTAAATTAACTTGTCACATGCGTTTGTGAAAAACACCTAAAATAAATACTTTCATCTTTTAAATTTATCAAAATTTAATAAAGTAATATTCAGCATTTGATAAATGTTTATACCATCTTATTTTTGACCTATTTTTCCGTAAAAACGTTTGGGGTTTAATATCCAAATTAGCTCTATAGGGACTTTCCTTTATTTTTTTAAAGTTGAAGGACTTTGTTATCCTAAAATTATGTTTCTTTCTTCGCCTCATGTATTATTTTTATTTTACATGTGATGTTATGTTTTGTTGGGCTTGAAATGGTCTCTTTTATTTTCATGTAGCCACATATTCATTTATAATAAAACAATATGCTAAAGATCGATTTACAAATAATTTGATGTAAATACAACAAAAATGAGCATACAAAAGTATAATAAAACCACGTGTCAATTTGTCATGTAACTTATATTCCATCGTGTATATCACTTATAGACTTTTAGGGGTTGTTTCATACGCTCTTCAAGATTTCATTAAAAGTTTCCATATGAATCAATCAAAGTTATAATATGTTTGGTTACACCTTTTAATGACTCCATACCATGTAAATATTAATTGGTATACCCATAAATTATAGGTGCACAATATTTATAACAATAAAAAGGAAATACAAAAAGAATGAAGTAAATACAAAGTAAATGTAAAGTAAATACAAGAAGATTAAACGAAGACTTTAATAATTAATTTAATCTAATAGACTCATAGAGCCTATTAATGGTTAAGTTTTAGAGACATGTTTAACAATTCAAAGACTAGCAACCTCTTAATTAGTCGACCTCTTATTGGTTCAATACTAGATTACCAAACAACCCTTAGTTTATAAATTTAATTATGTGCTCTAAATTAGCTACACTACGAAGATTTAAAATTTTTGCCTTAATTTTTTTTATGAACATCAAGTAATTATTATCACTATTTCAAAACCTATAAAATAACCACTAAAAACTTGATGTATTTCCGAAGGATTTCAATAACTTGGTATTCTACAAAGAACATAAATGGATATATTTTATAGAGATGGCATCATGCATCAACAATGGCATGCATGCATGCAGCCATACTTGGATGTAATGTATGTACCTTTGCTGTTATGAAGACTCGTCGTATAAAGCCTGCTACACCTACATTTTCTTTAATTGTTTTTCTCTGTCAATAGTTTCGGTAATCCCAAAAAATATGAGTTTATTATTTACAAGGCCTTGTACGTGTATGTATAAGACTAACCGATTATGGGGGCTTTAAGATGCCCGTTAAGAAGGCGTTTGCTGCCACGTCACTTGTGAACACTATAACGGACTCCAACGAACGGGGGTGCTATCGGCCAAGCATGAGCTGGCTCACGGGTGCTAGTAGTGTGTGGAAGGAATGGATTAAATGTTTTAGGGACGCTATTGGCTCACCCATCACAACGGGCTCAAATGAGAAGGGGGGGGGGGGGGGATGAGAATGGAAAAACGAGCTGATGTCCAATCAACGTCAGATTGTGTAATATGATATAATGAATCTTGGTGTATATAATGAATCTTGATGGTAGTTTCAATTACAACATATAACACCTAAACATGAAATTTTTGTTCAAATCGGTGTCGCTACAAGCTGGAGTGCCAGGGCGATTTTTTCCAACTCTGCCTAATTACTCGACATGATCAAACGCAGTCAACCTCGACCAAGATCAGATTTAGTCGGTCAACTCGATCGGGTTGAGTTTTACTTAAAAAAAATAACACATAAATTTATTGTCTGTAATATTAAAAAATGGATATTAATTTTCAATGAAAATAAATATCATATTTTGAAGTACTTTAGTATTTATACGTGTATGTTACAAATATTAATAAATTTATAATGTTTGACATATATATTTCCTAAGGACGCCTAAGTGGCTTAACCATTATATTCATGAATTACATTGTCTGTTATTATCTTAGATACTAGATTATGAAGAAGTTAGGTTAAAATGGTGGCAAGCAATACTCCAGAATAGTCATGGTTGTAAAAGTTGTGTATGAGCATCGATTAATCACTGATTGATTATGCGCTAGTCGGTATCTCACCGACTAGTCACCGATTAATCAATATTTGGTCAAGTCAGCAAATTGGAACAATATATATAATTTAAAAATATATGTGTCTTTGAAAAAATAAATATAAATTTCACTATGATTAATCCTGATTAATCTATTAATTGCTTGTCCTTACCATACCTCTCGCATAGCACCTAACGAGTTTTACGACATTAATCGTAGTAGAGTATTGGCAGCACAAAATTAATTAATACGTAGTACAAAGTGTAGGGTGTAGGACAAGTAAAGGACAAAACTTGGAGGTTCGTAGATCCGAAGGTCAATTTACATATTTATGGTTATCCTTTGAAAATCAGGACCCAACTTCTTGCTGCATTTGTATTCCTAGAATTACTCAGTCTCTTCTACAAACCAAGAAAACACCATCCTTGGGTCCCATCCACATTATCATCACCTAGTTTAGAATTTTATTTTTTTTTGAACGGTCAACTAAATAACGTCGGGTACTTCGTACGCGGCCCCCAATGGCTAAAGGTAGCCCGAGCCGGCCACTAGTCCGGACGGACGGAACCCCTAGCGGTCCACTTATTGAGGGATTCACCGGATAAAACCCGACCCCCATGCCCGCCAAACGGCACGACAGCGAGGAGCCGGTAAAACCGGGTGAGATCAGGACTCGAACCCTGGCAAGCCAGGGTCATCCCTCATATCTCTCATATAAATTGGTGGTAGTGAGGTTTGAACTCCCTACCTCTCACTAGTAAAGTGAGTGCTCTACCATTGAGCCAAAACCAATTTATACCTAGTTTAGAAAAATAATGTTACAACAATAGCAAACTTTATTTATTTTTTGGAGATGAAGTCAAGAAAATTCTACTTAGTTCATGTAAGAAGACCTAATAATAGCATAACATATAATATTAGTTTTGTGATTCCATATAATGGTTAAACATTTGAAGTTAAATGAATAAAACGGTATTTGAGATATGATAAGATTGATAGCTACATATATATTTGTATGATGCTATATAATACATTTCTGTTAAATATGTTAAACTATAACATAGATTATGATATGATCATGTTGAGAGAGAGGAGAACTCTCAAGCATTACAAAACATATTAATTAATTCCTTTATTAAGTAAAGTGTGTTGTAGTTTCATCTCCGACTTTGTGACTTTCTATCTAAGTAGATGGTTTAAAGTTTAAACATACACTATGTTGTCATGTTTATGAAGGCCAAACATTCTAACCTTAAGTTAGGAGGGTAGCTTGTGGAATTCGTTCTCATCTTAGTATTATAGAAAATGGTTGTTAAATATAAGACGACCTTGGTAGCGCAACACTAGTTTCTAATTGCAAATTTTACCGAAAGAAAGAGGCATTGGGGTGATAGGACCAAAAGTTTTTGGACCAGTCTATTTTGATAAAATACAAACACCCCCCCCCCCCCCCCCCCGATTATAGTTTTTTCCCCTAACAATCCCCCGGTTATCATGTTATTAAATTACGTTGTTAAAATCGATTGCTAGATTAAAAAGATGAATACAAAACATCTCAAAAATGACGAAACATAAGACATCATTGATAATCTAAAATAAATATTAAAATTTGAAACTGTGATGAATGTTGATTGCAGTGAGTTGATACCAAATTTATGACAACCTTTCACCACCATTCACCTATCTAGTATATTCGTACAATCAAATGGTAAAAGAGCATGTAAATCTCAGAGAGTTGACTTCATTTTATATATAAGCCGGAGGCGATGGTGGTGAAGATGGAGGTAGCGCTAACAACGATCTAATATATTCGTACAATCAAATGGTAAAAAAAGCATGTAAAACTCTTATAGCTGACTTCGTTTTATATATAAAGTGGATGCGACAATATAAAGTGACTTCATTTTATATACAAACAATGATCGTGTGTGGTGCTAAATAATTTGAACAATTTTGAAGTTAATAAGAAATAATAGTTATTGTCATTGAACCCTTAATTTGAGTAGAATCAAAGTTACCCGTTGACACCAAATCAGCTCATTATTTGAAAAGAAAGGATAGTAATTGTCACCTCACCTATAGACAATGGACGTACATAAAAGCCCATATATCATGGCCCATAGGTCAACAAACTGGAATACATAGTTCCACCACGTCTATCACTCTATCCTTGTGTACTTCATACTATTATACACACACTATTACTTTTATCTTTTTTATATTTAGATTCTGGCTTCCAGGTGATGCAAATTAACATCTAATTACTCGCCCTGCCTTTATGTCTTTTTGTCGGTTTGAGTACCAGCAAATCCATCTTTCTAAAATGCCTCTAGTAGACTACTACTAAGACTTGAGGTAGACCAAAACACATACGAGTGATGTAGATTTTATGTGACTCAGTATATGTTTATATGATTCGTATATTTTATAAGAAAAGTTATAATTATCAATATAATGGTTTCAAAAGAATGAAACGACTTAGTGATCCAACAAGCGTCTTTATATATATTTATAACATTAGCAACTTAAAAAGCTAGCATTTTTTTATTCTCCGTCTCACCGTCACAAAACTAAAAGGTTAATATTACTACGAGCTCAGATTTATCTCTAAATATTACTTCCTAAATTAAGATAGAATGGTTAGGACAATATGAGCAAAATTTCAAGAACTTGGAGATGTGTATAGAAAGTAATTATTTATAAAACAAATTGTGACAATTAAATGAAAGGTTTTGTCGACATGGAACGAAACAAATAATGTTTAAAAATGCATCCTTATATTGTTTTCTAGACTACATGTTGTACGTCAGAATAAAATATGGAAAAATAAGTTATTGGTTGGTCAAATATTAAACAATAAATCTCTTGGGAAATTAAATATTAAAGTATGTAAAGTAATTGGAAGCTATGATCATTTCTACGATGTTTCGACCTGAGTCCCACGAGTGTACCTATGATAACTTTGTTTGTAAAATATAAAACCCCTGCATCAATCTAAAATTAAGTACTTTAATATTAATACAAAGTACATGGTACAAGTTCACAAGTGGCAATGCATCCGGAAATTAAGATCCTTGTATAGTGGAATGAAGGCAGAACATGTCGTGTTGTTCTCTAAATCACTTGCCAAGGGTTTTTTCATAACATTGTTTTTGCACATAATCGTTTTTTGCATGATATGATGAAGCTTCTTCTCACATGACAATTTTGGTCATGGCTTCACAAACCAAGATCCTGATAATCATACGAGATTATAAGCAATATGTCGTGGTGGTAGCGATCATGAAGAGAATGGCATTGGCGATAATGGTGGCGGTGATAATGATGGTGTGGGACTGATGAAAGAATTCACTCCCTCCGGTTAATTTCATTCAATATTGGAAAATAATGTTGAATTAATTTACTTTAAGGTGTTTGACGGTTTTACTTTGATCAAAATCTCTTCGTCGTTAATTAAATATGTTATCTTTTAAATTTAAGTTGTAATTCGTATAACTTGTAAGAATAAGACGGATAACGAATATAATTTATTTTTTAATTCTACTCAATTTTAATGAATTTCAATAAATCATACGCCACTTAAGATTCTCATACATCTCTCATGTTTCATGCTACCGATATGGAAACGCTTTAGAGGTTTGGACACGCTACCATTTGAAATATTTAAAATTCATCAAAGAAGTATAAAGTATAAGAAACAAGATATAAATACCTAACTTTTTTTTAAGTTTTATAACATATTTGGATCTCAATAATCTACAAACAAACGAAATTACCAAACTCATCATTTGTAGAGTTTGGCCAAATAAGCACGTGTAAAGTGCATTAATTGGAGGTTTTGGATCTCAACTTATCATAATTTTTTGTTTTAACTTTTTAAGTTCTTGCTTCATCACAAAATTCTGAATAAATTTATTTATGTGATTTCAATATTGAAGGGATATTTGGTTTGTTGAGATATAATGGAGTTGGAATCGGAATTTCATTCCAAACACGTTTAGTTTATGGAAGTGTTGGAAATCAAATCAAAAGTTAAGTGATAACATTTTTAGTTGTAGAATAAAGGAGACTGGAATGTTTTTTACTAATGCCATCACATATTTCACTATCTTTGGGTTTTCTAAAATACTTTTGACATGTTCAATAATGATTTCAAGAGTGGATGAGTTCAAGAATACGAGTCACACTAGACTTATTTCCCCCCTATGCTTTAATCCCTCTCACAGTCAGTGTTGTAAAAATTGATAGTCGCTAGTAGGGTGGAGACTAGCAATTAATCGGGATTAATCGGATCTGACTTTAATGTATAATTTTCAGTTTTATAAATACACACACACATTTTTATATGTAATTTTCCATTTTATACGTACACAAACATATTTTGGCCGGAATCTCGCTGGAAACCGCTGGTTTTTTGAATCTCACAGAAAACCGCTAATTTTGGTCGGAAGCTCGTCGGAAACAGCTTGGTCGGAATATCCCCGGAAACCGTCATTTTGGCCAGATTTGACGATTGACCGATTAATTGGTTGACTAGCCTAAAATTAATCATTGAAGTGGGGACTAGTGATTAATCGGGGATTAATCGGTGCCTAGTCGGGATTTTTGCAACACTGCTCACAATCTCGTGTTCATGACGGTTCGTAGCTCTTGGCTACTCATTCCTTCGTCATCCGTAGAATTCACCGTCATGAGGATGTCATGTTGGCAACGAACACCCAACTTACCCAAACTATAGAAGTATTAAGTAGTAAATATAAATATCAAGATTCTTTTATGAAAATCTATATCCTCTCATTAATAAAGTGTACATATAAACTAGCAGAATATATTCAAACATCAATATCTAATATTTTAATATTGTTCTAACAAGTCCAAACATACTTTTCAATGTGTGAGAAGTAAGACCACAAAAAAAGAAAAATAAAACGTTGCAAGACACGGCCACTAGTCGTGTGCCAAGTATTAATAGTCAATCACGTACTTGTGGTCCTTTGTGACACTTGATTGTATCTCAATTTGAGACTTTTGTGGTCCGAATATATTCTCCTTTATTGCATAAATTTAGTGATCAATATAGGTGCTAGTAGCGCAGCCATTGAAATAGTTAGGCTAGGATAAGAAATAATTCATAAACTAATACATTACTTTTGTTAACTTTAAGTTTTATATATGCTAATAAAGTTCTAATAACTCTTAAATAAGATGCCGTACTGTGTTTTGTTTTTCAAATGTGGTAGCCTACTAGCCTTCATTTGATAATTAACATCCAACTAAAACTCATTTTAAATGTACTTTTTTATGAACTTGTATTTGATTTAATTTGTCTTAATTGGATAGGTCTCCATTTGAATTGCTGATTGTGAACTAATTAGGGTTGGACATTTTGAATTTACTCGGGTGGCTATGCTATACGTAGTATGTCTACGCATGACTTAAATTTCAAGCGAGGTTTTGATATGTTTTGAAGCTAAGTCTTATTTAATTCAGTCTCTTTATCATTTGACGCAAAGGTATGATTACCTACATCTCACATTGTCACCCTTCTCAGACCCTATAAATAGTTTTGCTATCGGTGAAATTTCACTTTTGTATGATTGATTTATTGATGAATGGAATTGAGGTTTCTATATATTCTGCTTCTTACATGGGTTTGTCTTCCTTATTGTAAGATCGAGACAATAAAATCATACGGGATTAACATGTGTAGTTTCGCTTATGCGTAGATTAAAATAAATAAAACAAATTCCTTATACTTTTAAAAATAATCACAAATGTTGTTTGTTTAAACTTTTTGTTTTTCTGTCAATTATACCTTTCATGGGATAGTATATAAATCAACTTGATTTTTTATTTTTATCTATTTTGTCTTTTTCAGTCTGAAATATCTAGATACAAGAATTTTTTATTATATTTGGTAGAAAACTGATAATTGTTACAATATGATTAAATATAAAGTCATAATCTTCCCAATAAAATATAATTAACAAGTAATATAATAATTAAATATATTGATGTTAATCTAAACAGTTAAAGAAGTACAAGAGGTACAAGCTTAGTAGGGACCATATTGCCAAAAAGATGATGTGGACCGTGGCCCATACGAACATGTCAAATTGCAATATATTCCACGCCAAAAACTGACTCCTTCTTCCATTCTTTTGTTTCTATTTTCAGATTTTTCCACATCTAGATCACAAAATTGAGTAATGAATGGTTGATTATTGATTTGATATTATTTAAAAAAAACCCATATATTTCTTAACTGAATTTTAAGATATTTAACTCCCAAATCGAATATATTGTATGATTCAGACTCTAGTATCAATCAATATTGTTTGCTTTCTTATGTGGAGTTCACGGCCTTTGTTATGTAATTTTTCTCCCATCCGCATCTGATTCGCTCAAATTTCTCATCAAAATATTGTTGATAAGATTTGTGTTAGATGACTTTTTACAGACCCAAAATTTCCGATGTCCATGATTGATATATATTAAATTTACTAAAGTGGTAAAGACATGTATGCCCGTGAATAATCCGAACGAATACAAGTGTGGCTTGTGTAGGGTCGTTTATTTAGCTTTAACCAAATAAATAACCACAAACATTTAGACGAACGAAGTTTTTGTTCAGGTTCATTTGCTAAGAAAATGAATGTGCTTATATTCATTTATGTTCACTCTTAATATTCTAAATAAACGATTCATGAACATAAACATACATAAATGAAGAAATATAAAAGAACACAAATTAAAAATAAACATGCATGTCCAAATTAAAGTCTTAATAGCAAACATAAATAAATAGATATAAACAAACGTAAAAGAATGAATGTACACGAATCTCACAAATGATCACAAACTTATGTTCATCTTCACTTGGTTCTTAATTAAACAAACTATTCATCAAACGATTCACTTAGCGTTTGGTTCATTTTTCATCTGTTCTACACATGTTATTCAAAGTCAAGTAAACTGCCTAAAACCGTACCACACAACTTAAAATAATAATAATAATAATTGTAATAAACAAGTGTCGTACGTTATAAACAAAACCATGAGGATCTTTCGAGGAAACCACAGTGACAAACGTGGACCTGTTTCTTACTTTGTTTTTTATGTCTTTTCCAAATAAATCAATTCCGTGCACCCAAATCTCTCCAGACCGTATACCGACCACTCCCCACTTCTCTCGCCCCACATACCCACAAGAATCTCCAATTCCCACCATATAAACTCACACACATATTCACCTCAATTCATCATCATTCAAAATTCTAAAAACAACCCATTTTAGATAATCAAAATCCCACAAAACCCTTTTAATTTCATCCAAAATGATCAAGATTAGAGGCTTCAGAATCAAACACAAGCTCGTAAAGCTCGTAAGAACGAAAATTCATCGAAAACCGAAAGATATCGATATTGGTTACGTTAAGTTAAACCGTCCCAGGATCACGAATGGTGCGATGTCAAAGCTTTGCGGGTTTGCTCGGGGTTTGAAGAAAAGTGCAAAGGAGATATGTTGTAGGAAGTCGGGTTCGGGTTATATTAGGCTCGGGGAGGGAGAGAAGAATTCGGTCCCGAAAGGACACTTGGCGGTATATGTAGGGGAAAAGGAAGACCATGCGCGACGGGTTTTGGTACCCGTGATCTTTTTTAATCACCCATTGTTTGGGGATTTGTTAAGAGAAGCGGAAAAAGTATATGGGTTTAATTATGATGGCGGGATTCATGTCCCGTGTCGTATATCGGAATTTGAGCACGTGCAAACGAAAATTTGTGCGGCTGGTGGTGGCGGCGGCAGTGATGGTCGACGAAGCTGGCGGCTTACGTTGTGAGTCAAAAGAATATAGTTAGGACCAATATTGAGTATGACACTTTTTAGATGGTGATGATTTGGTTACAAAATTCGACTGTCTTTCTACTTTTTTCTCTTTTTGGGCACGTTGTATATATCTGAATTTTCCTCTTTTATTGACTGATACTTGTTATCATAGTATGTATTGTAATGAAATAGGAAATATAACATTCCATGTTTCAACATATATAGCTTATGGGATTTATGGTTGTAATAATCAGTTCAATTCGTTATGGTATTGGGTCTCGTTATAAAATATAAACCCCCAAAAGAGAAAACCCCAAAAGAATTTCTTTTCGGCCTGGGTTAGATAGGGTTGTGTCATATTAAAAATGATAATAAAACCAAATTTTATATAATCAACAGATGATAATTTAAAATCTAATATGTGTAAACTTGTCTACTCGTACAAACAATCTTTTAAATCTAAAGTTTATGACTTGTATAATTCAATCCGTAGTCCCTATTACCTAATCAAATAAATTAAAACAATAAAACTAAATATAAGATGAGTGATTCACTTAATCACTTACCTAAAGTCAAAAGTCTGGCCAGTTCAGGCGGCAAAGGATGACAGACCGTGGGTGGGGGCGTTGTCTGTCTCTACTTGCAATTCTTTTTCTTTGCAATCGCAACTATTTTTCTAATTTTAATAAGGTTTAAATCTTTAAAACCAGTAAAGCTTAAATAGGGTAAAGGAGCTAAGCTTACGGTCATTTGGCTAATAAGGGAGAGGGGGTTCTAGAGAGGGAAACAAGGAGAGGGGGTGTTTCGCTATAGTCTATGGCAATGGCGACAGGACTACAACGTGCGTTGCCTTATGTTTTTCTTGGTTTTCGCTTTAAATGTTTTGGTTTGACTACCATCATCGAGGTTCTATCGCTACCATGCTTGCTTTCAATGCCACAATGTTTCTTAACTCCACGTCTTGAGATTAGATCTTTAGTCTAGGTTGTGATGATGATCCGCTATTTGGCGTGAAAACTTATGTTGCTAATTAGTAATGACGGAGATCTGAGCCTCGAGTGATTTGCCTCATATGTACCATTTAGTTCTTTTATACATAGCATAATTGTTTTCAAGAATTTTAAGAAATAAACCCTCGGTACTCCCTCTTAACATTTGTAATTGTGTCAACGGTGGTGCTAAAAGTTGACTTGAATTTGTGATAAGTTTGATTTGTCATTAGCTCTTTTTACTATATAACATGTTAATTGACTATTTTATCATTGTTTTATCCAAATACTAGTTACATCTAATTATAAAAATATCTATTAGGTTTGATATTTTCATTAACGAACTAAGCATGAACATTGTTGGGTCAAAACGAAAGCTAGTAAGTAGGCTGAAAATTCCATAATTATTTGTCACTTATTTTTCAAGGAACAGAAAATCATCATCATTTATAGCTAAAAGGTTTATGAGATAAGATAACTACTTTTTAGATATATTTATATGGCAATTATCACACGTCCAAAATTCTGATAAAATTTTTCATTATAAAGGAAGTATACATATCTAGAAAATAGAAACTCTAGCTTGACAAAAATAAAACAAGATTTTATTTCATCTTAATCTTGTTTTCCTCACAGCTCCACCGTAACCCTCCCTTTTCGTCTCCGCCTCTCACCCACCACCGTCACTGCCGTTACCCCCCCATCTCCATCTCATTGCTCCACCCTTATTTTGTCACCGTCATCACCCATTCTCGGTTTTTGCTTATTTGGTCTTCTAGCATTTCATTTTCTAGGCGATTTGTTTTGAATGACATTAGTTTGGAGGTTTCGCTAGTATTGCATGCCAGGTGTTTGATTAAATGCCAACACCAAATTTTATTTTAATTTCCTTTGTTTCCAAAAACAAAAAAAGTTTTAATTTCTTAAGTGATTTATGAGGGCCTGTGGTGGAGAGCCCGGTCCTAGCTCGGGCACGGGGATTTGGCGTTGCCCCTTTAAAAATTTTCATGTTTACAAAGATGGTATCCCGGGATACAAGGGGTACTCTAGGTTACTCATGCATTTTCAGCGGGATCACTTCAATGTAAAGGAAAGGAGAGATCAGTTAAAGGAGTGTCTTTCTTCGGACTTGGAACTTTACAATGACGTTGTCGAAACCTTGCGCTTGCTTAAGAATTGGTTATGCAGGGAGTGCATGGCCCTGCATGCCTTGAATAGGCCTTGTCTGCACGGAAAAGAAGTTGTTAAATGCACCCCACGTGCAGGAGGGACTTTGATTTTATTGTGGGGATCCCTCAACCCCGCGATTCGCATGTGGAACTTGGGAGTGGTCAGTCTGAGACGTTTGTGGTAGATGTCGCTCTCCTTGAGCGCGTCCTATTGCCACTGTCAAGAGTATCCCGCCCGCGTGTCGCATGGATTTTGCCCAGGCTTTGTCAGGGGGGCTCCGTAAAGTGGTGGATGCCCCGAGGTCTATTGAGGCTTGGGTTAAACATTTGTTGTTGCCTCGTTGCACGTTACGTGTTGTCAAACCGGCTACTAGGCAAGAACGAAGGTCCGGTAACAGGAAATCGCTTCAATGTAGCTCCATTATGCGGGCTTTGGCTGTTTGGAAAGATGGGGCAGGTTTAGAAGAGTTGGTGCTACCGCTCCTTGAACTTCCAGTGATTTGGGATTGCCAACATAAAGAAGAGGGAGGGGGAAATATCAAGCAGTGCCTCCGGAAGGTAGCGGACGGCCATTACACAACGGCGATCAAAGTCCTGTGTTCATCCGGGGTCACGCCTGCCGGGGGAGATACTTTGAGAGCAATGATTGATAAAAATCCTGTGGTGGACCCCCCGACCATGCCCTCCGTCGTGCCATCGGAACCAGCCTTGCAGGTGGACGGTGATTGTGTGTTGGAATGTATTAAAACCTTCCCGAAAGGTACATCTTGTGGGAGGGATGGTTTGCGGGCCCAACATATTTTAGACGCTTTATGTGGCCAGGGGTCTCCGACCGCCTCCGGGCTCTTAAAGGCCATCACTGATGTTGTCAACTTGTGGCTTGGGGGGCTTTGTCCAAAAGTTCTAGCGGAGTTCATTGCTTTGGCACCGTTGACCCCCCCTGTTGAAGCCTGACAATGGAATTAGACCCATCGTAGTGGGGGCCATTTGGAGAAGATTGGTGTCGAAATTCGCTATGCGTAAAATAGGGAAAAAGGTGGCTGCTTATCTAGGGGATTTCCAATTCGGGGTTGGGATCCCTAATGGGGCAGAAGCGATATTGCGTAGTGCTAATAGATTTTTGAGCGCGTTTCATTCTGACAGGTCCCTGCTATGCTCAATGTTGATTTTTCTAACGCCTTCAACGAGGTGGATCGGACGACCCTTCTCAGGGAAGTTAGCTGCATATGTCCATCCATCTTCCCATGAGTCCAGTTTTTATATGCCCGCCCCGCCCGTTTATATGTGGGGGATACTCATATCGGGGCTTTTACTGGGGTGCAGCAAGGGGACCCCCTTGGCCCTCTTCTTTTTGTGTTGGTCCTTCATCCGCTCATCCTTAGGGTGCAGGGGACCTGTTCCTTGCCCTTCCATGCTTGGTATTTAGACGATGGCACTATTATTGGTAAGGCTGAGGAGGTCGCTAGAGCGTTGGGCATTATTTGCTCAGAGGGGGCGTCTCTAGGGCTTAGGCTTAATATTCGAAAAACAGAGGTTTTTTGGCCGTCATGTGATGATTCGAAGAAAGTGTCGGGTTTATTCCCTGGAGAGATTAGCAGGCCTGCGATGGGAGTTAAACTCTTGGGGGAGCGGTTAGTCGGGATGCAGGGTTTATTCGGTCTTTGGCAACTAAAAGAGCTTTCAGGGCGGTTGAACTTATGAAACGCCAGCCGGACCTGAGGGACCCCCAAAGTGAGCTCATTTTGTTACGCTTGTGCATGGGGGTTGCTAAGTTAGTGTTTGGGATCCGGACCTGTCAACCTGAACATGTCAAAGAAGCTGTGTCCATCTTTGATGCGGGCCTGCGGGGGGCAATTGAAGATATTGTTGTGTGTGGAGGACCGCATTTTGGGGACCTCCAGTGGAGGTTGGCTTCCTTCCTTATGCGTTGCGGAGGCTTAGGAATTTTCTCGGCTGAGGATGTCTCCGCATATGCATTTGTGGCTTCTAGGTATCAGTCGTGGAAATTGCAGGACCACGTCCTGCGAAACGCTGGTGTTACGGGGGTAGATCCTGACTACTCTTTTGCACTTGGTAATATTGGAACAACTCTCCCGAACCTTGATATAGGCGGTTTTACTGTTAAGGAGACCGCCCCCAAGACACCTCAACAAACCTTGGCGAGTGCTCTTTATGGTAAACACGTACATGATTTGGAGGAGAGATTCGATATGACCCCGAGACAAAAGGCAGTTTTAGCTTGTCTCAAGGGGGCTCATGCCCAGGATTTTTTGACTGTTGTGCCCATTGAAGGTCTTGGGCAACGGATGTCGGCAGTTGAATACAGAGCCATCCTTAAATACCGGCTTATGATTCCCCTTTTCCCTCCAGATGAATTATGCCCCATTTGTAAAAAAGCTTGTTTGGATAGATTCGGTGAGCATGCCCTCCACTGTAAGGAATTGTCGGGATTCAAGTATCGTCATGACTGGGTTAGAGATGTGTTATGGGATGTGCTTAGACTTGCCGGGATCTCAGCCAAGAAAGAGGCACCTGTTAACTTTTTGACTGATCCGCGTGAGGAAGATCTACCCTGCGTCCTGCGGATGTTCTTGTGTTTGGCTGGGCAGGGGGTAAGCATGCGTGTGTTAACCTCACTGGGGTGTCCTCGTTGGTGGGGCTGAGAGACAGTGGCTTCGTACCGGGACAGGCGGTTTTGAGAGCGGAGTCTAGGAAGGTTGCTAAGCATGAGACGTCGTGTTTGGAGAATCAGCACGTGTTCATTCCATTTGCCTTCGACACTTTTGGATCCCTAGCTCCCGAGGCGGTTCGCTTCTTGGAGCGGGTGCAGAAGGTGGTCCACAGTGACTCGCAGAACCCGAGGAACCAAGGATTTATATTTAGTAGAATAGGCTTTGCGATTCAAAGGGGGATAGCGGCGCAGCTTGTTGCTCGCTTACCCATTATCCAGATGATGTTCGGTTTGTGTTATATATAAAAGGATCAATATTTTCTCTAAAAAAAAATTATAGATTTTTAAGTAGGTAGTGATTCTCAAAATATAGTGGTTCAATATTCGTCAACTCAATAACTTAACTATAGCATATAAACCATTGGGGTTAAAAAAATAAAAAAAATAATAAATAAATAAATAAAAAATCTCTTCAAACTCCATTTGAACCATGAATAATTCTTCCAAAAACTATTCGTGGTTATATTCGACGTAAGGGGCCATGTCTACTTCAATTTCTAATCACACTGATTGCTAGGTTTTGTTTTAACGTACATGCAAAAGTATCTGTATTAGTTAGATTAATAATATCTTTTTGTCGTTAAATCCTCGTCAATTTTCTAAATCAACTATACAATAATTAATCAGTCTTTTGTTTTTTTTATAAATTTAATACTTGTTTGATCATTTAATTATAGTAATTATATTTTAACAACTTTTTTTTCCGAGTCTACCTGTGATTTAGGTTCAACTTGAATTGAAAATCCGACGTACCTAGGTAGTACTGACATCGATGTATACATCAATTGAATTTTAGCATCCAACGATTTAAACTTTTAAACAGTGAGTGATCATAATATCATCAAGATATTAGTGAAATATTATATTTTCAGCTCGATTGAGTGATTTCCAGTTAAGTTTTATATATTAAGTTTGGACGAGTGATTTCCAGTTAATCGAGCCAAATTGGCTTGTATACTTTCGAGTTTTTGAACCGAAACCTGCTCATATTACTCGACCACCACTTCATGTTACAAATTCAAAGATGTTCAAATCAACAATTTATTTTAAATGGAAACATGAAACAGATACTAATTAAAAGTGTAGAAATATCATACACTGTAAACCCCAAAGCTAGCATACTGTCCAATGTCCTTTCCGCCACAAGTAGCAGCAAACGCTTCCTCAACTGCCGCCTTCTCAACCAAGTTATTGCAAATGTTCGCAAAGGCGCGCATGTGCTTCAAGCCGTATTGAGTTAGCAGCCCACAATGCTCCTCAAATAACCGTGCCTTCAACAAAACCAACTTTACGTTATAGCAAAACGCAAAACAATCATATATACAATATAATAGAAGGTGAGTCGTTCATAGTTTAAGCTATTCTTATAATTACATACCGTAGATTTAAAGCAATCCCAGTCGTCCACAAGCGGTAGCCCATGACTTCTAACCGAATTGAGTATGGACCGGCCATTTTGTGGTCCAAAAAGAAGCACCCCAATCATATCGATGCTACTATCCAAATGACTCCTATGCTTCAACGTATCTGTGATCTCCTTGAGAACTTCGGCTCTTCTTGTTTTAGGCGATTTTTTATACTACACATATAAGCACAAAGGTAACTTATGATTGTATCTTGAAAGAAACAATATGATCACTAGTACTTACACTTTCCCACAAGAAAATAAGATCAGCATCTCTTTGATTTACACTGTTCCTCTTATCAAAATGAACCTGATTAGGCTCGAGGTTTGCGGTCTCAGGATCAAATCCTAGATACAAAGAGACCTTCTCATGTTTGATGTCTTTGGTTCCAAATTCTTTCACATGTGAACCGAGCATGTAAGTATTGAAATTAGATGTCCTTTCCTTCACCTATACATGGAAATGTACCAATTTAACAATAATCAGTAACACATATCAACTTTTTGAGACTATAGTAAACATGATCTTAGCCTAACCTTGTTGAATTGTTGCTCAAGTGATTCTTTTTTTAGATTGTGCGTCTCGCTATGAAAACAACTCACAAAAAGTTAAGCCTTAAACATCAATATATCATAAAATGGAACACATCTATAGATATATTATAAAATACAAATCTAGTACCAGTCTTCCATCCAAGAAACGCTATATAGATCTCCCACGCAAGTTATGTACCCAGGCGGTAAAGAAGGTTCCGTGTTAGGACAATACGTCGCATAACTGCTCTCTAGAGCAGCCGATGCAGTTGTAGCATATATGTTAAGATCTTGTGGAAGTATACCTTCGAAGACGCTTCCACTTTCACATGCTTCCAAGTATATAACCTACACAAGTTATATTTCTTGAGAGATATATAACCATACAACCATAGTTAATTTAGATAACTATTCATATACATTACCATTTCTTTGTATGTACCCATGGCATATTTCTTTTTCAAGACATCTACCAAGTCTTTCCCCACAAGAGCGCGATCGAAGGGCATGTTGGGCATTCCTACAACCGAAGTTATACTAATTAATGAGCAATGACTGTATATTAGTTGCATAGTTGTATTCTTAAATCAAATTTTCAACACTTACCAAGCACTCCAGGACCTCCATGGTCCGAGTAGAATAGAAAGATTCGGTCATCCGGTTTGCTATCGACAACCTTTCCACTTCCACCTTTTACCGGGTTTTTGTCACCAAGAAGCACGGCGAATAAATTATCCACTGTTACATTCTCCCCATTGTAATCCTACATTTAATAGATGGTAAGAACACTTAACACGCAAGTTACGATTTTTAGTGACACATATCATATTACCACCATTTTCATGTTAGAAACATCAATGTACCTTGGGCACACCGGCATAGACGTTGTCGCCTTTCGGGTTGTTGATAATAGTGCCTGGTCTTGGATTCCAAGGACTTGTAGCAATATCGTCGTACATGAACACTACTATGTTTTCATCTTTTAGACCTCCTTTTTTAAGAACTTGATATGCATGACATACATCAGCCTGTGCCGTACAGTAATGTTATATTTTTAATCACACAAGTCAACAATATATTCAAAAGACAGTGATGTTGGTCATGTAATCATCTGAAATTTTAAAGAATTTAATCTTTTTATTTAGAGATGAAAAGTGTTTATATAAAACTAAAAAAAAATATTTTAATTTTTCACTTCAATTATTCTCATTCGCTCATTCAAATCTGAAGCTAAATATATAAACCCAGTTGGTTTATTGGGACTTGGGAGAGATTTATAAATACACAAACACAACCACAACCACAACCACAACCACAATAACATAAATTACAAAAATGTGTCATATGAATCGAAGTAATTAATTGTTTAAATGGTAATCGCATCAATACTTATTAGTTATTACCTATATTCGTAAATGAACATAAAACACGTCGACCCAAAACACGACCTATTTAAGTATATGGGTCAGGTTAGGATTAAAGAAATCAATCTGTCAACCCGATTTACCCATATAAATCTAAACCAATGGCATATTGGACCCAAAAGTCAAATCAGTTTAGAAAACGACTTTACCCATATCGCTAGACTACAAGACTTTTTACTTATTTATAGTATGAACTCATTCAATCAGCAACATGCTAATTTAGTAGCATTAAAGCCAAAATAAATCTTAATAGTTAATCCAACTATCTCACCTGATGCCGGTAGTTTCCAAACCCTCTCGAACCGGCTACGAGTACCGCCCATCGGGTACCATTGGTCATGTTTTCATCCAAATCTTCTTCTAAATCCACATGTGACCGGATCAACGGATCCCATTGTGGCCTGTGACCAAAACCTTCACTTGTAGTAACTCCATAGCATATAACAACAACCAATCCAAGAATCAAACATATAATACTAGAGACATCCATTGAAGCTTAAAACAAAGTATAAGGTTTAGAAGAAAATATATGTTGACTAATGTATAAAAGAGGATTGTAAGGCATGCAAATGAGGAAGAACACTTGTAAGAGAATGTGGGACCCGAACGCATAGGTGAATGCCACGTGGCTTAAAGTTTTTGGACCTTGTGATGTTAAATTGATTATGGTTTTTCTTGTTATTGTTGTAGTATGTTTTTATTTTCTATATATATTGTATTATGTGAGGTGAATCCGTGATCACTTGAATAACAATCTAATTGTGGTGAAGTTCTCTTTATCAATATAAAAGACGGAGATTCTTCACGTTGCATAGGCTCGAACTTGTTTCTTGAAGAACTCTAACGTCTTCATCGGTTACCTCGTTGGAAACACGATGAGAAATCCAATTCTTTACCTGCTTTAAACTGGTGTGTTACAGGGGAGGCGTGGCGGAAAGTTGGTCAGGATCAGTTTGGTTTGTTACTACTGTATCGTAACAAAATTTATGGCAAAAGTTGAAATTTAGTTACCAAATATAAAAAGAGCTAGAATTTACAAAAACGGTGTTAACTTTTATTTTCTCTTGTTTATTTTTCTCCTTTAAAAGAAAAAAATCATTTTTTTTGGTAAGTAGAAAAATATTCAAACCATCGAAATGGGAGCTACTTGGCAATCTGTTGTGGTAGGTTCCCAAGCTTTTGACCAAAACTTTGTTTAAGAGATCTTTTTTTATTATATGTTTTAAAACTACCGGAAATAAAGCACATATATATATATGTAACAACTTCATTGATAGTCCGATTGATCAATATTCATTTATTTTCAATTGGAAACATGCAAAGATATACTTGACACAAACACCATTAAGTATGCTGATACTACAAGTAAACAAATGAGAATGCTTGCTAAAATTAAACACTATAATCCCCAAAGCTTGCATATGGTCCGATGTTCTTCCCACCGCACGCAGCAATAAGCACTTCCTCAACCTCAGTCATCTCAACTTGATTATTACAAATGTTTGCAAAGGCGCGCATGTGCTTCATGCCATGTTCAGTTAGCAAGCCACAATGCTTTTCAAATAATCGAGTCTTCACAAAAAAAAATTCATTAAACAAAATGGCTATATGTATAGTAGAAGTTGAAATGTACCTAGTTTAAACTTTAAACAGTCTATTCTATTGGTATAAGTAAAGTGTACCATAGATTTAAGACAACCCCAATCATCTACTACCGGTAGACCATGACCTCTAGTAGCACGGAGGATTGAGTGACCATTTTGAGGTCCGAAAAGAAGCATCCCAATCATGTCGACGCTGCTATCTAAATGTGACATATGACTCAATGTCTCTGTTATCTTCTTGAGAGATTCCGATTTTTTGGATATTGGTGATCTCTTATACTGCACAATTTAGGGAGTGCGTGAAACAATAATAACCAATGATTAACTTACATAAACCGGACCTAAACCAAAGCCGTCGGCTTACTTTAATTATGTTTTCTCAAAAATCAAACTTCCAGTTCAAATTCAGTTTTATTGAATTTATGAATTATAGTTTTATTTTGATTTAATGTTAATTACTTTAAAAAAGTTAATAAATCATGTAGCCTAAATAATGTAGGACCAATTGCGTAATTATCAATTAGTTAACAAAAATATTTTAGGCCCAAGAACAAATTTAGTAATTTAAGCCAAAAAAATTTTCTTTTAAAACTTCAGGCACAAATGGCAAATTTGAGCCGAACCCATCATTAAAAGTAACCGAATGATTTTCCAAACCCAAAACCTGAATTTTCGGTTTTTGGACCGGTTAGGGGCTGTTTGGTTCATTCAGATATGAATGAGCATCTGTCTCATTCAGCAACAATAGTAATGGGCTGTTTGTTTACATCTGATTCATTCAGACTTCAGACTGTTTGGTTCCAAACAAAAAAACATCTGAATGGTTAAAATTAGGTCTGAATCATTCAGATTTGTTGTTGTTGCTAAATGTGACAGAGGCTCATTCAGATCTGAATGAACCAAACAGCCCCTAAGTCTAAATGATTCAGACCTAATTTTAACAATTCAGATGTTTTTCTGTTTGAAATCAAATAGTCTGAAGTCTTAATGAATCATATGTAAACATTATAGTGCACATACAAGCACAAACATATCAGTCTGAAGTCTGATTCAGATGGTTCCATTCAGATGTAAACAAACAGCCCTAAGCCCATGACTAGTCCATGTAGTGCACATACAAGCACAAACATATCAAAGCATGGCAATGTAATGAATAATTATATGTTTTTGTACGTGTTTATGCGTAGTAAATAGAAAAATCACAATTCCTTACTTTCTGCCACAAGAATATAAGATCCGCGTCTCTTTGATTTACAACCTCCGTCTTCTTATTAACTTGATAATGATTCTGATTATCTGGTAAGTTTGCGGTTGCAGGATTGAATCCTTGATATAGGTGAACCTTCTCAAGTTTTATGTCCATGGTACCATATTCCATCACATGAGAACCATTAATATAAGTACCATTTATAGATGTTCTTTCCCTCACCTATACATGAAAATGTGCCAATTTAATAACAATTCTAATATGTACATATTAAAGTATTCAACTGTTCAAAACATATAATGCATTAGTTCAAAGCATTATGCTTAAAGTCATATGTAGTCTCTAACCTTGTTGATTTGCTGCTCAAGTGATTCTTTCTTCAAGTTACGTGTCTCGCTGGTTAAAACGACCCGTGAAATGTTCAATTAAGAATCATAGACAACCATATAATATCGTAACATATATATGTGGACTATATGTCTATATATACCTGTCTTCGATCCAAGCGACGCTAAATGTATCTCCCAAGCAAACTGTATACTCAGGTGGGGGAGGGGGGTTCGTTTCTGGACAATAGATTATATAACCGCCTTCGTAGGGTTTGGTTGAAGCTATGGCGTATATGTTGAGATCTTCGGGGAGCAGGCCCTCGAAGATGCTTCCGCTTTCACAAGATTCCAAATATATTACCTACAATATATAACTAATTGTATTTCTCAAAGGATCTAATATAAAATATCTTTTACATAAATAATATGAAAGTATGCATTACCATCTTTTTGTATGTGCCCATGGCATGCTTCTGTTTCAAGACATCAATAAAGTCACTAGCCACAACATAAGGCTTTTCAGGCATCCCTACAATCAAATAAAGACTCATGAGTCATGACCACTTTAATTCGATCTTAGTTACTCGTATATATTCTCGAATGAAATTCTTTTAACATTCACCTATCAATCCAGCCCCTCCGTGATCCGTGTAGTAAAGAAAGATCCGATCATCCGGTTTGCTATCTATAACCTTTCCACTTCCACCATTCACCGCACTTTTGTCACCAAGAAGTACCGCGTAAAAGTTTTCTGCTGTAACAGCATCCCCGGTGTAGTCCTGTAATAACAAGTGTACTATTTTAGCAACATATTTTGATCACTTTATTTCTTATCTTAACATATATCAAGATGTATATATATATAGCAATGTACCTTTGGTACACCGGCATAGACGTCCTCGCCTTCTGGGTGATGAATAATTACACCAGGCCTCGGATTCTCATCACTTGTTGCAATATCATCATACATGAACACCACAATATTTTCATCTTTCAGGCCGCCTTTTTTAAGTAATTGATAAGCATGACACACATTTGCCTGCGGTTAAAGAGACTTTATATTTCCAAGGGTGTAAGTACACTATACAAAGATAAAAGTATAAAGAGTTTAACTAGTAAATCCTCTTAAAGTTGAAGACTCATTTGGTAACTTTAAAATGAGTATGCTTAAACTAAACTATTTGTACACTTTGGTGAAACAAATTAGGTAATGACCCCAACGAGGTTAAAGAATTTCATCATGTCAAAAGTGTGCAAGTAGTACTCGGCTTTATGTATTTTACACGATTTTCAGGTTGTACGTGTAGACAACACATGCAACAACTAATTAGCACCCGCCCTACCTTCCTTACATATAGTAATGAAGGTGGTTCAAAAAGCTCGTGACTTGTAGTTCGGTTGATAAAATCTTAAATAAAACTTGTTAAAAAAAACTTGATTTGAAATGGCCTGAGTCAAGCTGACTCATTTATGTAATCGAGCCGATATTAGGCTTGTTTAACTTCAAGAATGAACTCGAACCTAGCTGAACTGTCTCGTTTAGTTTCTAGCTTGAGCTCGAGCCCACACTGGTTCGATCTGAGTTCGACTTGTGAACACTTAACTAGCAGAAATGAGTGTTCACACAAATAATACTACATTGTGACCTCTTAATCACCTGATGCCGGTAGTTCTTGTACCCCTTTGAACCGGCCACAAGTAGTGCCCATCTAGTACCATTCCCCAACTGGTCATCCACCTCATCTTCCAAATCCACAGCTGACCGAATTAATGGATCCCAATTCCAACCCGAACCCGAACCTCTTTTCGCAGCAGCTCCGTTAGGTAGTGTCACCAATGTGATCATCAATACAAGAAGCAAACTTGTTATACGAGACGCAGCCATTTGGGTTAAAAAAAAAGTGACAACAATTCGTTACAATCCATGCATGTACATACAAGTTAACAAAAAGCTAGAGGCACACTGATCGAACCACATGCAAAATCAAGAAAGATAACTACATGTGGCAAACTGTGATGGAAAGCTGAACCACATGCAAAATCAGTTTTTGAATTCATTTTAACTGTTTTTGTGCTATATGTGTCTTAAAAGTTAAATTAATTCGACCGCATTTGATAAACCAGTGATGTAATTTCCCTTTTTGGCAGGCACTTTATTTACCCTTTGACTTTTGTTTTTGTTTTTTTTTTGAACGGCCAACAAAAAACGAATATATTAAAACCACCACGCTTACAACAAAGAAGGCTTAGCCAGAAGCTAAAACCCACACCACCGAACCACCAACAGGAAAAACACAAACAACACTAACTAGTTACACATTAAAACCACTCCACCCCTTCCATGACAAAGACACACTACCCGATCTACTTTAACCCAAAGAAAACTAAGAGCCTTAATATCCCCCACCACCCTTTCCACAGTTACCGCATGGCAGTTAAACACCATCTCGTTTCGCACATTCCATAAGCATCACAACGAAGCAAGACAAACCGCGTGAAAAAATTTCGCCTTTCTTTTAGGAAACTTAGTATACTTGTATAAATCAAGAACATCTCGAATGTTAAACGCGAAGATTTGAGGTACTTTACACCATAATGTAATGGCCTGCCATACCGCCTGAGCCAAACTGCAAGAAATAAAAACATGCTCGGTTGTTTCGTCCGATTCACCGCAAGCCGGACAGTCCACCTGGCCAACCATAATACCCCGTTTAGCTAACAACGCGCGAACCGGGACCCTATCAAGCTCCGCGCGCCAAGCAAGAATGCCCACTTTGCCCGGGACCCAATTATTCCATACAAATGTATAAGTTGGGTTAACATAACAAACTTCTCTAATTTTCCCTTTCAATGTAGAAGTCGAATAAGCTCCTGTATTATCCAAAACCCAACTTACCGAATCAGACCCGGCCACTAGAACCACATCTTGACATAGCAAAAGCAATTGTCTTAGCTCCTCAATTTCCTGCCCTAGTCGCGACGCTCTCACCCAACTCCAAGTGCTACAAATAACACCATCCACCATGACCAAACGATTTGCTACATTACACCCTTTCTGTCTCTCTAAACCATACAAATGGGGGAATTTAACCTTAAGTATATCATCTCCAATCTAGTAATCGAGCCAAAATAATGTGTTATTTCCACTTTTTAGCACTATTTTTATCAATGCATCCAATCTAATCCCCAACAACGCCAACTCATCCACAGACCTCTTAATCTGTTTCCATGATCCTGGAACCGAAAGTTTCCCCGGAATACTTTGCCAGTCCCTCGATGAATGATGTATTGACCAAACCACCCTTCTCCACAGTCTATCTCGCTCTCCTTTAAATCGCCACCACCATTTTGCCAACATAGCGAAATTTGAAGACCGAGTCCACCATATTCTTTTGGAGCGATAACCCGATGCCAAGCAACCCAATTAATCTTCGATTTGTCTTCCGACCCACCCCAAAAGAAAATTCCTCTAAGACGCTCCAACTTTTCTAACACTCCATCTGGGACTAGAAACAAAGAGAAATAGTAAGTCGGTAAGGCGTTCAACACCGACTTAATAACCGTGACCCGCCCCCCAAAAGACAACACCTTCGCTTTCCAAATTGACAACCTTTTTTGGAACATTTCCACTACCAGATCCCACGCCGAGATAAGATTCATATTACCACCAATTTGTAGGCCTATATGTTTGAACGGAAAATTCCCAACCGACATCGGAGCAAACTCGCAATCTGTTGTATATCTGCCTGAGACACACACGTCCCAAAAACCCGACACTTAGACATATTCACTTTTAACCCCGACACCATATGAAAACATCTAAGTATACGACAAATATTTTGAGCGTTTAAATCTCCCCATTCCCCCACAAAAACCACATCATCGGCATAGATGAGATGAGACACGATCGGCCCATTAAGACCACATCTCAGCCCCGGAAGAGACCCGTATCCTCTGCCCGCTTCATCATCTCCGTTAACGCCTCCATGGCAATGATGAATAAGAATGGTGATAAAGGATCACCTTGGCGGAGACCCCGATGGCAAGTAAATTCCCGGGTCGGGGACCCATTCACCAGAACTGACGCCCAACCAGCCTTGAGGATCGCCGAAATCCAATTCCTCCATCTAACCGAAAAATTCATATGAGACAAAACGGAGTTGAGGAAACCCCAGTTTAACGAATCATATGCCTTCTCTATGTCAACCTTAAAAATCATTCCTCGTTTTTTCGCCTTACGTAACCAAGCCACTAACTCGTTTAGAATTAATGGGCCATCAAGAATACTTCTTTGTGACAAAAACGTCGACTGTTGTTCCGAAATCAGCTTACCAATGACTGTCTTTAATCTATTCACCAGCACCTTAGATATTATTTTGTTTAAACATCCAATAAGGCTAATAGGTCGAAACTGGGCTAAACAAGCTGGATCTTTCACCTTTGGGATTAAGGCTATGAAAGAGGACATACACCCATTGCTAAATGAACTATTATGGTAAAATCGGTTAAAACTTTCCAAAAATCATCTTCAAAACAGCCCCAACACCGTTTCAAAAATTTTAAATTAAAACCGTCCGGCCCCGGCAACTTATCCCCATCGCATTCCCACACCGCCTCTTTTAATTCCACACGTGTAAAAGGCCTCACTAAGAGATCCGCCTCCTCCGTACCTAAACGGGACATTCCAGTACCAACAAAATTTGGCCTTACCACTAGCGGTTCTTTGAACCTATCCGCGAAAAAACCGAACACCATATCTTTCAAAATAATGGGGTTATCCACCCATTCACCATTACTTGAATTTAGGCCATCTAGCCTGTTATTAGAAGTATTCGCATTTAGTAAACTGTGGAAATAACTCGAGTTTTCGTCGCCCTCCACCGCCCACCTCACCTTTAACCATAATTTCCATTTAAAAACAAACATATTACACTAAACAATAAAGTTACCGGTAAACGGATAACAGGTTGTGGTGCGATAATCTTTTGGAGGACGAAAAATGCACGACCCATTTAACCCGGTTCAAAAATTCCACAACATACAGGGTTAAGTAATTAGCTTTTCATTTGATCATTTTAGTAATTTTCTATGATTCTCGCATGCAGCGCCGCTTGACCCGCAACAATTAACCCACTTTTAGGGCTGTCAATTTATGACACGTACCTGTTAACACGACATAACACAATTTTTAACATGTTTGGGTTTGAGCTTAACAAGTTTCGTGTCTTAAACATGTTGACATGTTTAAGACATCTTTAAATTCGTGCCGTAACAGGTTAAAGACCTGTTAACCTGTTAGTAACCTGTGTAGATATAAAAAATAAATATATATACACTTCTAACTTCTTAAACTTAAAGTCATACTTACAAACGATATTTCACAAGATGTTATGATTTTTATGGATGTTATGATTTGCATATATGATTTTTTGTTTTAAATATGTTTTTTATTTGTCGCCTTTTGTTTCTAGTATGTTATAAATTTGTGGTTTTTTTATTCAAATATGTTATAGATTATCTATTAATTTAGATTTTTATGCTCGTTTTGAAAATTTTGGTTTTGTTTACACATGTATTTTCATTGTGTCTTTAAACAGGTCACGTAACAGGTTTTGACAGGTTAACCTGTTACTAAACAGGTTCAAGTTCGTGTTTAGAAAAAAATGACACATTTTGTTTAAAAGTTTGGTATCTTCAATAATGATGTATCTTTTCAGTTATCACATGCCAAAGGTTATATACATCAAAAGGCTTAAATTAAGCCTAAGATCAAGGCGAAATAAGAGGCATTTCAATCAATAATAAATACAAATATTGACAAAATCTTTTCCTACTTATACTCCCTCTCAAGTTGGAGCATGAAGGTTACAAATGCCCAACTTGTCGAGTAATAGATGTAGTTGTCGAGCTCCCAACGGTTTCGTGAATAGATCAGCGATTTGAGACTTGGTATCGATATGTAAGGGGTTTATCTCTTTTGATTCGACACGTTCCCGCACAAAGTAGCAGTCCATCTCTACATGTTTCGTTCTTTCATGGAACACTGGATTGTTTGCAATGTGTTTGACAGCCAAGTTGTCGCAAAACAGTTGTGTCGAGTCTTCTTGTGCAACATCTAATTCTCTTAAAAGCCATCGTAACCAAATAATCTGGCTTACTGTGCCGGCCATCGCACGGTATTCAGTCTCCGCCGAGGATCGTGACACAACTGACTGCTTCTTTGATTTCCATGACACTGGCGCCCCACCTAAAAGTAGTAGATAACCACTTCTTGATCTTCTCGTATCGGGACACCCAAGCCAATCCGAGTCCGTGTATCCTACTAAATTTGTTCCCCTTTCCTTTGGAAGCAATATTCCTTGGCCGGGTGTGGCTTTTAAATATCGTAGTACTCGCATGGCAGCTTACATGTGATTTATGCGAGGATCCCCTACGAATTGGCTAAGCACATTAACCGAATAAGTAATGTCCGGTCTAGTGGCTTGCAAATATAAAAGTCTACCCACCAGTCTTCGATATTTACTTGCATCAGCGCGTGCCTCTTCATCGTCCTTTCCAAGTCTCGTGTTTTGTTCCATGGGAAAAGCGCTCGGTCGACAACCCATCATGCCACTATCTTCAAGAATGTCAAGGATGTACTTTCTCTGATTCAAAACTATTCCTTCTCGAGTACGTGTGACTTCTATCCCCAAGAAATATTTGAGCAGCCCAAGGTCTTTAATACTAAACTTTTCGTCAAGAAACGTCTTGGTCTCTTTAATCTTTTCCATGTCATTTCCCACGAGAATGACATCATCCACATAAATAAGGGCTGCAACAAAGGAGCTCTCGGTTTTGAATATGAATAGTGAATGGTCGGCTCCAGATTGCTTGAAGCCAATTTGTTGCAAAGACGAAGTAAACTTTTGGTACCAGTTTCTTGATGCTTGTTTTAGACCGTAAAGTGACTTTTTGAGTCGGCACACCTTGTTTTCTTTTCCCCTTTCAAAACCTTGTGGAATCTTCATGTAAACTTCTTCATCTAAATCTTCGTGCAAGAAAGCGTTGTTGACGTCAAGTTGGTGAATAATCCAATTTCTTTTGGCAGCTATTGTTAGAAGTGTTCTAATGGAAATGAGTTTAGCAACGGGGGCAAATGTGTAATGAAAGTCAATCCCTTCCATTTGTGTAAACCCCTTTGCTACCAACCTTGCCTTGTACCTCTCGATTTGCCAATTCGGTTTGTACTTTATTTTATATACCCACTTTGACCCGATAGCTCGCTTTCCCTCCGGTAATTCTTCAAGGCTCCATGTACCATTTTGTTCAAGAGCACGTATTTCTTTCTTCATCGCTTCTCTCCAATTCACGTCCTGTACGGCTTCGTTAAAATTTTTGGGCTCATCGTTTGAACCGATGGCCGCCAAAAAGGCTTTATGAGAGTTAGTGAAATTTTGATAAGAAATAAAATTAGCAATTGAGTGTACCATAGAGGAATCTTGATTGGTGGCGGGTAATGCTTGGTCTACGGATGGTGGGAGATTAACGATGTAGTCATTGAGATGCGCCGGATGTCACACCCTCAAAATCCGCTAACGGAGTTTTACCGTCAGAGGGTGTGAACTAACAGGATCGAAATCATTAGTTATAATCAAACACCATGTTTAAATTTTTCAACCCAACAGGACATTAAGTCTTAAATAAAAATGCGGAAGCGTAAATTGTAAACCAAAAAGTTTGCGCCACACAGGACGACTTAAAACCCAAGTTATTAAGATAAAAATTAAAAGAAGTTTTCAAAGCGATGGTGTTTAGCGAATGCATGTTCCTATACCGCGCGCCCGCCTCGGCTACCTGAGAATAACATACTAAAAGTGTCAACACAGGGTTGGTGAGTTCACAGGTTTATATAAATAAAGTGTTTGCGTTTGCGTTTGCGTTTACGTTTTGCGTTTGCGTTTGCGTTTTGCGTTTGCGTTTGCGTTACCAGATAGTGTTAAGTCAATTATATATCAATAGGTAGCTAACCTATCAAGCATGTATTACTAAGTGTTCGACACCAAAACTGACTGTTTATCAATTGCCTTGCCACCTTGTCAACCACGACCATGGTAAAGTGTTAGCCAAGATTACACCCACTCGACCTACAGTCGAGTTTAGAGTTGGGTGGGGTTTGTCAAACCCAGTAGTACTACTCAACAGTGACTCGCTATTATCCAAATATTAACCGGTTCGATGTTATGAAGGACCTTGGTTGGTTTGGTTGCCACTTAGCCTTACAAGTGATATATAAAAACTAAACAAAATCTACAGCGTTGGAGTATGTTATCTCCCCCAAATAAAAACGTTTAAAAAGAGTAAAAATGGGACGTGAAACTCACTGTTTGCGAAGATAACCAAAAAGATCTGAGAAAAGATGTGCGTCACAGAAAATCCTCACTAGTTTTCTATAAACAAAAACGAGATTTTCTAAGTATTTAAACTACGAGTGAGTCCCTAGACTCGACACATACAACTTATGCATGAGATGCGTTTCGTGTTTCGTTTGTGAAATAAGTGCGACTTGACAAACACGTTGGTGATACGTTACATGTGTGAACAACTACTTAAGTTTCAAATATTAACATTGTACATTACTAGCAATTATCCCCCAAAAGGGCAATTTGGTCAAAACATAGCAAACATCGATCGGTTATGCACTTTTCATGACAATTTAAATAATACAGCAGCTAAATTATCCATGCAGATTTTCACTCGACAAGATTACTCTTATTAATAAATTCTAACAAGTCAAATAAATCACCAAAAATCATCACATAAGCACACTTGAGTTAGGTTTCTAAACATATTTTTATTATATGTTTATCATATATGGTTTTATCACAAAGATCAAAACATCACAGAAAACACACAGCAATCATTATCATGCGCAACAGAATGTTATTTGTTATTCCCGTTAAACGACAATTCCAATAAATGCAAGACCAATTGGGTTAGATTCCTAACTCAATATATTTTCTTCCAGAAGTGGAGTCAACCCATTTGGTCTTGTAGTTTATGAGATATCTTAGTCAAAAACAGCCTAACAGCAGGTCTCCTGAATCAGCCTTGCACAACAGTTTTGTAAAATCATAAAAACAAACTTTTATACGTCCAAAAATTACAAACTCGGACTTTCCAGAAACTAGACTCGACCTAGAATATTGTAGAATCAACAATCTCATCAAAACATAAACTTAACATCGAGTTAAAGTCGCCTAAACACGAATTCAATAATCTGTCCAGCATCAGTTTTCATCAAAACTCAACAAACAATTAACCTATGAACTAACAATCATGCATGTAACCCTAATTTATCAACAAACAACATATTTAACACTTTATGGTTTATGATTACAGGTTTAATCATACAATTAAAGGATAGAATGGACTAGATATGGTGTTTATATTACCTAGTTAGCTTCTTGAACCTTCAAAACAACTTGTAATCCTCTTGTATGTATGTGTGTGTGCAAAATCGGTCAAGGGGAGGGGGAAGAGAGGCTGCCGTCGTGTAGGGGAGAGGGAGAGAGTGGAATTAGGGTTATGTAATAATATGTTGTTTATATAATTATTAAATATAATACATGTTACACTTTACCCCTTGCACTTCTAGTTACTCGATTTCTAGCACAACTTAGTTAATACCATTCATAATTAATGTCATACACGTAAATATAAAGTAACACATAACTTAACACATAGTTATCAAATACTTGTTCATGATATTTATTGTTCGTTCACCAACGGTTTGAGTCGACTCGTGTGTGTTTCGGTGAAATTCCGAAAGACTACTTGTGTGTGGATTGTCATGCGTCATTTAAAACCTAATTTTAAATGTAATGAGATATGTGTTACAGTTCGTGTGATCTTAAGTTGAATTAACGGAGTTCGGATTAACGGAGTTAACCTGAAATTGACGAGTGTCACATCATTCCCATGTTGAAAGAATTTTCGTCCCGAAAATTTGAGTCAAGTCGCGATGGGTGTCTGAAAAAGGCAAAAATTTTTCAGTTTGTCATATCGGACGAGATCGGTTTCTTTTCATTCTAGCCGGTTCTTGAAACTCGTTAACACTTTCTGCTTGTTCATCACTAGGCCCAACATCATTGGTTGGGTTATTTTCTATTGGGCCAATATTATTATGACGAGCTATGGCCTCATTGTTCTCTGCTAGAACATTTTCATTTGTTTCAAAATTATTTGGTTCATGTTGCATGGCTTCTGTTTCCCCATGCATGGCTTCAGGGACAACACTAACATTATTGTCTTCAGGGACAAAACTAACATCTTTTTCTGATATTTCATTTTGATTGTTGTTGGTGGTTGGTTCATGGGAAGCGTGCTGGTACCAAGGCGGTTGTTTGAAAATATCCGATTCTTCATTTTTAGTTTGTATTGCCATGCGGAAATATGTTTTCAACAAACTTTACATCCCTTGATACCACCATCTTGTTATTCTTGATATCGAATACTTTGTAACCCTTTGTCCCGTGAGGGTATCCCAAGAATATTCCCGGTCTCCCTCTTTCCACAAACTTGTCACCTTTCGTTTCGGTGCTACAGTAGTACGCAAGACAACCAAAAACTTTCATATGATCATAACTTGGCTTCTGGTTGTAAACGACCTCATGGAGGGTTACATTATTAAGGGTTTTGAATGGAAGTCTATTTATTATGTATGCAGCTGTTAAAATGTATTCACCCCAAAAGGTGGATGGCAAGTGCGCTTCAAATTTTAATGCCCTTGCGGTTTAAAGTAGATGTCGGTGTTTCTGCTCAACGACTCCGTTTTGTTGCGGAGTGTGTGGACATGTCGTTTCAAGTAATATCCCTTCTTTGCTATAAAAGGTTGTCATTCGGTTCGAAGTGAATTCCCCTCCATTATCACATCGAATCCTTTTTACAATTTTATTAAATTGCGTTTTGATCATCTTGTGAAAGGAAATTAAGCAATCACTTGCATCCGACTTATGTTTTAAATAAAAACCCAAACCAATCGACTAAAGTCGTCAACAATAGTCAAAAAATAGTTTGCTCTAGTTAACGAGGGCGTGCGATGTCTTCCTTATATATCACAATGTAAAAGTTCAAAGCAATCTTTTGTTTTAATAAAACTGGTAATAAAAGGTAATCTTGTAAATTTCGCTTTCGCGCATGAATCACAAACATTACCATCAGTTTTAAACGAAACAAAATCCAAAACGAAAGTTTACTATGTGAAGCATGCCCCAAACGTTGATGCCAAATGTCACTCATAACCGCCATAGCCATCCTTTTATCTCCTACCATCCTCATCCGGTACAGACCTTGTTGGCATTTACCCGTTCCAATCAATTTCCTCGAACTCAAGTCCTGCATAACAAAGAAATCCGGGAAAAAAGTTACTGCACAACGTAGATCTTGAGTTAAGCGACTAACAGATAACAAATTGCATGTAAATTCTGGTCATATAGGACGTCACGAATTTTGATATCATTCGGCAAAACACATAATCCTTTTCCTTTAACGGGTACCGATTCACCATTGGGTATAGTCACAGGCAATTCTCGTGATGATTCTATGTTACCAAGAAACGATTCAAAATTGTGGGTTATATGTTCGGTGCAACCCGAGTCTACAACCCATTTGTTACCCTCATCGAGTCTACCTGCCATGTTAGCCATTGGTTGAGTAACTTCCACATTAGGTTGGTTCTTTGTTGTGAATAGATTGATGAATTGCTTGTATTGTTCTGCATTCAACCCCGGTATAGGGCTTGACTCATTACGGCTTGGCTCGCCACCTGTAGCAACAGCCTCAACACATGCTGCCTTTGTCCTTCCTTTTTCTGCTTTTCCTTTTCCGGGCCACCATTCCGGATAACCTACTCGCTTAAAGCATACGTCGCGGTTGTGACCATCTTTCCCACAAAAGTCACAATGTTCCGCCTTGTCTACAATGATCCTTTTGTTATTTTTGGGCCCGTTTCGGTTCTGCGCAGCAGCAGCTCCATCTCATTTCATGAGGCTTGAAATGCAGCGGAGTCGGTGTTGGTTTTCTTCCCTGTAGACACAGCACGTTGTTGTTCATATTCAGAAACAAGACGGTATGCTTCTAATAATGTAGGAATGGGTTTCATAGCAAGGATCTGAGTTCTGATGGTGGAGTAATTGTTGTCGAGTCCGAGCAAAAACTCGTACAATCTTTCTTTGTCCCTTAAGTCGGTTAGCTTTTTGCTTATTCCACAAGTGCAGCCCGCACAAGAGCATCGCGGGACAAAAATGGTTGACCCGATCTCATCCCATAAACTTCTTAGTTTTGTGAAATAGGCCGACACAGAGGACCCATCTTGTCTAGTTGAAATCAACAGTTGTTTCAGTTCGTATGCCCTAGGGGCACTTTCTTTTCCGAAGCGATCTTTCAAATCACTCCATATCTCTTCGGCAGAATTAGCATACCTCACACTAACTCTTATTTCTTTCTCCATGGCTGTAGTTAGCCATCCTCTAATCATGGCGTCACAGCGTAACCACGACGCATGATTAGAATCTTCAGTTTCTGGTTTCTTCAAGGTTCCATCGACGAAACCAACCTTGTTTTTGGCGAACAAAAAAGTCTCCATCTCTTGGACCCAATCAAGATAGTTGTTGTCATTCAAGGCTTCATTAACATGCATTTACCTTGGATAATCAGAGGGGTTTAGGTAGTATGGAGAAGTATGATCAGCAGCAAGGTTTATTTGGTTGGTTTTGGTTTGGTCTGCATTTGCCATGGTGAAACAGTAGGCGGCTGTGTTTAGGGTTTTGAAAATAAGAACGAGTTGATTTTAAAACCACGCTCTGATACCATAAAAGTTTGGTATCTTCAATAATGATGTATCTTTTCAGTTATCACATACCAAAGATTATATACATCAAAAGGCTTAAATTAAGCCGAAGATCAAGGCGAAATAAGAGGCATTACAATCAATAATAAATACAAATATTGACAAAATCTTTTCCTACTTATATAGTTATCGTGTCGCGTTCGGGTTTTTCACAACATGTCATCGTGTCTTATCATGTCGTGTCCGACATGTTATGACAGCCTTCCATACATTCCACACCCAACGTTCATATTTCAGGCACTAGTGGGCTCGCTCCCCCCCCCCCCCTCGCTGGAGGGCTTTATGGTGTTCGGTAATGAAATGGTCACAGAAATGGGCTAGCATCCCTAACTCACAAACCACAACAAATAGTCTAATCCTTAATCTACCTTAATAGGAACTTCATTGATATTCACATCTATGTAAAAAACACACAGAAACACACCGTTTTAACAACTTCATTAATAGTCAAGTCGATTATTTATTTTCAAATGCAAACATGCAAACATATACTTGAAATAAACACCATCAAATATGCTGATATTGCAAGTAAACACATGTTAATTATGCTTGATAAATTTAGACACTAAAATCCCCATTGCTAGCATATGGTCCGATGTTCTTCCCAGCACAAGTGGCAATAATCACTTCCTCAACCTCAGTCATCTCAACTTGGGTATTGCAAATGTTTGCAAAGGCGCGCATGTGCTTCAAGCCGTCTTCAGTCAGCAAGCCACAATGCTTCTCAAATAATCGAGTCTTCACAAGAACATTTCTCATTAATCAAAATGGCCATATATATAGTACAAGTTGAAAAGTTCCTAGTTTAAACATTATCATGGTTTAAGTAAAACGTACCATTGATTTAAAACAATCCCAATCATCCACTACCGGTAGACCATGACCTCTAGTCGGACGAAGGATTGAACGACCCTTTTGTGGTCCGAAAAGTAGCACCCCAATCATGTCGACGCTACTATCCAAATGTGACATATGCCTCAAGGTCTCGGTTATCTTTTTGAGAGATTCCGCTCTTTTGGATATTGGTGATCTCTTGTACTGCACAATTTAGGGAACGTGTGAAGTCAATATAATTACCAACCATTAACCGACATAAGTGAACCCGTCAGTTTAGTTTTATTTCTCATTTGTTGTAGAGATTCAACTTTGCATGTAGTCAACTCCGAAAAAAAACCCAAAACCTAAATTGAACTCGTTAAAGTCGAACCGAACCCGTAAGCAACATTAGGGTTCATGTTTATTTGACAATATTTGTTTTTCTAGCATTAATCGATTACTTTTTTTATTTGGATCATTTCATTGAAAAGTTTTTTATTGAACTTATAAATTATAATTTTCGCCATTTAGAAATTAATAAATCATGTAACCTAAATATTTTAGGCCTAAGTGTGTAATAATTAACATAAAAAATATACGCCTTGGTCCAATATATCAAGCCCAAATGGCAAAACGAAACTAAACCAAACCCATAGTTTAAAGAAAACCAACTGGTTTTTCAACAACACAAAAATTGAGTTTTCGGTTCTTCGTTGGGATTGAGCCAGAACCGACCCATGTAGTGCACAAGGCATCGTGTTATGAAAGATGACATTTTTTGTTAAATTTATACTAAACAAACAAATCACAATTACTTACTTTCTGACACAAGTACATAAGATCCGCGTCTCTTTGATTTACAGCATTCGTAATCTTATTAAAATGATTTCGATTAGCCGGTAGGTTTGCAGTTGCGGGATTGAATCCTTGATACAGATAGACCTTCTCATATTTTATGCTTTTGGTGCCAAATTCCATCACATGAGAACCATTAACATAAGTACCATACGTTGATGTCCTGTCCTTCACCTATACATGAAAATGTGCCAATTTGACAACAATATTAATTTGTTCAAAGTATATGATACAATTGTTCATGGCCAAATGCTTAAAGTCTAGTCTCAAACCTTGTTGATTTGTTGCTCAAGTGTTTCTTTCTTCAGGTTATGCGTATCGCTGGTTAAAACAACAAATAAAACGTTCATTTATGACTCGCTCAACAACCATATATATATCGTACTATATGTGGACTATAAATACCTGTCTTCCAACCAAGCGGTGCTAAATGTATCTCCCAAACAAACCTTATACTCGGGTGGGGAAGGAGGGATCGTGTCTGGACAATAGTATATATAACTGAACTCTAAGGCATTGGTTGAACTTATGGCGTATATGTTGAGATCGTCAGGGAGCAAGCCTATGAAGATGCTTCCACTATCACAAGCTTCCAAATATATTACCTACAATATACAATTAACCTTCTTGATTTGAGACAAAAACATATTTCTCTATGGATAAAAGTTACATATAAATAAAATTACACCACAAGTTTACTTATTTTCCTTTAAACAAGGTATATATATAAAACTATCATCTTTTGATCGATGCAGTTCTAACTAATGAGATGGCTTTGTAGCCGCCCCATCTTTTAACATGTTTGCTTCCAACGATCCTCGACTAACGGAAGCTTTACTTCGTTAGTCTCTGGTCGCCGGAAAACTCAACATTTTCGTCCCAAACCCCTTTGAAACCTTTAGGAACTTGTTTTAGTAAAAACACCAATTATTGAGGCCGCAAGAACCCTAGGTGGTGGTCGCCAGAAAACTCCTTTTTCATGTGGAAATTGTCGGTGGTGGTGGTGGTGTTCATGATGGTGTTCAAGTGGCGGCGGTGTTGTTCAGGTGGAGGTTGTTGATTGGTGGCGGTGTTGTTCAGGTAGAGGTTGTTGATTGGTGGTGGTGGTTGTGTTCATGTGGTGGTGGCGGTGTCCAGGGTGAGTTTTCCGATAAAAAGGGAGTTTTTAGGCAAAAGAAAAAACATTAGTCTGGCGGCTGGAGACTAACGGATTTACACTTCCGCTAGTTGAGATTGTTGTTGGAAGCAAATATGTTAAAATGTGAGATTGTCACCAGCCATTTCGTTAGTTAGGGCCGACAACGACTAAAATATGATAGTTGAGATTATTTAAAACCATTATACAATATGAAAGTATGCATTACCATCTCTTTGTATGTGCCCATAGCATGCTTCTCTTTCAAGACCTCAATGAAGTCACTGGCGATAACATAAGGCTTTTCAGGCATCCCTATAACCAAAATAAGACTAATGACCACTTATTCGATCTTACTAACTCCTTTTGTTGAGTGAATTTTATTTAACACTCACCTAACGTTCCAGCCCCTCCGTGATCTGTGTAGTAAAGAAAGATTCGATCATTCCGCTTGCTATCTATAACCTTTCCACTTCCACCTCTCACCGCACTTTTGTTACCAAGAAGCACCGAGTAAAAGTTTTCGGCTGTAACAGCGTCCCCGGTGTAGTCCTGTAATAACAAGTGTACTATTTTAGTAACATATTTTGATCACTTTATTTCTTAACATATTGCAATATCACAAGATGTATATACATAGCAATGTACCTTTGGTACTCCGGCATAGACGTCCTCGCCTTCTTGGTGATTAATAATTACACCTGGCCTCGGATTCTCATCACTTGTCGCAATATCATCGTACATGAACACGACAATGTTTTCGTCTTTCAGGCCTCCTTTTTTTAAGTATTTGGTAAGCATGACACACATTTGCCTGTGGTTAATGAAAATTTATATTTCCAAAGGTAATGTGCATATAATACCAAATAATTTATTGTTAATGATATTTATGTTTTTTAAAAGATAATTTTAAACTTATGTTTGTACTCTGTAGACAAAATTAAATACATATTAAGGTGACTTACAAAGTAACTAGCGGATAAAACCTACGCGATATGGTGTATGTTGAAACGTTGATAAATATATGCATGTCGCAACGACATATCCAAAATATAATAAGACGTACATGATGTGTTAAAGATTGTAAAAGTTAAACAAACTGTTATAAATTGAAACATTGAAGCAATTTTGATACTTTTTATGTTTGTGCTTCGATAACTTATACATTATCACACACAACTCGATTTTTAATAATATTTACACCTGATGCTGGTAATTTTTGTAGTCCTTTGAACCAGCCACAAGTAGAGCCCATCTAGTACCAGTCCCCAACTGGTCATCCACCTCATCTTCCAAATCCACAGCTGACCGAATTAATGGATCCCAAGTCGAACCCGAACCTCTTTTCGAAGCAGCTCCGTTAGGTAGTGCCACCACTGTTATCAATACAAGAATTAGCAAACATATTACACAAGAGCCAGCCATTGAAACCGAAAGCCCAAGGTGTTTGGAAAAAGTGACAACTTCAATTCATTACAATGCATACATATATATATACAAGTGTACAAAAACATGTGAACTTATATTCATTGCATTGCAACCATATATTCAAGTGTATAGTAAGATATATGCATGCAAAGATAACACCACTTGGCAAAATGTGAACGCCAAATGGGATATCTAACATTTGATAAACCACATGCAAAATCAGTGTTTAGCATATCTAAAGCACCTAACCTATGATTGGTTCATTTTGTGGGTCAATTTTGTTTTGTATTGCATCTAGACTACAAGGTGAGAGGTTTTTCTTATTTTTGTTTATTTATTAGTTGTTTTTTTATGTGTTGAAGGTGAATAATGTTGTGAAATGTTAAAATCATCTCAACTTATATTGAATTAACTTGCGGACCTAATGTCTTATTCCAAATAACCCAAATTCAAGTTTAAACCCAACTACTAGATTTAACCCACTTGCTCTAGCGAGGACAAAATTCGGTCGGTATCAGTTTAATTAGTTTATTTTGGTACCAGCACTCGATATAGCAACAAGAAACGAGAAGAGAAGACCCAAAATTAAATAATAAATAAAGTTGTAATATACCCAAATAGTCATCGACACATGTTTTTTTTAGTTAAAACCGAATGAAAAGTAAAATAAAAATAAAAACCCATGAAAAAAAACAAATTAAAATAAAATATAAGTAAAGGTAAAACACTAAACTGGACAGGAGTGGTGGCATTCGAATGATAAATAGTTAGATCAATCATTTATTTTCAAATGAAACATGAGACATATACTTGAAATAAACAACATCAAGTATATATGCTGATAATGCAAGTAAATTACACATGTTAACGTTTGATAAAATTAGACACTAAAATCCCCATTGCTAGCATATGGTCTGATGTTCTTCCCAGCACAAGTAGCAATAAGCACTTCCTCAACCTCAGTCATCCCAACTTGGTTATTGCAAATGTTTGCAAAGGCGCGCATGTGCTTCATGCCGTGTTCAGTTAGCAAGCCACAATGCTTCTCAAATAATCGAGTCTTCACAAGAAAATATCTTATTTAACAAAATGGTCATATATATCGGGTAAAACGTACCACATATTTAAGACAGTCCCAGTCATCCACTACCGGTAGGCCTTTACCTCTACTCGAATGAAGGATTGAATGACCTTTTTGTGGTCCGAAAAGAAGCACCCCAATCATGTTGACACTGCTATCCAAATGTGACATATGCCACAAGGTCTCAGTTATCTTCATGAGAGATTCCACTTTTTTGTATACTGGTGATCTCTTGTACTGCATAATTTAAGGAGCGCGTGAAACTTATATAACCAACTATTAACGCGATCGATATAAACGTGAACATCCCAAAACCGTTGGTTTAGTTTTATGTTTTCTCAAAACTCGAATTTGTGGTTTGGATTTGGTTTTGCGTGTACCCGTAAAAACCAAAAAAAGAAGAAGACCGAACTCAACCCGTAAAAACCGAACATAAACGAATCGAACCAGCAAGCAGCATCAGGGTTCATGTTTGTTTGAATTTATTTTTTTCAGCTTAATGTTAATTGATTGATTTATTTTTGTTGACGGATTAAATCGTTTAATCAAAATGTTTATCAACTTGTTAACTAATTTCTATCGTTTAAGTGTTAAGTAATTTGTAAGATATTAATAAATCGTGTAACTCAAATATTTTAGGCACGAGTTTAATAATTAAATAATCATAATGTAACAAAAGAAATGATCACAAAAGTGTCAGGTTCAAATTCATTATTTTGGACCCAATGTTTCTCCTAATTTTCAAGCGCAATTGCCCAAATGGTAAAACTTAAACCGAACCCATCGTGAAAAGCAAAACGAATAGTTTTCAAAAACCCGAAAAATTTTGGGTTTTTGGTTTGGTTTGAGTCCGCCCTTATAGTGCACTTATTAGCACCATTGTGCCATAACAAACCAAGGTGTTTATATTTAGTAATTAAACAGATAAATCACATTTACTTACTTTCTGCCACAAGTACATAAGATCCGCGTCTCTTTGATTCACAGCATCCGTAATCATATTATATTGATTCCGATTAGCTGGTAGGTTTACGGTTGCAGGATCGAATCCTTGATATAGATAGACCTTCTCATATTTTATGTCTTTGGTACCAAACTCCATCACATGAGAACCGTTAACGTAAGTACCATTCATAGATGTCCTTTCCCTCACCTATACACGAAAATGTGCCGATTTAATAACATGTTGAACTACTCAAAATATGTAACACATTTGTTCATAGCCAAATGCTTAAAGTCATGTATAGTCTCAAACCTTGCTGATTTGTTGCGCGAGTGATTCTTTCTTTAGGTTATGCGTCTCACTGTTAAACCAACCCATAATTAAAAATGTTCAATTAAAACTAATGAAAAACCATAAGTGTACCGTACCATATGCGGACTATGCATACCTGTCTTCCAACCAAGCGACGCTAAATGTATCTCCCAAGCAAACTGTATACTCGGGAGGGGGGGGGAGGGGGATCCATGTCCGGACAATAGATTATATAACTGCCTTCGTAGGGCTTGGTTGAAGATATGGCGTATATGTTGAGATCGTCGGGGAGCAGGCCTTCGAAGATGCTTCCGCTTTCACAAGCTTCCATATATATTACCTACAATATATATATAATTAACCTTCCAGATTAGATACATAATCATATTTCTCAATGGAACATCACAAGTTTAGTTATTTTCTTTTAAACAATATGCAAGTATGCATTACCATCTCTTTGTATGTGCCCATGGCATGCTTCTGTTTCAAAACCTCAATAAAGTCACTAGCCACAACATAAGGCTTTTCAGGCATTCCTACAATCAAACTAAGACTCATGACCATTTTAATTCGATCTTAATTACTCGTATATATTCTCGAATGAAATTCTTTTAACATTCACCTATCAATCCAGCCCCTCCGTGATCCGTGTAGTAAAGAAAGATCCGATCATACGGTTTGCTATCTATAACCTTTCCACTTCCACCTTTCACCGCATTTTTGTCACCAAGAAGTACCGCGTAAAAGTTTTCTGCTGTAACAGCATCCGCGGTGTAGTCCTGTAATAACAAGTGTACTATTTTACAGGGCTGGCTCCGAGAAGACAAAATTTTTTTGGGCCAAAGGCCAAATTTTTTTCGGGACTTAAGTAAAAGAACAATTTTATTGGGTTTAAACAATTTAATTTTAAATGGGCTTACTTGATTATAATTTGAGTTGTGTAAAAAATTTTTTGTATAAAAATAAGCTTAAAATTGTCTCATATAAGATAAATCCACAACCTTTTGGTTAGTGGTTATATAATTGTGTTGAAATATTGATTATACATTTTTTTTATAAAAATCCATATAATTATTTTTGAAAAAAATATATTTCGGGCCTAGCAGGGTGTCGGGCCTGTGGCCGTCGACTACCCCGCCATGCCTCAAAGACGGCCCTGCTATTTTAGCAACATATTTTGATCACTTGATTATCTTAATGGCATTGAAAGATATATATGACAATGTACCTTTGGTACACCGGCATAGACGTCCCCGCCTTCCGGGTGATGAATAATTACACCAGGCCTCGGATTCTCATCACTTGTTGCAATATCATCATACATGAACACCACAATATTTTCATCTTTCAAGCCTCCTCTTTTAAGTATTTGATAAGCATGACACACATTTGCCTGTAGTTATAAAAAATTTTATATATCTAAATCCAAGGGATATATAAAATTTTCGTTAAGTTAAACCTAATTGTTTTAGCACATTTTAACTTTTTCCTTTTTTTTTTATATTTATAGCCAACATTCAATATCTAATATAGGGTTGCAAAAGAATCGAATCAAGTCGATCAGGCTTGGCTGGGCTCGTTTATCTTAACGAGCTTAAATGTTGATCAGCTCATGTACTACTTGTAAACAGCTCGAGCCAGCTTATTCACTTTTAATTTATTTTTCTTACAAATATTGATATATCTAAAAACAAAAAAAAAGTGAAAATATTTTGAACATACCATAATGCAAAATTTATAAACAAGTTCAAAGAAATTATAAATCATGTGTATTAAAATTTGGTAACGAGCCAACGAGTTAACTAACGAGCGAACCAACAAGGTTAAACAATTTCATGTTAAAAATACACATTTAATTTTGAATTTATGTGTCTAACATGACTTTCGGGTTTATGTCGAATAACCTGATGCCGATAATTTTTGTACCCCTTTGAACCGGCCACAAGTAGTGCCCATCTAGTACCATTCCCCAACTGGTCATCCACCTCATCTTCCAAATCCACAGCTGACCGAATTAATGGATCCCAATTCCAACCCGAACCCGAACCTCTTTTCGCTGAAGCTTCATTAGGCAGTGCCACCACAGTCATCCATACAAGAAGCAAACATATTATACGAGAGAGAGCCATTTGGAAAAAAAAATAAGTGACTAACTTCATTTGCAATGCATGCATTTATATGTATATACATTCAAGTGTACAAAAAGAGAACATGCAAAACTAGAAAGATAACAACACATGCAAAATCAAATTTTATTGTAACTAGTTTTTTGTTTTTTTGGTATATGTGTTCTAAACATAAAATTTATTTGGCCATATTTGATGAACCAATTATGCTAATTTTCTTTTTGGCAGGAACTTTATTTACTGACTTTTGACTTTTGTAATAATCAAAACTCAAACTATTCGACCATCTATCTCGAATTCCAACTTTTAATTTTCATATTATTTTGAAATAAATTTGTTTGATATTGAGTTGAATTTTGGTGAAACAACAAAAACTGAAGAATAGGGATGTAAGGGAACCAAACGTTCGGCTGTTTGTTCGGTGAAAAGTTCGTTTATGTTCGTCCGTTTAATAAATAAACTGGACGCGGACAAAAAAAATTTGTTCGGTAAGCTTACGGGGCGAACACAGACAAGGGTTTCATTCGTTTAATAGTGTTTGTGAACGTCCGATAACAGCCGTCCGATTAGGTCTGGTAACATCCGTCCGATGAAGTCTATTTTTATGTTGAAATTCCTTGAAAAATGAAGAATTTGAAGCTTGTATCTCATGAAACGTTAGAAACTTGTGAATTTTGAACACCAAAACATTATTTTGATATGATTGTGTGTTCGGTTATTATACTAAGTGTTAAGTATTTTTGGATATCATGTGTTGTAATGTTAATTAGTGTTTATGTTAAGTATTTTGATATGTTTATCACTAGTCGCTAGTTGGGCGGTGGGATGGGGACTAGCGATTCGGGATTAATCGAGATTAATCGGATCGGGCTTTAATGTATATTCTTCAGTTTTATACACACACACATTTTTATATGTAGTTTTCAGTATTATATATACACAAACATATTTTGGGACAAAAATTGGTTGGAATCGTGCTGGAAACCGCCGGATTCTCGCTAGATACCGCCGGCTTTTGTAGGAATTACGCCGAAAACCGCTGATTTTGGTTGGAATCTCGCTAGAAACGGTTGATTTGGCCGGATTTGACCGTTGACTAATTAATTAGCCGACTAGCCCAAAATTAATCGGTGAAGTGAAGACTAGCGATTAATCGGGATTAATCGGTGCATAGTCGGGATTTTTGCAACAATGTGTTTATGTTTGTTTGTCTGTTAACGTCCATTAGTGTCCATTGGCGTTCGTTTATCAATTAGTGCCCGTCAGTGTTCGGTTGTCCATTATTATCCATTAGCGTCCGTTTACAATACTAACCAACGAACACGGATGGACTCAATTCCTTAATGAACGGACACAGACACGATTTTTCATTAGGTAGGGTGTTCGTGAACCGTCTGTTTGTCCGACAAAAACTTTACAGACGAACACGGGCAAGGTCTCATCCGGTTCGGTTCGCTCCGTTTACAGCCTTACAGAAGAATGTAAAAACAATTAGTTAAATGACCTTTGGAGGCGAGCTATGTAAAATGTAAATTTATCCATGAACTTGGGCTTTGGAACTAAAATAATAAGTTAAATGGGCTGGGCCATTGAAAGAAAGACAAAATTCAAAATTGGGTTATTTTTCTAGAAATGTTCTCTCCACAAACCATAAATATAAATATCCACGTGTGACAATGATACCTTTTTTGGTTTTTGTGGTTGAGTAGTTCGTTCCCGTGATTATGACCAGGAATACGGTTTGGTTACTTGTTGAAACTTATCAAGTACTATGGTCCCATGTTGTCGGGGCTAGTAAACGATAGGCGACAACAAGTATTAGGTATTAGGTTGAATATAATTATATAATGGAAACATAATTTCGCAGAATTAACTTCATTTTTATAGTTCAATTTCGACTACACACATTTACAAAACCAAGTGGAGAAAGATATAGCTGGTAGATAAGCTAAAGAAGGAAAGAAACGAGAGAGAGAGAGCAAAATATCTTATCAGGAAATGAGAACGAGTGGTCACAAACGGTGCAAAATAAGAAGCAGAGTTACATTCACATTAAGTTTTATGAACCTTGACTATTGGGTTCATATTTATTTTGTGACATTACTTGATTGGGTTAATTGTTGAACGGGTTAAGTAGAAATGTTATTCATATTTTCTTGAATTTGAACACATCTTACTTATTATTACACATATTTTTTTAACAGGTAATCTATTTTACTCATAAAATACACTCGTAAGTATTTAGTTATTTACACTTGTCCATAATAGACCCATGGACCTCCCAATAACTGGAGGCTTGCCTCTCCCAGTAGGCCACAAACACAAGTGTTTATTACACATATATTCACTAATTTTTTCCTCAACTTCTAAAGCCATCATATTTCACTTTACTTAACTTAAACCAAGTGTAAATGCATAAACCACCAGTCATTGAATGGATGATGACATCTTGTCCTTGAAAGGCACTTGTAACTAAAAAGGTTTTGAGTGTGTGAACCCAACATGGTGGGTTAATTTGTTCACCAAAGACTTGAAGAAAAATTCAAAATCCCACTAACCATACTTTTGAAAATACTTACTCCAAAGTGCATGTTTTCTTTACCAAACTCTCCATAAGGTTTGTAAAAAATCTTCATTGAACCACTCATCATGGACTTGAAGCTTGCCTCTACACAATCCATCTCTAGTTGAAATATTACACTTAAAGTTGGAATCCTTTGAAAATGTTGATATGTACTTTGAAGAAGAAAATGTCACATGTCCTATAGCAAGTATAATATTAGATCACTCTAGATTAGCCGAAAACACATATATTTAAATTTAGTAAAAGTCGGCTCGGACCAAACCGTTTAAACCCTCTTAAAACGAAGTTGAATAACTTGTGTTCCATTAACACATTAATTAATTAATTAATTTATTTATTATTATTATTATTATTATTTGTTTGTTGGTGACTATAACCTTAATTTCTCAAACTAAAAATCCAGTTTGTATAAGATGTTTTACTTCATAGGGCATGAGTTTTCTAGTGCTATTGCCTTGAAAATTTAAGTAAACATGTGAGGTGGCATGGTGTAATTGGCTATTCAAATTAATAAATGTTAAAATTGTGCATAATGATCATTGTTCGCCCCATGGACCCAACCCAAAGGCCCATACATAGCGGTGTTTCACGACTATTCAGGTTGGCTGACTTAACGAGGATTGTTGCCTCATAAGTCATGCCCTTACTAAGATCATAATCTTTCATTATGCTTATTATTATTATTATTATTATATATATATATTCGTACGTGTGTGTGAATTATTATTCTCTCTTTTGAAGCTCGTAATATATGTTAACTGTACTCTCACTTGGTATCGCGCAAACTGAATTTACAACTGGAGTTAGTGGTATTATGATGTTGAGAAAATGGATCAAAGTAAAAAACAAATTCAAGTTTATCACCTCTTACAAACAAAACACGAATAACGAGAAAATTTCACCGGTTCCTGTGAGAAAAGTCAGAAAACGAATCTGATTATGTGTTCCAAGTTCTAAGGCAATAAAAAATGTTGAATCCCCAACTGTATTTATATACTTTTAAAACCATACATATGCTTTGATCCCATTAGAACAAAGACGTTTTGATTATAACTTAAGCTCTCCCAATTGTGAAAGTAGAACTACATACGCAAATGATAACTTCTAATTATGTACAATTATGTATCTAATAATATGGGAACACCAATTATTCATTCATTTTGCATTCATTATCTATTTTCAACTTGTGAATTTGTCAAATTACATTGTGACACGTGTAAACAACAACATTTGATTAACATTACATTAGCCAAATGAATAATAATTTAATAACTCGAATTATAAGTCAATAATATGTTGTGGTATAAACAAAAACCTTGACCATTCAACTATAATAAATTAAATATGTCTCACATGGTTTATTTATTTAAGCTAGATTAGTTATTTAGTTCATAAATCAACTTCATGTATTATTTTATCTTATACATGATAATGAAACGAACGAATGTTTTTATAAAATATAGTCCACAAAATTTATGCGACTATGTCAAATCCAATTTCACACGCAATAGTCACTAATTAGCTATACATATTTGAAGTGTATATATAACAAACCTTGCATTACTCATTTATATAGGTTTATACACACACTTAAAAAGAGCATATACTCATGCAATACATAAAATAATACTAACTTTATTGCTGTGCTGAGAAATATTTCTAAAAATATAAATATAACATAACTTGAATACATATGTGCCATGCTGCAGTGCGCTCATATAATGTATATATGTGTGAACCCTTAGGGGGGGCAAAAAGTGAAACTGCACTAATTTTGACGTTATTTTACTAATCCCGTGAAAATAATGACTATTTATATCCTTGAATCCCAAGCCCCCATGGTCACTTTTGACCATGGGGGCTTGGGATTCAAGGATATAAATAGTAAGTGACCATGGGGGCTTGGGATTCAAGGATATAAATAGTCATTGGCAATCATGTTCACATCCGTGAGTACACAACGAAATACCAAGCCACATCTACACCATGACACCTAACGTGGCATCCAAACCACGATTACACAGTATAATATATAGGTTTAGAGAGAGAAAATTAAAGTGAATATTATTGATGACGAAAGAAGTGAGGTTATGATCATAAAGCAAGAAAGAGAATACTTGCTTAAATGAACAAAACGAGCTACCATAAGTTTGTATAGTTGATTGAAACTTTAACAATTGCACATATTGTTTCTAAATTAAACCCGCAAGTTGTATCAAGGGTTTTCGGTTGGGTAAGCATTTTACTTTTAAATTACCAACATGACCCAAACTTAAAGAGAAGCTTGTATGTTGATTCGAATCTAAGTTTTCTAATTTATCTTTTTCTTTTTTGTCTAGTAATAGTAACATTGTTGTAACACGTTAAAACCCTTTTTCTTTTCTGAAAATATGTAATGAAAAATTAATTTCAAACCAACGAATATATTTTTTCAATATCAATGTTTTTACATGTAAATACCACTTGATCTTACATTTACATTTGGTCACTTGAAAAGATTTAAACGTTGACTGTTCTTGTACAAGGCGCACACCGTATCACCATGTGAATATTAGAAAAAAATAAGGAATATAATATCATATTCATGTCAATTTTGTGGAGGATAACGGGTCAAATCATTGAATATTAAAAACCACATTATATTCATGTCAATTTTGAATATGAACGGCTTTAAGAAAAATAGTTGATTATAAACAACGAATTTATGTCACAATGTACACTACAAGTCTATAAACTAAGTTTGGTATGTATGAATACTCTCTTTTAATACAACAACAATAATTTTAAACATATATACTTTTTAATTTTTTATAAACTATAACTTGACTTAATACGCTTCACAAAGTTGTAAATTACTTAATTAAAGAATTACATTTTGTATAATATTGCTAGATTAGACCTGTATATTATAAAAGTTGAGTAAAGAAAATATTAAATAGATTGTAATGAAAATTTATGAATTATAAAACACTATTTATAAACTAATATATGATTGAAACTTGAAAGCTAGTACATATAAATTACAAAAACTTAAGTTATACATGATTGAGCCTTTCTCATCACTCCAATATTATAACCAAACAACAGTTTGTGTATGTGTTCCTATGGGCATCACCACACAATGAATGATATTTACTTTATTCGCTGTATTTCCCTTGTATATATTTCGGTTATCAGATCAATGACAATAATTAAACATTCGACAGTTTACATGGTATCAGAGCTTTGTTATATTTTTCAAAAGAGACAACTTCATAAAATAGTAACCAAGTTTCAAAAATATTTCAATTATGTTACTCAACTTTAAAAAGTGTTCCAATTAATTCACTCAGGTTTCATATTTTATTAAATTAAAGGTATAAACATGTTTTTTAGCGTTTTTCTTTTTCGTTTCACATATAAAATCTTTTTATCTTTTTTTATGTTGACGTAGTGGCGACGTAGATTTTATTTTTTATTTATGAATTTTAAAATAATTAACGTTTTTTTAATTTTTTTTTAAATATAACTACATATATTGCAAATTCCGACTCCCACATCTTATCTTCCATTTCTTTCTTGACGCACAAAAAAATCGGTAAGACTCGCTTTGAAGATTTAGTGACCCAATTTGAGAAAAATATGCATGAGTGACCTAATTGGAACACTTCTGAAAGTTGGTTACTATTATATGAGGTATTCCCTTTTCAATACTAGCGCCATCTCCCATTCTTGATCGATCATCTTTCTGTTCTTGATCGGACCCTTGATCACTATTAACATCAACCAAAAATCATTCCTATAAATATGCACTCTATATATATACACACAATATACGTATGCTAATAGACAGTATATACTGTTATTGCACATGACAATGCAAGTAATTAATTTGGATAATAATATAATCAAATAAATATTTTGTGTTGTATGACGTATATATATCACCGGTCTATGGTCATATCTTTGGATTCTTTACACATCAACTTTTACCATCGAACCATGTTGCGGTTCACCCGTATCTTTCATGTATTCATGGTGGGACCAGCCTTGTACTATAATCTCACTCTACCTCCTTATATGTATATATAATACTTGTAGGTTGGTGGTGGTACTAAAGTTGGTAAGTCATAGTTTTTATTGCTTTTAGTTCGTTTATTAGGTGGAGGTTGGTGGTGTAACATCTAAGTAATATGGGAAGACAACCATGTTGTGACAAACTAGGAGTGAAGAAAGGACCATGGACCGCGGAGGAAGATAAGAAACTCATCAAATACATCCACACCAACGGCCCATGTTGTTGGCGAGCCCTGCCTAAGCTGGCAGGGCTCCTTCGTTGTGGCAAGAGTTGCCGCCTCCGTTGGACAAACTACCTTCGCCCGGACTTGAAGCGAGGCCTCCTAACTGAATCGGAAGAACAACTTGTTATTGACCTACATGCTCGCCTTGGTAATCGGTATGCCGCCTTTTGCTCTCTTAATCTTTTCTAAAGGTAATGAGATTTTATCTTAAAATTCTTGAACATGATTTCATAATGAAACAGTTATGATCATTCAAGATTTAGTAATATTTTGTACCACTAGGTATCACCTATGGGATATAAAAAAAGAATTGTTTATCTTAAAACCCAAGAATATGTGTCAAACAAGTAACATACTAACATGTACAGATTGGTATAATATTCGAGTAGTAGCAATAGAATAGATGATCATGAAAAAAAGTTTGCACTTGGACAAGCTAAACAAATTTGTAAGCGGAAAATATTAATGATACGAAAAGCCGAATGTCATATTCATTGAGCGTGTGATCATTATTATATTTTAGATACTTTATAAACAATTATATCTAATAAAGTATTTTGTTCGTTGTAAAATGATATCATTAGGTGGTCAAAGATTGCGTCAAATTTACCAGGTAGAACAGATAATGAGATAAAAAATCACTGGAACACTCACATCAAGAAAAAACTTCTAAAAATGGGAATTGATCCCGTCACTCATGAACCGCTCCCGAAAGATATTCAAACTAGTGAAACATCATCTTCTTGCACTAAACAATCTTCAGAATACAACCTTTCACAATCTACCGAAACTACAAATAAGTCAGAGATCTCAAACGAGAAACCGGCCGTTTCACAAATCGAAAACAATTCATCCATAAACAAAGATGATGACGAGATGCTATTAAGTTACCTCTTAGGCGACAATGAGCCTCTTTTGCTTGATGCGTCGGATTGGGAATCACTTGGCGATGATAAAAGGTCCAAGAATCGTACAAGTGTGTTAGCCTCATGGGACGACTGTGCTACATGGCTAATGGATTGTCAAGATTTCGGAGTTAATGATTTTGGGTTGGATTTCCTTGCAAACGGAAACATATGAAATCGTTAATGATGTGTAAAGAATCATGTATAAGTTAATTTTAGGTTAGTATTGTTTATTTTGTCAAAGGGTTTGTCTTTGGATGGTAGAAAGGAATTCAAATGTAGCTCCGCACCATCTAGGATTGTCGAGGTACGTTCATCAAAGATGTGAATGAATATTGTAAATTATCAAAAGTTAAAGGGGTCTTCATAATTATGGAAACCTTATGTGTATTATTTTGTAATACATACAATAACTCAGATTCTTACAAGTGCAAGTTAAAGGTAGAATTTGTGATTTTGTGTTAAAAAAATTGCTCTTCCGAAAAGCTATTATTTCATCATTTTCCACAAGACTTAGAAAATTTTGCAACCGTGTGCAAAGCAGTTCAAAAGTCAAAAGCAGTTCAGAAGTCAAATTGTGCAACCAAGTCATTTTTTTGTTTGCCTGCCAATGTTGCTTACTAGTTCTCACTTGCTAGGTATTTTAAATTTTTAATATCATGTAGATTTATGTTTTAATATATATCTCTTGATTATTTCTCTCATAATATTGCTTAGAACATCTTGATGATAAGCTTATACTTTTGTTCTTTGCTAAATCAATCTTACAATGATTCAAACAATTCAAGAGAAAACGTGAGATTAAGTTAAATGATAACACTTGTTTTGCTTTAAGAGAACTTTAGAATTTGTTTTCAGTTTGGTTTGTGTCATATTGCATCCACCCAAAACCAATGGCAAAGAGCCTAAGATGTAGTACATCAATGTTTATGTTCATGTCTCTAGAATACTCATAGCATGGGCAAAGTTTATGGTATTTCATGGAAGTTGTAAGGAGACTTCTCTAGGATTCCCATTCCAAGGAGGTCATTAAGACTTGTATGCAAAATTCACGAATTAATAATGAGCGTCTTGCTGAAAGAAATGTTACGTGAGTTCATGTAGTTATTATCGTATCCTACAATAATGAGCGTCTTGTCGTCAACCTACAATAAATTGTCTTTAATTGCCTAACTTGCTTCGTTGTCGCGAAAGCTGTGTCACTTGCACAAATACTCCTTATATATAGCTTGACTTGTCATGTCTATGTGTAGTACCATAGTATTTCCTAATAGGACTTCTTAATCTCAGTTTAACATTCCATCCTTATGAAACGCTTTGAGAACGTTAACGTGAAAGATAAGTTAGAGCTTCGATTTTGCCTAGTTGACATTAATATGATACACTTCCTACATATCACCAGTAGCAAGCCTTCATACCTACTAATTAATCTCATCTACAAGCTCACACCATCCCGGCTTCCCCTATTTTCTAGCATCTAGTCTACCTTTTCTAGTGCATCGGTTCTTACCAAATGTGAGAGTTACTATACACGACTCTCTGCTGCGTGGTACCTTTCTGGAGTTTCCCAATTATTTAGGAGTTGTTATGGATAATTATTTCTTTATTGCAGTAGTGTTGGGACTCCATAGCACGGGCATCGACTTATCTAGATATTATCTATGTTGTTAGTAAGATTTCTCAGTATCTATAGTCTATAGAGTCTAATAGAGATCTACTGATAAAACATTATATTACAGTCAAGTGTATTCTTTAGAGGTGTTCCTTATTCGAATCAGACTTGAAAAACTCTAAATTCTATTCGAATCGAATTTCAAGGTTCGAGTTCGATTTTTAAGTACTTAAATTCAATTTGATTTGATTAGACTTCAGAATTATACATACACATATGACGCACCACTAGTCGAGTGTTGTGGTCACTTCCCTGATGAGTATTATATATAAGGACAAACCCAGTGACGCCTATATCTCTAGTGGGACACTACATGTCTCTCCCAGGCGACCTAGCTCAAAAAACGACCTCGTGAACTGTCCTTTGCGTACCTCTTAGTCATCGGTTCCTGCATCTTTTATTCGTTTGTGATGGCCCATCAGCGGCTCACCGACAAACAATCTTCTCGATGCATTATCATGTGTTAATAGTTCTAGGCTCAGCTGATTGTTAAATGTAGCCTAGCCCACAAATTAAACAAAATTAAGCCCAATGATCTATTCCATAATTAGTTGTTCTATTGTGATTTAATAGCATTAAGCAGTTTTACAAAAATTGCTTTCCAACACCAACTTAATAATTAATTTTGAATTTTATAACGTACATGATACAAAACTGAATCAAATAATATATTTTATAATAATAATAATAATATTAACTAGCGTGTTGCGCGAGTAACCCGAATATCAAAACTTGGGAACTCACTGTGGCTGCAAATAATGCCAGAACTCGGCAACGGACCCAACACAAAGGAACCACCCGTACCTTCTCTTCGAGTCATCGCTACTAACAACAAAATGGACTTTACTATGTTTTTATTAATCAGGCTTACAATTTCCATTGTGGTTGCACTAGGAACCGGTTGCCATGTGAAAACACAAAGGATTTCACATTACCATCACAACTATATCGTGCCAAACCAACAAAAGCTGCACGTTCTAATGCGACATCATGGCCTCCGAATATTTTCGATCAAGCTCAAATAGCCATTATATTATGCTATATATAATAGAAAAAGTAACGGCTACAATGTAGTTTGTTGAAACCAAATTAATAAGGACCTTGTAACACACAGTTCTCAGATAAGCTTTGTTAATCATCGATCATCACCGATTTCATACCATATATCAAAGGGTTTAGTACCATTTTCAAATGAATTCAAAAACCTCTTAGATAAGCTTTGCTCATCATCACTGAGCAATTTCATACTTTTAAGGATTTATCAACATTAACAAACAACTGAGGTTTGGTTCACCGTCATCAAATCAAACAACAGCTAGCAGCCTAGCATCAAATTACTCAAAAAACCTCTCGGGTGAGCTTTGGTTCAACATCATCGAGTCAACAATCATATCAAAAATCAAAGTTAATTGTTAAAGAAACAGACCATCACAGCCTCGCTGATGGTCATTTAATTTGAATATCGTTAAAGTAATTTTAAATGATAATTATCTAATATTTGAATATACAAAATATAACCAAAAAGAAAAAGTATTTTGAATAATATTAATAATTTTAAAAGTAGGTGATGATGTGGAGGTTTGGCCGATATTGTAGAAAAATGGAGGGTTTTTTTTTTTGTAACGTTTAATATATGATCATATGGCATGCTGATGTAGCGGTTTGTGGAGTATAGCGTTGAATACGCTATAAGAATGATTTGTTGTTCATTCCATGTTTGTTAGTATTTCAACTTTAGTTAGCCGGAAAATGAGCTGATCAAAAAATAAAAACAATATTTCTTTCAGAATAGGCCCCGGATATATTATTTGCTTTGGTTGGACCGCCCTTGCTTACTCTCGCTTAACTAGCAAGCGCATAGTCTCATGGTCTGTTTGAACAATGCTTCATTGATATAGGCATATAACTTTACATTGTACATGTTAGGAATTCTAATGATCAACTGTATAATAGTGTTTTTTATTCTTAAGACTTAATATTATGCTTGACAGCTTGAGTTCAAATGATAATATAGTTTGGAGAGTAATTAAATGAAGCAAAAACCTAAAAACGTGTAGTGTCCACACCAAGACAAGCCCTTGCTAGGGGTCCAGCGGTTAACTATGTGGCTATGCACATGAAAACCAACTTTGCCATCCCTGTTCTATACTCCAAACCAATTTTCCATTTTGGTCCCAAGTGCTTGTAACCTACAAGTTTGTGATGATAGAGACTTGAGTTAGGTTCATGTCGTTTCATATATTCTTACCCAATGGTTTGTGTGAGTGCGCAGTCAGTAAACTTTTTTCTCTATGTGGGGCAGACAACATCCGGTAGGATTTTGTTTTCATTTAACGGGTATCGACGACTCATGGGATGACTAAAAGGCTGGTTCTTTCAGTTGACCCTCAATATTTTGAACAATAGTAAAATTTTCGCATTTTCAAAAATTTCTACTTTGTTCGAACAATGTGTATAAGAACCCATTATTGTGAGAAAAAAATCAATAAATAAATAAATATTTTTTGAATTTTTTAAGATTGGGCCTAGTAGGGACTCGTGGGATGATTAAGATGGTGGGTCTCTTATTCAAGTTTTATTTGACTCCGGGTCTTCGTTTCTTCATTTTAGTCTTCCATTTCTTCATTTTAAGAGTGTCGATTTTGTTTTATCTATGCGGGGCACGCAACAACTGGTAGGATTTTGTTTTCACCTAACGGAGCTATCGACGACTCATGGGACGACTAAGAAGCACGTACTTTCAATCGACCCTCAATAATTTGAACAATAATTATGCGCATTTTCAAATATTTCTATTTTATTTGAACAATGTGTATAAGAACCCACCATTGTGAGAATTTTTAATATTGCGCTTAGTTGGGACTGATGGGATGATTAAGATGGTCGGTCTCTTATTCAAGTTTTATTTGACTCGTCGGGTTTTCATTTCTTCATTTTAGGCTTGCATTTCTTCATTTTAAGAGTGTCGGATTTGTTTTCATTATGCGAGGCAAGCAACAATCTGTAGGTTTTTGTTTTCACTTAGCGGGGTTATCGACGACTCATGGGATGACTAAGACGCTGGTTATTTCAATCGACCCTCAATATTTTGAGCAATAGTTTAATCTTTGCATTTTCAAATATTTCTACTTTATTTGAACAATGTGTATAAGAACCCACGATTGTGAGAAAATAATAAAAATTAAATAAATATTTTTTTGATTATTTAATAGTGCGCTTAGCAGGGACTCGTGTGATGATCAAGATGGTGGGTATGTTATTCAAGTTTTATGTGATTCGTCGGGTCTTCATTTCTTCATTCTAGGCTTGCATTTCTTCATTTTAAGAGTGTCGAAATTGTTTTCCCTATGCACGGCAAAAATCAACCGGTGGGATTTTGTTTTCAATTAACGGGGCTATCGACAACTCATTGGATGACTAAGAGGCCGGTTATTTCAATCGACCCTCAATATTTTAAACAATAGTTAAATGTAGGCCTATTAACGAACCGAATGAACACGAACGCATGCATGTACGTGTTCATTCATTTAACCGGATGTCCGAACACGAACATATAATTGAACGAATTTTTGTGTTCATGTTCATACAAAACATAGTCGAACATTTCGCGAACGTAAATGAACATAAACAAACTTAAACTAACACAAATAAACATAATTGGCAAAATACAAACGAGCATAAGTTTGCACTAATAACACAAACGACCTAGTATACACACACACATATAATTTAAACGATCCCCTTTTTTATGTAAGTATAATTACGTATGTATTATTAAACTTAAACGGACATAAACGGATGTTCACGAACGTAAATGAACGAACCACATGTGTTTATGTTCATTCATTTAGTTAAACGAGCAAAATAAAAGTGTGTCCATGTTGTTTCATTTAATAAACGAACTTCTGGCCGAACCATTCACAAACAGGTCAAGAACGTTGCATTCGTTTACAGGCCTGTGAAGATGTAAAGGACATAAGGATAAATGGTCGCTATCTACTAGTTTAAGAAGAAATTAGTTACATAATTGTTTCTGGTGAACTCAATATATATGATTAATTTCTGTATTATTGAAACAAAATGCTATTATACATTAATTTGATGTAAATACTTTGTGGTGTAAGAAAAAAAGAGATAAAGTAGTTAGATGTTTATATCAAAGCATACAGGTTGGAGAGTATAATGCATTAATTACTTGTCTATATTTTTTTTGTGTGAAGAGTTGCTTAATTTATTTAAATCTCACATGTGTTATTGAAATCGTGTCTAGTTGAATCCTTATATATACTAGTGATCTTGTCATGCTACTTCACACACTTCCTTGTAGATGATTAAACAAGGAACTATGATGTTTACCAAGCTTTTAGTTTTTGCATGTGTTGGGTTTTTAATTTGCACCACTAACATCGTTGGTGGTAGAAAGCTTTCTGAAGAGGAAACACGGCTAACTCATGGTTATGGTGGGGGTGTAGGAGGAGGAATAGGATTTGGAGGAGGTGTTGGTGGCGGCAATGGTGGTGGTTCTGGAGGTGGAATAGGTGGTGGAGGTGGATTTGGTGGGGGTGGTGGAGTAGGAGGTGGAATTGGTAAGGGTGGTGGTTCTGGAGGCGGATTTGGAGGTGGCATTGGTAAGGGTGGTGGTGGCGGAATTGGAGGTGGGGGTGGTGGTGGAATAGGAGGAGGAATTGGTAAAGGTGGAGGTGGTGGAATAGGAGGTGGCATCGGTAAGGGTGGTGGTAGTGGAGGTGGAGGTGAAATTGGTAAGGGTGGTGGCGGTGGCGGCGGAAAAGGAGGTGGTTATGGAGGAGGCATTGGTAAAGGTGGTGGGGGCGGAATAGGCGGTGATTCTGGCAGTGGAGTTGGTGGTGGTATCAGTAAGGGTGGTCATGGTGGTGTAGGAGGTGGTTATGGATGAGGCATTGGTAAGGGTGGTAGTGGTGGTGGTGGAATAGGAGGTGGTTATGGAGGAGGCATCGGTAAGGGTGGTGGAGTTGAAGGTGGAATAGGAGGTGGTTCTGGAGGAGGCATCGGTAAGGGTGGTGGAGTTGGAGGCGGAATAGGAGGTGGTAGTGGAGGAGGCATTGGTAAGGGTGGTGGTGTTGGTGTTGGTGGTGGCAGTGGAGTAGGAGGTGGAATTGGTAAAGGTGGTGGTGGAGTAGGAGGTGGTTATGGAGGAGGTATTGGTGGTGGTGGTGGAATAGGAGGTGGTTCTGGAGGAGGCGTCGGTAAGGGTGGTGGAGTTGGAGGCGGAATAGGAGGTGGCATTGGAGGAGGCATTGGTAAGGGTGTTAGTGTTGGTGGTGGCAGTGGAATAGGAGGTGGTAGTGGAGGAGGAGTAATTGGTGGTGGTGGAGGAGTAACAGGTGGTTATGGAGGAGGCATTGGTGGTGGTGCGGGTGGTGGAATTGGAGGTGGAATTGGTGGCGGCCATGGAAAAGGAGGTGGCATTGGAATTGGTGCTGGAGGTGGCGGTGGTTTTGGAGGTGAAATTGGAAAAGGAGGTGGTAGTGGAGCAGGAGTTGGAATTGGTGTTGGTGTTGGAGCAAGAGGTGGAATTGGTGGTGGTGGTGGTGGAGGGGGTGGCGGTGGAGGAGGAATAGGCGGTACCGGTGCGGCAGTCGGTGGTGGGTTCGGAAAAGGAGGTGGCAACTAAAGCATAGTAGCACGGCTTTGAAGCATGTTACCATAAAAATAATTTGGGAGCAAAACACTTGCTAGCTATAACCCAACTAGTTACATCTAAGCATGCATGTTGCTATTTTATGTATTTACTATGCATGTTTTATATCCCTTTTTATGTATTAAGCATCACATGAAATCAGTTATAATTTTTAATACCAAAATCTTGTTACTATGAGTTTACCAATCATCATATTACTAAACTAAAAAATCCCAGTCTATTTACTCCTTTAGCAAATCAAATCAACCTCGAAGTAAAATTTTTGACCGACTGACATCTACATAAAAGCAAAGCAAGTTGATGACAAAAGGGACTCATAAACCGACATGGATTTAGCATGATGAACTTATATCTATCAAAATCATTATCAACTTTCCGCGTACACCAATCAATCATGGAAATTGCTAAGGCCATTGATGAAAATGGTTAATAAACAAAAGACAAAACAAAAGTAGTCGTCTCTCTATCCTCATAATTCATAAATGCTACGAAGTTTGAAGTCCAGCCGAGCAAGCACCACCAACCCATCATCTGAACACACGGATTCACTTATCAATGAATGTGTGTGGCTAATGATCATTCAACTTATTAGCAAGGTTACCAGCATCATCATTGTCCAAGATAGCAGTCGTTAAGATTTTAATATATAAGTTTCCACAGGAAGATATCAACAATCGTTGCAAAAATGAACCAATTATAAGTATAGCTTAAACTCTAAATTCAGACATATTAAAGGCATCTCATGACAAAAAGAATTAACGGGCATTTAAAAACTTACCTCTTACATATAGGAAAGTACCAAATCATGTGAGTATACTTATTTAGGAAATTACTTTAAAGCAACATTATAATCTGATACATATACGTGTGTGTATTATTATATGATCTATGGAAACTCGGAACATTTGTCACGTTTGTATTATTACTACTACTACTACTATTATTATACAATGAATAACTCATGCATTGAACTTACTCGTAAATGTCTCCAATTATTATCTTGATGCTCAATGACCTGAAACACAAGAACACGTCTGAAGTACCATAGTTCACACAATAAACTAATTAAAACTAACAAAATGACATAAATATATACATGATTATACCCGAACATCACCCGCTTAATTATTTTTTTTACTATAAAAAAATATGTTGTTAATTTTTGGTGAGACTCATACCCGTGAATTAAGGTCAAATGTGTTAGAAGCCTCCATTACAAATAAAACAATATGGTAATTTGAGAGAATGCATGTAGATAGCAACCAGAAAGCTTCTAAGGTTTCGTTTATATATTTAAGATATATATATATATATATATATATATATATATATATATATATATATATATATATATATATATATATATATATATATATATATATAGACTGTATGTAAAAATAGTAATTGTGAAATATTAAGTGTGTTATTGTGTATATCTTGTTTTTTTCTTTTCTTACAGATTACAATCTCAATTGGGCTCTCTCTCAAGTCTCAACTTCCAAGCTCTGTTTCTGTTTTCACTTTTAGTGGGCTTTTGAGTTGGACGTCTTATTCCGATCTGGGCTTGCGCTTCTTCCTCTTTTTTTTTCTTTTTTTTTCACTTTTATTTAGAATCATATCATAATTTAATCAAATATAGAGAAATTATTATATTACCAAATGCCATTACAAATAGCTACAAAATAGGAGATTGTTGTATTGATAGTTTTGTTCAGGTATGGTCTTATCAATTTCTGGTAACTATTTGTGAAATCAAACACATCTCTTAAATAAATTGATGTTTTCTAAAACTTGAGCTTTTACTTTGTAATTTGTCAACCGTAATATAATAAATCATGAAAACTAAGAATCATTATACAATTTAAGATACATAGAATGAAATCTGGGTCCTTGGTTAGCTTTCTTTATAACTTCGAAGTTAAGTATGTGAAATTGAATCGTCGTTTCTTTTTATGAGAGAGAATTTTATGCTCGTGGTATTATCAAACTTAGGATCTTAGATTACTTTTTTTTATAATTTTGTTTCTATATTTTTACAACGAAAGTTTCAAGAGTAGTCCCATTATCATATAGTTTTAACAAGGATGACTTGAATTCATTAGAAAGTTAACTGGTATGATATATAAAATCAAGAATTGTACCGTGTTAATTAGTGATTTGAAATTTATTAGGTCACCAAAGATGACTTGAATGAGTGCATGAATATATGGGTTATGAATTTACATCCAACAATATAGATGAGATTGCGCATTTGGGTGAATCGAGTCAAACTAAACCACATTTTCTTAGCGTGTTTGACACACTATTAACTAGACTTTATATAATATGATTTGTTGTTAGTCAAGATGTGATTTGTTGTTACTATCAAATGTTAAGTACCCTAATCTAACTTTTTCTATATCGTGATCTCCAAGAAAAACCAATATCATAAATTGACTAGTCAGTTTTCCATACGGGGAACAAATGAGGGTAGAAGAGGAATTTTAAAAAATTTAAACAAGTGGAATTGGGTGTACATAAAATGATAAAAGAAAAAGAAAAAGAAAAAGAAAAGGAAAAGAAGTGAATTTGTCCAATTTGATATCATAACATGCAATATCTAGTAACCAAACTCCATTAAGTCCAATATCCAACAACTTTTTATTAGTAAAGTTACAAAATGTATAGTCATTGTTGGATCAAACTTAACTATTGATACATTATTTTGAGGTTAATCATCATAAACAATACCAACCGGAAGGATATACTAGTGGGGGTTCCGTAAATTCTGTTGTGACTTTGACAGAAAAAATTTGCTGCCAGAGTGCTAGAATGAGTGTTGTGGTATCGCCAAAGTGGCGTGAAACAAGCCAGACTGGGTGTTGTGGTATCACCAAAGTGGCGTGAAACAGGCCAGGTCAGCGAGGTTAGCACCCACCACCATGACACATTGAACCATATGGGGTATTGCCCCTTCCATCGTCATATCCTTCACTGACGTTACCCAATTTTGAGTTCACTCTAGCCAGTTAATTAGATTTTGCCACTTCACTATTTCATCTTTTTAATAATTTAAAAACAATTCACTCACTCCATTGCATTTCAACTTTCATCTCATCATAATTCATAACACACTATAGTTTGTTAAAATATGAGAACTTCCTTTGTCAATGTGTCATCTACGTGTCACAAAATGCCTCCTTTACATTGTATCTTTCACACATCCCACGACACATAGTCTTACCAGAGGTGTTCAAGATCGTCATTTTATTTCTAGTTTGACACCTCCTCAATCACACGCGTACATTCTGTTAAACACATAAAAAAGTTCTTGTACAATTAATATCAGTTGGGCATGTGATCTTATTTTACATGATAATGGCTAAGAATAGTTTACATCATGTTGGGCAATTGGTAAAGTTTACCACCAAGTTTTAATCATTACTTCACTATTGCCATTTGCCATTTACTTTGAATGGTGGAAGTGCATGTATCTAATATGTAATGATGACCAACTACTTTTTATTCATTTCTTCTTGGAGTATCCGATGTATTTTGAAAATCAACCTGCGGTTTTATATATAATCAGATTATCAACTATAAAGGATAGTAGATAATGATAATATGGGTACTATAAAATATAGTTCCGTTTGGATTTTGAAGAGGTATGTCCCAGCAGAGCCCAGTTGGACCCGCAAGACTCACCTCAAAGAGGGACGTCTGCGCAGAAACCAACTGGATCCGCAGGACCCACCATGCTCAGAGACGTGACGTCCTTACGCGCAGTACGCAAGCTGTTCCCGCAGGAAAAGCCTCCCAATGGTGAAGTATCCCGCCTGTTCCCGCAGCTGCGGATACAAACCATCAGGGAAGGCTACCTGCGCAGCAAAGCTACACGCACAAGGCACTTAACTCTTAAATAATTCAGTAATGTCACCTGAAGAAGGAGTGAGCAAGCCGGGAACACTCCCGCACAAATGAGCCAGTCCGTACGATACTGGAGGATCTTTTGTACTGTACCTGACGAGGTATGGACAAAAGATCTGACCAAAGATACGACAGCTCACTGACAACAGTATGACGAGCAGCACGCTCTTGTACTGTGTCACTATCAGCCGCTGCCTACTCACCAACCTGTCGGAGGACGTGCATAGCCTGCAGTTGGTGGAACAGGAATAGTACACAGCCGGCCTGGTCACTATCAGCCGCTGCCTACCCACCAACCACCAGCATGGCACGTGCGTAGCCCACAGTTGGCAGAACAGGAATACTATTCAGCCGGCTGTACCTGCTTGGAAACCTACCTTCGGCTATAAATACTCCAACACCTTGGAACGGTATCATCATCTTATATCTTCATATATTATCTGATATCTGCTCTAGTCATTTCTCTTAATATACACTTATATTCAAGAGCAATCTAGTCTGATTCTCACGCCGGAGGGTGGTCACAAGGAGGTACCCCCTTCTCAGTGACGAGCTCACGGTGTCTGTTTTGCAGGTCATCAGAAGAACAACCATCTTTGCCGGAACTAACCCTCGTGGGAAACATCTATTTAACCCCCAGATTATCCGTAATCTGCCCGGGGTCAATTAGTGTTTCTTCAGATTTGTTCATGTTTCTTTAACCTTTTTAATACACATGATTAATGGCTTAATGTTTGGCAAGTTTTGACTAATTAAAAACTAGTAAATTCAAATAGCGATACTTTATTTTCCATCAACTATAATGTTTTTAAAACCAGCGGGGCTTGCCCCAATGGTCAGGAACATGATGGATGACCCAGATGTCCTGGGTTCGAATCCTGATTCCGACTGGATTTTACCAGAGCATTAAGACATGTCGTGCCTTCGGGCGGGGTGAGCCAACTGGGTTTTACCGGAAACGACAAGCCAAACTCGGATGCCAGCGTGGATCCCGATCATGTCAATATAGTTGGCCTGAGTGGGGTGGCGGGGCGCGACGTGTTCGCGCAGTGAGATAGCTTAACTGTGAAAGTCACCGTTCGAAAAAAAAAGGATAATATTTTTATATTATTTAGTAAATGTTTTAATAATCATATTTCTCAAAACCCTTTTTTTCTCCCTTATCTCCCTTCCATTTTTATAATTTTATTGCATATTAAAAAGCCTGTCTTTCCGGTTCCATGTTAGAAAAATGTTTCCAATTGTTATCATAGTATGTGACTATGGTATGTCACTTGGTTGGTTCCTTTTGTACCATTATGTCCATAAAGTTTGGCCATCAACCTTTCAATTTCAAATTTGAATTTTGATGCATATTCTATTATCTTTTGATAATGTCTTTATCTTTCTAAGTATTAAAATTAAAAGAAATATAGCCGTTTAATTTTAAATTATTTTGGTTATAGTAATCAAGTAGAAACAAAAATATATGTTTAATATTAAGCAATTTTTATAATACTTCAATATAAATTATACTACTAAAGTATTTATTATATATAGCTTACCGAAGCTGTTCGTTAACAGCTTAGGCAGCCTTGGAACGAGCCTCGAGATGGGCCTGAACTTCAATCTCAATGGCCTTGAAGGCCTTCTCCTTCTCCGCAGAAACGGCGGAGAGCCTCCTGTTCTCCTCCCGGACAGCCCGCGCCTGAGCTACTTCTTGGATACGAGCTGCTTTTAACTTGTCGTTTTCACGACAAAGCAGCTCGACGCGCGGCTGCATCCGGGCAAGGAGAATTCGAAGCTCGTTTGTCAGCCTACCCTCCTGGTAGCTTGACATAGCTTCTCCCAGTGCACCACTAGGGGCGGCGTGGCGCGCCCACTCGACGCAGTCCACAGCCGTCCGAAGGGTGGTTCCCCGACGAATGTTCCACCGCGGAACAAACACCTCATTCGAATCCGACACTGCAAAAACAAAAAGCAGTTAGGAAAAGATGATAAAAAAAAACATAATAGGCCAAAATAACCCTACGCACCTGTAGGGTCGACGACAGGCCTGTAGCCGCCAAACCCATCACCCGAACCTAACGGATATCCATCCAAGAGGTCAGGCAGATGGGAAGGAGGCAGAGATTGGCTAGACGCCGCAACCCCGGACATACCTGAAGGACCGGCCGTAGTCGCCGGCGCCGGAGGAGGCGTGGCGGAGGCCGCCGTGGTAGAGACCAACGGAGGTGAACTCACCGAAGGTGAACTCACAACCGCGGTCGTTGCTGCGGAAGAGACCACAGAAAAACTCACCGCCGGCTCAGTGAAAGAATCAGTGAATATGGCACTGACAACCGGCGGAGACGTCGTCACAGTTGGAGCAGTTGCCTCAACCGAGTGAGCAACTGAACCAACTGAAGCAGGCGCAGCCTCCTGGGTCATCGCCTCAGGTAGGTTGACCAAACCTAACATCATGGGTCCGGAGGTGCTCCTCCCCGCTCCACCCTGGAATGCGGTAGCATCCACACCTACACGAAGACAAGATATATAAGTATAATGGCGGAAAGATATGAAGTTAAAAGTAAAGGAAGTTTGTACTTACGAGTCCTCTTGAGCTTGAAGGTACGAACAGGAGGGGACGAACCCGATGGAACTGGCCTCTTTACGCCGGTCACCGTCGCTGTACTGGGCTGCCCGGAGGTGACAGCCGTCTCAACCTCCGGAGCAGTGATCTCAACACCACCAGGGTTCCCCGCCACCTCCTCGCTTTCGGTCTCTGAGTCAGACCGATTCACCGGATCGGCAGTGGAGGCAACCTTCGCCTTCCCCTTCCCGCCAGCAGCCTTCTTCTTCCTCACGAAGAATGGACCATCTGCGGATTCCTCATCAGAAGATGACAAGATTAGAGGAATTCCCGCAGAGGTTTGAACATTGAGAGGGCGAGGGTCAAAAAGTTCTTTACCTGGCCGCCTGGCGCTCAGGATCTCGTGGCCTGGCGGGTAGACCTCCACGAACCGATCCGCCGTTTGCTCTAGGATGGGCAACTCGTTCTCATCTAGAGCACGAGTACCCATCCGAGCAGGACCATCACTCTCCCGCGGCTGCAGGAGAGACTGCAAGTCGTTTCCCTCTGAAAACAAAAAGAAAAAACGGTTAGAACAAAAACCCTAAATTAACGGATAATATTAAGCATACCGTAAGAGACAGAGTTCAAACCGTATTCGAGGACGATGGGAATCTGTGACGCCTCCTTCCACACCCGGCTAATCCCGAGCATCACCATCCCGGACTCCGCAAAGCGGTAAACCGGAGACTGGATCCGGGAAACCTTGGAGAAAGATTCCGCCTCCTAGTAGTTGGAGGCGTGAAGGTTCGGGAGAGCTCTCCCGTTCTTGAACGCCATCGCTATGGGGACGACGCGAGCGGAGATATAGAAGAACTCCCGCTTCCAAGATCGAAGACTGCGCTCGGTAGCGCAGATCTTCAAACCCTTGATCCGATTGACCAAGGTATACCACCCCTGGATGCACCTCCAGGAATAGAAGGTCATCAGGCGGTCAACATGGGGCTCCATACCCAGAATGAGACACACCCACTCGAAATGGCGGATCTTGGCGATCGCCATTGGGTGTACCTCAGTCAGATGCACACCGTGTCTCTCCAGAACACGGTATACAAACTTCGTCAATGGGAACCTGAGATTCCCATAGACGAAGAATGCAGCGTACACCTCTATCTTGCCCTTGGGGGCATCATACACCGTCTGATGAGGTGCAGGAAACTCAGGCTCGAAAGGCTCGAGCATGAACTTCCTGAAGACGTACTGATAGAGGTCGATCGGAAGAGCACACTGGCACTCGCCAGCAGTACTCTTGTCATCCTTGTCCGACGTGGACGACGGATTCTCGGCATACACGTCAGACTCCTCGGCGGTAGCCTCAAGATCATGAACAGAAGACATGTTTTGGATGTAAACAAGAACGATTTCAGGAGAATGCTCGACAGAAAAGTTAGAGTATTCGCCGGAAATCGTTTAGAAGAAGAAGAGAGGTGAAACTGTGAGTTGAGATGCAACCTCTCCTCCCTTTATATACTCATCGCAATGAATGCGATGAATTTAATGCGGAAGAGAGAGGAAAACACTGGTGCAATGAAACTATGACACGTGGAAAAAGCAAGCTGGCAACAGCTGTTGACAGGACGCGTGCCGTAAACTTCGCGGCCACGCGCCCGAAAACTCGCGCCCACACGCCTGAAAAAGCGTCTGGAATGACCATATACTGTCACGTCGTCATAACTTCCTGCACGTCCTGACACTGTCAGAAGAAACCGTCGGACGACGTTTCAACAGTTTGGACTGTTCTTATCCTTTCACCAACTCTTCGAATTTCAAAAAGATTCAAAAGTAAGCGGGACTATACCCCTTACCTTGGCAACCAAGTAACTATAAGACAGGTGCGAGTACAGTGTTAAGGCAAAACCCTTCACATACTTAGCACCTGCAGGGAATTGAAGCCAAGAATACCTCGACGACCAAGTAACTATAAGACGGGTGCGGGTACAGTGTCAAGGCAAAACCCTTCACATACTTAGCACCCGCAGGGAATTGAAGCCAGGAATACCTTGGAAGTAAAGTAACTATAAGACGAGTGCGGGTACAGTGTCAAGGCGAAACCCTTCACATACCTAGCACTCCGCAGGGAATTGAAACCAAGAAGGATCTTCTGGGCCATGCTTGCAGAAACGGGAATAACATCCCCGCATAGCGGGAACGTCGAGAACTAGATTGTTTGAAGCTCCAAGATGGAATTTGTTGTTTTAACATAATTGATCACTATGTTCAAAACTACCAAAACCTCATGGAGAATCTATACAAGTGGAACTCAACGCTTCTGACTTGCGAGGAGGTTACAGACCTACCCGCATCATACCCAAAGATCAAGCAGAAAAGTCGGGAATTTCTGCACGTGACATTAGGACTTCCGCGGGAAGAATCCCCATGGAAAACCTTAAAACTAAACCCCTTTTCAAAACCCTTTGCTTAAGTCCAAAAGTTCACCTCACTTATTAACAATTCATGAGAAGAACATTGGACTGGGGGGACTTGAAGAGGTAGGTCCCAGCAGAGCCCAGTTGGACCCGCAAGACTCACCTCAAAGAGGGACGTCTGCGCAGAAACCAACTGGATCCGCAGGACCCACCATGCTCAGAGACGTGACGTCCTTACGCGCAGTACGCAAGCTGTTCCCGCAGGAAAAGCCTCTCAATGGTGAAGTGCCCCGCCTGTTCCCGCAGCTGCGGATACAAGCCATCAGGAAAGGCTACCTGCGCAGCAAGGCTACACGCACAAGGCACTTAACTCTTAAATAATTCAGTAATGTCACCTGAAGAAGGAGTGAGCAAGCCGGGAACACTCCCACACAAAGCCGGGAACACTCCCGCACAAATGAGCCAGTCCGTACGATACTGGAGGATCTTTTGTACTGTACCTGACGAGGTATGGACAAAAGATCTGACCAAAGATACGACAGCTCACTGACAACAGTATGACGAGCAGCACGCTCTTGTACTGTGTCACTATCAGCCGCTGCCTACTCACCAACCTGTCGGAGGACGTGCATAGCCTGCAGTTGGTGGAACAGGAATAGTACACAGCCGGCCTGGTCACTATCAGCCGCTGCCTACCCACCAACCACCAGCATGGCACGTGCGTAGCCCACAGTTGGCAGAACAGGAATACTATTCAGCCGGCTGTACCTGCTTGGAAACCTACATTCGGCTATAAATACTCCAACACCTTGGAACGGTATCATCATCTTATATCTTCATATATTATCTGATATCTGCTCTAGTCATTTCTCTTAATATACACTTATATTCAAGAGCAATCTAGTCTGATTCTCACGCCGGAGGGTGGTCACAAGGAGGTACCCCCTTCTCAGTGACGAGCTCACGGTGTCTGTTTTGCAGGTCATCAGAAGAACAACCATCTTTGCCGGAACTAACCCTCGTGGGAAACATCTATTTAACCCCCAGATTATCCGTAATCTGCCCGGGGTCAATTAGTGTTTCTTCAGATTTGTTCATGTTTCTTTAACCTTTTTAATACACATGATTAATGGCTTAATGTTTGGCAAGTTTTGACTAATTAAAAACTAGTAAATTCAAATAGCGATACTTTATTTTCCATCAACTATAATGTTTTTAAAACCAGCGGGGCTTGCCCCAATGGTCAGGAACATGATGGATGACCCAGATGTCCTGGGTTCGAATCCTGATTCCGACTGGATTTTACCAGAGCATTAAGACATGTCGTGCCTTCGGGCGGGGTGAGCCAACTGGGTTTTACCGGAAACGTCAAGCCAAACTCGGATGCCAGCGTGGATCCCGATCATGTCAATATAGTTGGCCTGAGTGGGGTGGCGGGGCGCGACGTGTTCGCGCAGTGAGATAGCTTAACTGTGAAAGTCACCGTTCGAAAAAAAAAGGATAATATTTTTATATTATTTAGTAAATGTTTTAATAATCATATTTCTCAAAACCCTTTTTTTCTCCCTTATCTTCCTTCCATTTTTATAATTTTATTGCATATTAAAAAGCCTGTATTTCCGGTTCCAAGTTAGAAAAATGTTTCCAATTGTTATCATAGTATGTGACTATGGTATGTCACTTGGTTGGTGCCTTTTGTACCATTATGTCCATAAAGTTTGGCCATCAACCTTTCAATTTCAAATTTGAATTTTGATGCATATTCTATTATCTTTTGATAATGTCTTTATCTTCTAAGTATTAAAATTAAAAGAAATATAGCCGTTTAATTTTAAATTATTTTGGTTATAGTAATCAAGTAGAAACAAAAATATATGTTTAATATTAAGCAATTTTTATAATACTTCAATATAAATTATACTACTAAAGTATTTATTATATATAGCTTATTTTACTATAAAGTTTTTATTTATTATTATAAGTTAATTAAATATTAAAACATAATTTGGTTTTGGAATACATTAATTATTGAAAACATATGTGATAAGTGATGAGAAGGTAAGGATTTGTAAGAATGTTTGTAAAGTTGAATAAAAAATGTATTGTTATTATGGGATGAATAGAAATAGAAATCCAATATGACAAATGGCTAAACGCATTTGTTGGTGTTTGTGAGAATTTGAATTAGAGATAGTATTACAGCTTGAGCTTTAAGCATATGCAATTATATGTACATCTTAAGTAAAAGATGGAGTTAGTTGATCAAATTTAGAATCAAATGCTTGTTAGATCAAATTTTTGGAGTCATAAAATTTATTGTGTTTTACTAAGATTCATTCCATTTACATGTTAAAAACTAGAACTTACCGGTAAATGGCAAAAGATCATTGACACGTTTGTGACTTAATTATTAGAAACTAGTTAAGCACTCACTAAATCAAGATTTAGTTTCACTTTACGCTGGTCTTAGACCACGCGGAACCATGTCGAGTTACTATCAACTTGAAACAAATGCAATGGATCTAACTTGAACCTAAATGCAAGTTGACTCTATATGATTCCATAATAGTTGAAAAGTTAGTCCAACATTATAAGTTCTTAGTGGTTCTACCACAATATATCTTATTCCATGATTTCATATGTCAAAGTAAGTTATCACTTTGAAATTACTCAAATTGACCTTTTAAAAGTCATGGGATCTAATCAATGTTATGTATAACTAAATAAGTTAAACATTTACTTGTTTTTTAATGTATATCTTTCCTTTATTCCCTTATATGTTTTGAAAAACAAAGGAGATATGTCACTCAGAGGAAAACGGGTTTGCTTCTAGAAGTAGACATAGTCAAAGATGAATCAATAAAATCGTAAGCAATTGTTTACAAAAGACAATAATCTACACCTAATTTGTTTGTTGTTTTCTTTTATTTAATTTACAGAAATTAAAAAATGAAAAACCTATATGTTTATAGGTTTTAAAAAAAATATTGGGCAAGGGTGTAACTAAACTTATGATTCACCCCTAGTTAATCATAATATAAATAACTATCCTAGATTCCTAGTATAAGTAATATTGTTTAGCATGTCCTCATAAGTCTAGCATGAGAATGACCTCTAATATTTAATGTAGCTTGATGGGCATTGATGTATCTCTATAGTTTGAACTTTGCAAGCGTTTGATGGGGATGATAGCTTGTTTTGGTTGGAAAGACCAAACCTTTTCTATATATGATCAGATGACATAGACGTATTCAATGCGGTCATTCTCATCAATAGAGGTGGCAACAACTACGACGAATTGTACTATGCGATGGCAATGTTGTGGTGGCGTTTAGTTAAGACAACATGGTGGCATATCAACATAATCACTACTTGGTTGTTGAGATTGATTAATAATTTTGAAAATGGCAATTAAGCTAGGACAGTTGCATTGACTGCTTGATGATTTGGCGGTCATCTAGGTTTATATTTGACGTTTAAGGTAAGCTTGAACAAAACTTAAGGCACGTTTGAAGCTAAAGTTTTTATCTTTATGGTTTGTAGCATTATCATACCATCTTTTACATAAAAACAAAAGCATTATGAGTGTCTTCTAATGACGATTTACTCATCAAATCCATGCAACATAATGTCTAAAACTCAAACCATAATAATGTGTCATGTGCTTACGGTCTACATCATTACCTCTTATGTTGGTTGTAGGACATGCGAGTGGTAGACGACTAGACCCCATACACTAGGACCCTTAATATGAAAATATGATTATGAATATACAGGAATAATAAAGAAAATACAAAACATAGCCAATATGGTCAAATAAATACCTTTTAAGATATATACATTCTACAAAACCAAATAACTGAAATAAGACATGACCTCCATCTATTTGTGTACAATACTTGAACTAAATAAGAAATCCAAATAAACCAAACCTATGAGTGTCCCCTCGTGGTGGTATACTGGTGGAGGCCATGCTAAAGGCTCAAAAAATAATCACGTGTTATTTATTTACAATTTATATAATTACTCCTCATATTGGTTGTGAGACATGTGACTGGTTAAAGTGAAACTATGGTAAGAAACATATAAACAAAACACAACACAACCAATATGGTCTAATAAATACCTTTTAAAATATGAACATATTCAACAAAGCCAAATTTCACTTTTTTATACTTTTATCAGAAAGAAATTGAATTCTATGTCTAAATATTAAAGTCATCAAGCTTGTTTGTCGAGTCAGCACATCACATACATGGGCAATCTAGGGCTGATTATTCCTTACATAACCTAAACCATGACATGAAATAATCAGATTTTGCATTGGTCAATGTAACTCGTTTAACAAGCAAGTCGGCCGGTGTTTTGGACTGATTATCTATCTTATTTAACAAAAAAGTCATGATTGAGATATGCAATAATTAAACGGATCAAACTATTTGAAGTCTGAATTACACAATTTTAAAACATATAATTTAAGCGTTTAACACACCAACCCACTTACAACCTGTTGTCTGTCAACGCATTTACAATCCGTTTAACCCAATTCAAGTGGTTTAGACGAACAAGTTATGAGTGAAATGTTCATATCACAATATATTTTGTATTGTGGTTGATATCTTTCACACAAACAAAATGCATATGTTATGCCAGGGTTCATCGATTTCAGCCCGTTAACTACTTAACTTGAGATGATTATGACTACCAAAGGTTAACAGTTTGACCGATTTAAACCTTTGTTGACGTGCCCCTTTTACGTGAGTCGCTTAATGTTACTTAATTTATATGTGATGTGTTGTTCTTATAACTGAATTGACCTATGATTTATTTATCATAATATTGAATTGGCATGTTGCCTTGTGTAGTTATTTAATCATCATATGATACAAACAAAATTCTTTTATTATTATTATTATTATTATTATTATTATTATTATTATTATTATTATTATGTATGTTTACAAGAACATAATATTTTTACGATAAGAACAAATTTAACAAACGAACAAAACATCTAACTAGAAGCTAGAATAAATTAATACAAAAATTTAGTGAAATATATTTCTTATTATAGATGGCCATTTTACTATCATATTTCTCTCACGGGATGACATTTAAGATTATAAAATGTGACCTACAAAAGATTCCCATTTGTACGTAACCACTTAATTGCTAGAAAAAAGTTTGGCATTATGCTAGCGACCAGGGATGAACATTTGGTATTGAGTTTCGGTGTCTATATCGTGCTGAACTATTATCATACTAATAGATTCGGTACGGTATTAGGTACCGGTATTTCAGCACCAATGCCACGTATAGATTACATTATGTAGTGAGTATCAGTTCCGTATCGGTAATGTATCGAGAAATTTCAATATCCGGTAACCACTTTTCTTGTAATTCGGTGCTGGTACTGTACCGATCTCATTCCTACTAGCAAAAGGTATTTTTGTGCATGAATAATTATAAAGATTTAGTTCAATGCTATAATACCAAAGTTTAATATCAATAAAGCCAGATTAATAATTTATGAACCATCATATGCAGTTTTTTTTATTTTAATTTAATAACATATTATTAAAAATATTGTGTTTTAAGTTCAGTTTGAAACTTTGTTATTTGGTAAAATACTAAAATGTAGTAGGGATAATCATAACTTATGTATCAACACCGTCAATACCTATGTATATGCTAGTTAATTTTTAGAAATACTAATCATTTTAACAAAAAAAATTATTTAAAAACAAAAAAAGGAGAAAGGTAACACATTTATGGGGCCAAAAGCAAATAAAAAGACTGATATGGGGACAATTCACCTTTTTTACTTTGATCAATAAAAGTATAAAACTTTACACAACCCACTTACTTGACTTGTAATGATCTCTCTCGTTTGAAAATTATTCAATTTTTGAAAATTTTCTTTACACTTTCTGCTTTGATGAATTTCATTTTCCATATTTTCATTAATTTCTTACATTTTCTGTTTACAAATATTATCAAGGAAAAATTGAGATAAAAGTTTTATACTTTTAATGAAAAGAGACCATATTAAATAAGATAAAAGGTCTAACTTGTCACACAAAATAATATTGCATGTAAAAGTTTATGTGGAATTGAAAAATAAACAATTAGAGTAAATGGTAAGATAACATTTAAGTATACATATTACATAACTAAATAATCAATCAATTCATGAATTTCTAATTAATCTAGTGGTATCAAGATGTGTACATATATATAATTCTTCAAATAATTGAGGCTTCGAGTCATATAGTGGGCAACAATGTAAATTTAAGAGTATGATTAATGTGTGCAAATTAGCTATTAGCTATTAAAATCACAAAGTAATAACATACAAACTACAAACCAACACAAAGAATAACATATACCAAATAGTTAACTACAAAAATACTTATACTTGGAGAGTTCATATAAAAAAATATCAGTTTTTAAATTCTATGATGTTACAAAAAAAATTGTATTGAGTTTATTGAGTTCTATTGAATTCATATATCGGTCAAATGAAATAAATATCACTTTTAACACTTGCTAACTTGAAAGGGATTCAAACGGATTCACTCACAGCTATTGGTTCTCACCTCCACCGACTAATGGTTGTCTCGACCACCGACACAACCACTGTCGGGGAATTTTGAGAATAACAACTTGGATTTTCTGAAAGCCGTTTAGCATTTTCAGATTAAAAGCTATTTGGTGGTTCTCTAAATAATCAATCAGATAAAACTCAGATGAGTTCAAGAGCAAGTATGTGATCTTGAGAATGAACACAATGAACCAGGATAAGAGCGTACAACACAAAGAACGGAATATGCATATTAGAGTTTGCAATCCGAATTAATATTAATTAAAATTCCTTCTATTTTGACTTAGGATAAAAAGCGTGACCCTTAGACCTTGCAATAAGAAGTCCCCGGTACCCTATGTTAAAAGTTCAAACAAACGTGTACTTCGCACTTCCTGATATGTTTGATGACTTGATCTACATTACAATTCACATTGATCGGCAGAACAGTTTCATTACAATAAAATATCAATCAACCGCCACTATTACCATCTCAACCAATTCAAGAAAGAGAAAATAAAAACATTAAATGTAATTGAAATGTCACAACCAATCTAGCAGTTTATTCCTCTTTTGAGAGAAAACAAACATAGACACGTATTAGAATGACAAAATCATATTATTATATTTTTGACTTTGTATAGAATGTGGTAGACTTTTCATATCATGTATTCACAATAATAACTCTTCAAAAACCCAAAATTCGATTAATAATAATAATAAATAGGTCATTTTAATATGGTGTAGTTGTAGAAATCATGGGTTTCTCAATTAATACCCATGATTAATCCACATTAACAACACTTTGCGGAGGCACGTGTGGCTCAATGAAGGAAGGTTGAGATATTTGTGATCTATAGCTTGATCTTGAGGGCGTCCAGTTTTACCACTAGTAGACCTTCAGGCGAGTGTGTTTTCTCGGAACCGAAGATAACTTAGAGTCGCTTGAGAGCACCATACGACTAAGTTAAACCAGCTGGTAGTGGCATTTTGTCATTGAGTTATCCCGTATAAAATACCTAAGCAGTTCTTTATTATTATTTCTTGGCCTTTAAAAAAAGTTTGTATAGAATGTGGTAGAATTTTCACATCATGTATACGCAATAATAAGTTAATAGCTCATGAAAATAACCCAAAATTCAATTAAAAATTAAATAATATTAAAAAAATACCAAAACGTCAGACGGATCTAACTGTTAATCATTGACTCTTACACAAAGCACAGTTCCCATTTCATTTCACTTCTGTCTTCACTCCCTCACTTTCAAACACTCACATTTCATTCACACTCCATCTTAATAATATTATCATTAATAATATTATTCTCCAAGCCCAGTTTCTACAAACAAAAAAAATGCTACATCATTTATTCATCATATTATTTCTGACACTTTGCATATCACCAAATCTAACTAACGGTAATGCAGAAGTCAGTGTTCTAATGGACATCAAGGCATCATTAGATCCAGAAAACAAGTACTTAATGTCCTGGACCGAGTCCGGTGACCCTTGTAGTAATTCGTTTATTGGTGTCGCGTGTAACGAGTACCTTAAAGTGTCGAATATTTCGTTACAAGGCAAGGGGTTAACGGGGCAACTGTCTCCAGCAATCGCGGGGTTGAAGTGCTTGTCGGGTTTATATCTTCATTATAATTCTCTCAATGGGGAGATACCGAAGGAGATTTCGGGTCTTACTGAGTTGTCCGAGTTGTATTTGAATGTTAATAATTTTACTGGGGATATACCGCCGGAGATTGGAAACATGGCTAGTCTTCAAGGTTAGTATGGGTGTGAATTTCTGACATGACATGAACATAACACGATTTTATGGGTTTGGGTTTAATATAAACGGGTTCGGGTCAGTTTCAGGTCGGCCCGTTTAGCTAAATAGGTTCACGGGTTGACCTGTTTAATCCAGTTACTTTTATTTTTATTTTATTTAATTGTGTTTTTGTGTAATAAATTATAATGGTCGGGTATCTTATGCTTAAATTTATCTCAATTTAAAACTAAAATGGAAATTAATATAAGATTTTATAACTAAAATGTAATTGTTATACATAGCTTTCTTTTCTTTTTTTTTCCTGTAAAAATGTAAATCTAAAGCATTAACATGTGAAAACAATAAAAAAAATAACAAAAACTTTCGGGTCAAACGAGTCGTGCCTAGGTTCATATATCTGACGTGATTTTCTGGTTCGATTCGTTTTCGGGTTGAACCCACGAACATTACCGGTTTGACACCCCGATTCCCAAAAGGTTAGCTTATTAATTCAAAAGTTGTTTTATTATTGTTATAAATATTAATTTATAACAGAGTTGTTTTATTATTGTTGTTGTTTTATTATTATTGTTAATTAATAATCTTTTTATTTTTAGTTGTGGAGTTATGTTGTAACCAGTTGAATGGAAGCATACCATCTGAATTTGGAAACTTAAAGAAGCTAAATGTTCTAGCATTGCAACATAACCAGTTAACCGGTCAAATCCCGGGGACCCTTGGAGGGTTAGCCGTGTTAGAGCGGCTCGACCTTGGCTTTAACCAGTTAACGGGTTCGATCCCTGTGAACCTAGCCAAAGTGTCCAAGTTGGAGTTTTTTGATGTCCAGAATAATAACCTTTCAGGGTTCACTCCAATAGGTAAGTATTGTAACATTTGACTTCTCGACTTCTTGTATCAACCAATATTGTTCGCTTTTTGCTTTTTTCAAAAAAGGTGTTTAATATTGATATCTAGAAAGTCTTCGCTCGGACAACCAAAAATAAATTTATGAGTTCTGTGTAGACAAAACAGACAATATTGGTCGGTGTGACATGCCAGATGCTACATTTATTTCCTTTTGTTTTTTGCATTATCAGTTGACATGAATTTTTTTTTTAAGGTTTGAAGCGGCTCGGTGTCGGGTTCGGTTATAAAAACAACCGCGATCTATGCGGTAAGGCGTTTTTGTCACTAAGACCATGTACCGCCCTCGACATGTCAATGATCAACCAACTCGACCCATTTACACCCGCACCAAACACCACATTACCCCAAAACATACCGCAATCGGCTAGCATCATGCCACATTGTACCCAAGATCACTGCACCAACTCATCATCTAATCTCAAAAGAGTTGGCATCATAGCAGCCATAGTCACAGTCATTGCATCCTTAACCGTAACCGCATTAGTCGCAATCTTCGTCCACCGAAGGCGAAAACAAAAAATCTGGAGCAAATCCGAGACACCCGAACACAGATTCAGCATGCAAGAATCGTCACGCATTAGCAGCGAGTATTCTTGCGCGTGGGACCCGACACAAAAAACACCCAAAGCGTGCGGTTTTTGCGTCGAGCTAGACCCCAAGTCATCGGGTCCGTTACAAAGTTTCAACATGGAGGAAATCGAGGCCGCCACTCGTTACTTTTCCGACGCTAATTTACTAGGAAAAAGCAAGTTTTCGGCGGTGTACAAAGGGGTTTTACGTGATAGATCGGCTGTGGCGATAAAGAGTGTGAGTGTGACTAGTTGTAAAGCGGATGAAGGCGAGTTTACGAAAGGTTTGAGCTTGTTAACATCTTTGAGACATGAGAATCTTGCTAGGCTTAGAGGATTTTGTTGTTCAAAAGCAAGAGGTGAATGTTACTTGGTGTATGATTTTGCATCTAAAGGGAATTTGTCACAATATCTTGATGTTGAAGATGTTAGAAGTAGTCATGTACTTGACTGGCCCAAAAGAGTTTCCATCATCAAAGGCATAGCCAAAGGTTAGTCCAGTGTCGTCTCTCGTCTCTGAGAATCTTAAAAAAAATTTAGACTTTAATTAGTTGAGTAGTTACGTTTAAACAATAAAAATTTATTTCTCTCAAAAATATATGTACTATATTCTAAACAAATTTGGTCTATTGGGGTGTCGGGCGAGGGCCTATTGGGCCTCTGGGTATGTTAGTTTGTTAGCTAGTTTATGTTTCATACCTACTAAAGTTGTTCGTTTTATCAAAGACTTAGTGACTCGCTTGAAAAAAGCTTGTGTGTATACAGGCCGAGCTGAGCCTGAGCAAGGGTCAGCTTGGCTTGTGGGTCGCTTGTTAAAAGGCATGTTGCCTCGCTTGCTTGGCTCGTTTAACTTAAATACCAGATTTTTATATATAATAAAGCTAATACTTAGTATTTTAAATCTACCTCTTTATCTTTATGAATTTGAAAAAAGTAAATAAATAATAATAATAATAACACACATAATATTATGCATTCTCTAGTATATAAATTTGTATCATTTGTATGCTAAAATCTAGTTTTCTTTTTTTTTTTTGTCTATGCTATATCACAAAATGTGAAAAAAGATAAAAATTAAAACAAAATTAACTAGTCGGGTCGAACTTTTTACGAGCTTGACTCGACTTCTCAGCTCGTTAAAATTTGTTACAACTTACATATTACATGAAATTCATTACTTTTCGCGGTATTTCTCAGGCTTAGCTTACCTACACAGAGACGAGCCGGAAAAGCCCATGATGATTCACCGAAACATATCGATGGAAAAGATACTAATCGACCAACAATACAACCCGTTGATCACGGATGCAGGCTTGCTAAAGCTTCTAGCTGATGACATTGTCTACTCGGCTCTTAAAGTGAGTGCAGCCTTAGGCTACATGGCACCCGAGTATATCACAACGGGCAAGTTTACTGAAAAGAGTGATGTTTATGCTTTTGGAGTTGTAGTACTTCAGATACTTTCGGGTCAAAGTAATCTGACCGGGTCAATTCGGGCAGCTGCGGCGGATAGAAGGTTTAATGATTTTATAGATAAAAATCTTGAGGGAAGGTTTTCGGAAATAGAAGCGGATAAGTTGACACGAATCGGGTTGATATGTGTCGATGAGCTACCCGAGAACCGGCTAACGATGGAGGATGTGATTCGGGAACTATGTTTGGTTAATTGATTGATTTATATGTTTGTATGTTGTTAAATGTTAATACCTTTATTTAATTCAGATTGTAATTAAATGATGTAAGCCTAGATGATTAAATTTCCCTAACCTTTAAGCATATTCATCGAGCCGGTTCGGGAACTGGAACCGGTGGCGAAATCAGTTAGGAACCGAGCCAGCCCGAATGCGGGGAAAAAATAGAGCCTTAAGAAAAAAAATTTATTGGGTTTAAATAATTAAATTTTTAAAAGAGCTTATTGGATTATAGTTTAGGTTGCGGTTTTTTTTTTATAAAATTAGGCGAATGAATTGGGTAATTGGATTTAAACATTAAAAATACATATTATTTTTAAAAAATGTATGTATATATATATATAGTTGATTTCTTTTGATAACCGCTTTGAGTTTTAAGAACTCGAAAGAACTCAACGTAACAATTTTTTTTTTGAATTTTTTTTACACATGTGTAATACGTAAGTGTAAGTGATGTACAAAAAATTTCGGTATTTTTTTACACACCGAATCGAATTATTACACATATGTAACTAACAGTTAAACTTGTGTAATCATCAAAAATACTTATTCTCTCTCCTGCTTCATTTTTTAATTACATTTAATCTTAGCCACATATTTCATGTCATTTAATTAAATGTGTGGTCCAAATTTGAGTTCTTAAAGTTCTTACAACTCAACATGGTTCTCAAAATATCTCTCTCTCATATATATATATATATATATATATATATATATATATATATATATATATAATTTTTTTATAAAATTTATTGCCTCCGGGGGTGATCGGGCCAAACCGAATCCTGTTCAAAGGTCCAATTAAACTGGTTTTGACCAAGTTTGACTCAAACCGGAACCTGTTATAGCCCGATCGGTTTGGTTAACAAAAAAACCATTTAGTGTTGTTGGTGGGCTTTTGATTGATACGTATAATTGATACGTACAAAAAAACCCCAAACATCACATAATACCAAAAAAACAAAAAACATGACACCAGTGAATGAAATTACACAATCTTTTCATTCTAACTACTTCAAATTTGCACCAATGCTTGACCAAGCTTATAGCTTTGAATCTTCTGATCTCCACAATTACACGGTTTATGAATTATGATACGTCTTTTTGATTGAAAATTACTTCATTTCAACGCTTCCATATGTACCAACAAGAAGTGAGAACAAAACAACTCTTTTTGATCATATACGATAAATCATGTGTTGTACTAAGTTTATTAAGTAGAGTTTGATAACACATAAAATATTTAAATTAACAAAATCAGATTTATGCAAATAACCCATATATTAAAACTTGAAGCTGTAGTGTTTTATTTTATTTTTTTTTTATTTTTTTTTTGTGTGTACTAAAGTGGACTTGCACGTGTGACCTTGCGTTTGAATTACGTTGGGTAGACATGTGCCCTTACGTAAGACAACACTCCTTATCACAATTCACATCACAAAACAGTAAGAGTATCCGTAATGGAGTTATGGGGCGGCGTTATGACCCATATCGCCGGGGAGCACCCCCCCCCCCCCCCCCGCGACTTTATGGAGTATTTTTTAGGCGTTTTGTACATAACGCGAGAAATGGGCTCAAAAATCAAATATATATCTGTTAAAATGCCGTTGGATAACGCGAGAAATGGGCTTTATGACTACACCATGTTTTTGTAAAAAATCATAACTCTAACTGGACGTCACGTGGCGCATAACGCCTGATAGTGGGGCTTTATGACTACACATGGTCTAATAAAATGTTCCACAAAATTACTTTCATCAAGTTTCAACGACCCTACACGGATTCAATCAAATTCTGTACTTTTTCAACATCATTTTTTTCATGTTTTGTCCAACCACATAGTTAAATACTGTTCTCTTACATATTTGTCAAGTGCCAAAATAACGAAATCCTGATAATCGTTAAAAAAATTCTGAACTGAGATCGAGTAAAAATAAAAAGGATCTATATTTTATTGGGTTTATACAACTAAACTCTTAAATGAGCTTAAATTAGGTAATCAGATTATGGTATGGCCGTATGGGTCGTGCAATTTTTTTTTAAATATAAAATGAGCTTAAAAGAACTGGGTGATTGGGTTATAAACTGGGTTGTGTTGTTTAAAAGTTTTGGGTCTCCTTAATTGGTGACCGGGAATGGGTCTATCGCCTTCCTCGTCTCTCCCTAGAGTCGACCCTGTATATATTCCATAGAAAATACATGAATGATAATTAAAAGTAGTCAAAGAAAAAAACATAAGTATTAATGTAACCGCTTTGTGCAGGGTTGACTGGTTGGTATGTAAAAGTAAATGCTTTGCTTGGTCCCCTATATTGATTTAGTATAACAGACTAATAGCATATTAGTGTGACAATATTAACTCTAGTTGGTAATTATTATCTATGATTTATTGGTTTAGTGATACGGTGTCCTCACTCACAAAAATGAGACGATGGTTTAAATACTTGCAACTGAAATGTTTGAAGGATTTTAGGTAAAATTTGCTATTCAAAAAAAAAAGATGAAGAAGAAGGTAATTATGACATCAATAATCTAATGAGTTGTTTGGTAGCTCTTAATAATTATATTAAAATGCTACATTAAAAGACTACTTATGAATCAGATAGCATCAATATATGCTTGGTTTACTAAAAAGAAACCTTTGAATTAATCATGAAGCCTCAATCCCGATCAAATTTATAAACATACTGATAAGGTCTCTGAGTCGATAAACCAGCTTAATGGCTCGGATCAGGCCGCAAGTAAAGTTGTTAGCTTTGCGACGTGTAGCGCATAGAAAACTTGGTCAAGTCATACACATGGGCCATTCATTGTGGGCCTGCTTCCATCGTCAAGGGGTCAAGACTCTTGCTTTGAATCATATTTTTCCTTATTTCTCTGTTTCTAGTGTAAATTACTTGGAATAAGACATTTGTTATATTTATATTATTATCTTATAATTTCTCGGATGCTAATGTAAATTACTTAGAACAATGAAATGAAAATAAGTATATATTCTTTTACTTCAAAATAGAAGTAAAACGGAGAATCAATTGCACTGATAGCTCTTTTTGAATTACAAAACCAAGTCTTTTATATATATACTAAATGATCTTTGAATCATAATATTAAGGGAGCATTTGTTGGGAGAGTGGGTGTTTTTAACTTTTTAAAATCCTAAGTAAATTTTATAGGAGAAATGTTAAATTCACAAGTAAATTCTTTAAGTCATATACCATTAATGCATTTTGATAGTTACGCCAACATGCATCTGGTTTGATGGCCAAAAACAATATTGATTATTTGATTTATACAATAGCAAAATGCTACATGTTAATATTTGTAATTATATTTAGAAAACAACCAACTTTTACTTTATAAATAGTTACTCCAAAAACCAATTGCAAGTAAGTAAACTATGTACCTTTAAACACATAACATCTTAATAACTCTTGTGTGCATCACCTTAACATCTCTATATAACCAGAAATAGTGATAGTGAGGACAAACATAACTCCAATATCTACTCTATTAAATATAGAAATATCTGTGAACTTAATTATTTATTTAACTTACATTTCATAAAGATCTAATCTAAACTCAGCTTTATGTGTAAAAGACGTGTCAAGTTCTTTAATTGAGCCTAATATCAATATCTCATATATTATATTTAGCTTTTATTATATTACTAGCAAGTTGCCCGCGCGATGCAGCGGTGTACGCACAAACGTAATTGGTGTTAGTATCTTTGTAGCCTTGCAACGATACGTACGTAACCCGACAGTGGTATGCATTTAACGTGGCATCGGAGGTGTAGCCGGTTGATGGTCGGTTATTTTGTATATGCTTTAGTTCGTTTATTATTTAGTTTAACTATTTATTATAGAACTATCGATGCTTCATACGTGTGTTATTGGATTTCAGGTCACAGGCATTAAAGTACTCAATATGGACCTGTTGTGACACGGAATGAAGACCCGTGATGTCCAGCACGCAAAACGAGGAAAAGAATGAAGTTTGTTGTTCCAGAGTCCCATCGCGTGTTTGATGAAGTCCCCATCGCGTACTGCGATGGGTGATAAATTAATTATTGACTTTGGTCAATCGCGGTACGCGATGGGCCCCAGAAGACCCCGTCGCGTACCGCGACGGGACTGCAGACGGGATTTTGAGTTTATAACTTGTTTTTCATCAACATGAAACCCTAACTTCGTTTTTGACGACCAAGAGGCGATTCCAGCAGTTCATATAGGCGATTTCCACCATCCTAGCTCGTGTGAAGATCATACATATGATCCATATCATCTATATTGAAGATTCGATTATGTCTAGGCTCGGCTAATCGCCTAACTTGAATTCCCAGGTGTGATTTGCTTTGTTAACTGTTTACAACTCGCTTGTTCGTTTGTTGCTTAGTTCTCTTAATTTAAACTATTGCTTGTGTGATCAGCACTAAAACCAGTACTTCATAATATTGAATCTGTTACACGAATAGCATGACCACATACTCCTTGTGATACGATACCCTACTTGCTCTAACTATTTAGAATAATTAGGTTTTTGATTGACTCAAACGACGGTCATCACCGGTGCCGGTAAGCGCGTCACATAACGTCTATACGTGAGCAACTTGGTATGTCATCCACGTAACTGATGTTTAAACGCGCGCAACTGGTGGCGACAAGCAAGAATCAAGATGAAATGTATAGTAATTTCAAATAAACTATTTTTTAACCCAATCCGTTTTAACGGACCAGTTCCGAACCAAATTCCGTTTTGACATGAACCCTTTCGATCTAAACTCATCTCAACATGAACTAAATTAACCCTTTTTGTATTAACATGTTCCAATCTATCCCATTCCAACACCATTAGCCGAAACTGTCCGACCAGTTGCTGGTAATAAATGGTAATCGCGTAACATGTTATTTTTTAAAAATTAATAAACTATAGCAATACTATACTCAAATTAAAGAGAATAAAATGCTCGTTTTTATGATACAATTTTTTAGAAAAAATATTAAAGAGTTAAAAAGTTACAGTCGTTAAAGAATCGTGGAGGTAGTTTGTTTAAAATTAGGGGGAAATGTGTAACTATTTAATAAATTATCAAAACTTGATTTAAGTTGAAGGACTATTATTGTAACTTATTTTTGAATGAGCAAAGACTAATTCGTCCATATATTTTTTAAATTTTATGCATTATTAATTGTTTAACATGCAATAAGAGTGGTACCTCTTAAAATTTAAGTGGTCCCTAACTCCTATATTATACATAGTATAGATAAACAAATTTTATTAATAAAAATATAACAACTAATAGTTATTAAATGTTAAATTAATCATATAAGTACAAAATGACCATTTTAAACAATTTGTTTGTTCATGAATTAATAATATCAATAATAGTAGTTTGTTTATTTATTTTATTAAAAGCTAAATTAATTTAATATAAAATATAAATATCTATGTTTTATATAAATAAAACATATAAATATAAATAATAGTAGCTTGTTGCCCGCTTACCTGCTATGTTGATATAATATCTATGTTTCTCTTGATTTCATCTTAAAAAATTATAAATAAAAAAAAGAAAAAAACAAAAAAACAAAAAAAAATATAAAATATAGTATTATAATAAGATGAATTAGTTAAGCCATGTAACTATTTAAAGCTATTTACTAAAAGTAATTTAATATAAATAAACGTTTTGGTATGTCAATATGTCATCCATCACCAGATGAAATATAAATAGACACCAATGCCATAATTTTCAACCAAATGAAACACATACACCCACACAACACGTAATATAAGAACAAGAAGTTGATCGGAAAACATGAAGCTTGTTTGGTCGCCTGAAATTGCAGCCAAAGCTTTGGTAGACACTGTTAAATCCGTAAGCTGTCTTTTAATTCAGTTCGATCATATAAATTATAAGTTTTTTTTATAATATAGTTGTCGTTCTAAATATTTTTTTTCTGTAAATTTTCTTTAAAAAGTGCAAGGTATTCGAAGGATCAAGCGTGGCGGAAATAATATCGGCTATGGCTGCGGGTTGGAACGCGAAGTTAATAGTGGAAACATGGTCTAATGGTGACGTGACAGCCACAAGTATTGGATTAGCTGTCGCGAGTATCCACACGTGTGGTCGACACGTGTGCATCGTTCCCAATGAGGATTCGAAAGGGGCTTACACAGCCGCCATGCAAAAGGCTGGAATGGCGGCTGAAATAATTGTTGGGGAACCCGAGGTGGCGGTTAAGGGGTTAATAATTGATTTTATGGTAGTGGACGGCCAAAAAAATAGTTTCGGCCGAATAATAAAAGAGGCGAAGTTTGGTATCCGTGGGGCGGTTTTGGTTTGTAAAAACGCGGGCGTGAACTTGACGGCTGATTTAACGTTTCGAAGCTTGTTTGAAGGCGGATCGAGGCGGATTGTGAGGTCGGTTTTTTTGCCGGTGGGAAAAGGGTTGGAAATCGCTCATGTGGCGGCAGGTGAAAACGGGTCGGGTTCGGGATCGGGTAAAGTGAAGAAGAGTAGGTGGGTCAGGCGGGTCGATAGACGATCCGGTGAAGAGTTTGTGTTCAGAAAGTAAAAGATAGACAGTTTGATTCCAGTTCTTGTTGCTTAAAAAACATAGTTTTTTTTTTCATTTTTTTAATTTCTATAGGATTTTTGTAAATATGATTAAGTTAAGCAATAACATTTTGTTTTTTTTCTCTAGTTTTATTGAAAGAAGTTATATTTCTTTTTGGTAAACTTTTGTGATTGATATTTTAAGAAAACATTTTATGTAAAAGCAAATTTTAAGTAAATAGTTAGAGCATATCAGTATCACGTCAAATTCCAAGCATTTTTAAAAACCTCTAATTTTTTTTCACAACATCAAACCTCTATAAACCCTATTAAAAACATTATATTTGTTTATACGTAAGTGCGTGTGTATGTGTGTGAGAGAGAGGGGGGGTGGCCCACGTCCCCGTCCGTCTTCTAGTCAGCCCGACAAACCATCCTCACCGAACTTTTCTCCACAACGCAACCTCCCATCCTTGTCATGTTCGTCCGTCATCCATGACACACACACCCACAACAATAGAAATCAATTTTTTTTTTTATTCTTAAATATGTTATATATTGTGTGAGATAAACATTGTTCTATCATGTTTACAGAAAAGATTGAGTCATAATGTGTTTCACAAATTATTATTAACACGTTTTGAACGCAATAGTTGTATATAATATGATAAATTCGTACTTAAGCACACTTGATTGTGATTAAATCATGTTTAGTAGCCTCCTAAAATATTCACTTAAACTTTGAACAATAAAGCCATGACGTCTTTATTGGACAAAACATATAGTACTATTAATTGATATGCGGAATCGAATGTTATAGGATCGATCATCACTGTTTTTAACTACAAAATTAGAAAGATTGTTATAAGAAATAACTCTATAAAAGCTTTATATTTCACCTTTTAACATTTCAATTTTTCATCAAATTGTTTGCTTTTATAAGTTTCTATAGGGACAAAATATTATAGTACCTCGTTCACGGGGTAAAATGTATTTAAAAGATTTTAATTAAAAAAAAAGATAATTTAGTTTTATGGTATACGAAGATATTAAAGTATCTTAACACATGAATATTAGTCGGCAGACAAACAACTTTAAAGTAGCACATGAGACGTGGAGTATTTAATCCTTAGATTTTATAGTTGACTTTTGTATATTGACTTTTTGTTAAAAAGTTTTTAGTAGACGACAAATATTTTATGATTATTTTATACATGTAACAATTGTTAATTGCAGTTTTAAAGTTTGTGAATAATTAAAAATAATAATATATTTGTATATGAGTATAAATATATTTTGTAAAACATTTAAGTTTGAGAGAGAAATATCACAGGTTTAAATTTTAGAGATAAAGTTTAAAATAGAATTTATCGCTAAAAAGATATATGAATGTATGTTTTAACAATAAATGTATGTGACTGAAATGAAATACGTGGTTGCGAAAAGTGGTGAATATATGTTTTAACAATGATGTGATTGAAATGAAATATACGGTTGTAAACTTGTAATAAATGGTTCATGAATACTAGTATTTAAAACGTGTTAGATTTTATCGTTTCAATAGTTGTAGATTAGATGCGTGTTGATTTCGGTGACATGGATGTGCTGTTTTTGAGATCCTTAAAATGCATACATATGTTTCTTTACGTCTATTAATAGTTATCTCCCACACATCAATTTTGTGTAATTATTTCATATCAAAATGACCAGCTGATATTCTTGTGTTCGGGTGGCAGGTGGGAAACACGCCTGTGTGGATCTTACAGGAGTGTCTTCTCTTGTTGGGCTCAGGGACCGTGGGTTTGTTGTGGGTCAGGCTGCGTTGAAGGCTGAATCGGGCAAAGTTGTTAAACACGAGAAAGCTTGTTTAGATAATCAACATGTCTTTCTACCATTTGCCTTTAATACTTTTGGTTTTCTGGCTCCAGAGGCTATGAAATTTTTGAGTAGGGTTCAGCGCGTCGTACACGGAACCTCTTCAGCTTCTAGGTCCCAAAGCTTCGTTTTTAGCAGGATTGACTTTGCTATTCAAAAGGGGGTTGCGGCACAGCTTGTTGTCCGTTTGCCTGCCACTTTATTGTAATCGTTTTATAGTAAATTATATAAAGCTTGATTAAGAAGGTATAGAAAATGGAATTTCTATTTAAGCATGCATTGCATAAATTTATATATAGACATATTTGTATTTGTAAATAATTATTTTTGGCTAAATTTACTAAATTATTTTTGGCTAAATTTAGTAAATTTAGAAACTTAATGTATTTAGTTGAAAATGTGAACATAAGAATGAGAAAAACCAGCGTTATTTCATAATAATATGATAACAAAATACGACTTATGTGTTTGTTTATACTTCATCTTTAAAGTAAACGAAAGGGAAAAATCAGTTCTCGTCTTGAATACTAACTAAAAATATAAAAAAAATGTTTGTTAAGGATACGTCTTGACGAGAGTCATGTGGAGTCTTTGAGATTCACAAGGATCGACCTTCCCTTTCACATATGAATTATGATTGATGTTGATTAGTTTGATCTTGTATTGAACTCATCAGTCGTCAACAAACTAACACCAAATCTTAACTAGTGCGATACCGATAAATATAAACACCATTGGCACATTAGCACATACATGTTATACTCCAAAAGATAACCACCATAAAGTGACTTGTTAAACCACATTTTCAAATGGCCACGAACATATACTTTGCATACTATCTATGTATCTTCATTAGTTTGTTTTATTTTTTTTTCTTTAAAAGAAATTATGGGAATTTAAAATAAAATATTTAAAAATGATACTGGTAATTTGTTTTTCATATTGTTACTTAAGCTATACGTTGCAAGCTAGCTAGAAAATGCTAGTTAAAGCGTTGCGTCACTGTGACGTATGCAGTAATTTTAACTAACTTACCATTTAACAAGTACATTGTGGTGTAACTAGATTAAAAAAAACAAACAAAAGATAATGTAATTGGTTGAAATGAGGTGAACCCCGCCTCAAAATCTCTTCAAAGGCGTTAAGGGGCTAACTCCCAACGATGCCTTTACTTTGTGCAACCCGGTATTTGAGACGCTAAAGAGATGATGTGACTAGGGGGTGACGCCTAATGTGAACACATAATGTTACAAAACTTGTTTCCCATTTAATTTTCAATCGTAAAGGTTCTATTTGAACAATTGTGATTGTAATAGTGTGGGCCGCTCTTGTTGGTAGCTTTAAGACGGTTATGTTTGTGATTCCATGAACGGTCCATTGTTGTTGTTGTTGTTATTGCTGCTGCTGCTGCAGTTATTATTATTATTATTATTATTATTATTATTATTATTATTATTATTATCCTACTCTATCATTTCTAGTGAGTTTCCACTATAATTCCTAATCCAAACCAAGTGGGTTCTAAATGAGTAAACAAATTTTCAATCTAATAGTTGAAGATGTATCTAACCATGTAGTATACATTACACAAAAATAAAAAGGGTTATGTTTGTGATTCGATGGACGGTCCATTGTTGTTGTTGTTAATATTATTATCCTACTCTTATCATTTCTAGTGATCTTCCACTATAATTCCTAATCCAAACCAAGTGAGAGTTCTAAATGAGTAAACAAATTTTCAATCTAATAGTTGAAGATACATCTAACCATGTAGTATACATTACACAAATATACTATTGGCCGGATACAAAGCCCCCCCCCCCCCCCCCAATAAGAAAAATGCGCATGTGGCATGCATCAGTTAGTATATGAACATCGGTGACAAACGCAATGAATACACACACTTGGTGGAAGAAGTAAAGCCAAGTATATACAAAGAATTTGTTGATGTTCTATTGAAATTTCTCGAAACAATATTTATGAGAGCCTGATCCTAGTGACATCCTATGATGACTAGAAAAAAAGATTTAACCTAGCACGAGTTTTCTAAAATGGTAAGAAGTAGTGATCACATATTAGGCATGAAAAATTGATGGTTGAATGAAATTGTTAATATACATGACGTGACCATTGATAACTGACGTTATGTTAGAAGTGTTATCACAAGACTTGAAGTTGAATCTGGTCTACTTTTTAACGTTTCAAAAATATTGATTGTCGAAACTTTTTCACATAATAGAAACTTTGATGGAATTCTAAATATTCTACCATTATAATCAACTTAATAATTGATATTTAAAACCGTAATTTCAACTCAAAAGCTGGTTGCAACCAACAAGCTGAAGTTCTTAAGGTTGCAACGATGTGAAGTAATGGTTTGTAACCATTAGTTACATGTGTGAGAGTTATACTTGTTCGTTTGTTATAACTATTATAACTAAACTATTTAATAACAAACAAAGCATGCATAAAGAAAAATATTATAGACAACTATTTAACCTCAACAAAATATATATATATATATATATATATATATATATATATATTCTTCTTTCATCTTGTTGTTTTATTTAAAAATCTCGACTAAATAATGTGAAAATAGTGTAATTTTTAAATCATATTATAAATTGTTAACGCCCTGCTTGCGGTGCGCACATATAATGTATATATGTGTGAACCCTTGGGTGGGCAAAAGTAAAATTGCACTAATTTTGACGTTATTTTACTAATCACGTGAAAATAACGTTAAAAGTGGCGGAAGGTTAATCAGGCATCATGTGGTGGCGTTGATAGCCGAAAGACAAGGGCACATGCACCAATCAGCCGGTGTCCCGATGATTGAGTGTTATGTGTCTTATGTCCAAGGCTTGATTCAAAACTACTATCGAGCCGGGGGTCTCACCGGAAGCAGCCTCTCTATCCCTATGGGATAGAGGTAAGGCTGTCTACATCTTACCTTCCTAAGACCCTACCATAGCATTGCTATTGGTGGGATATACTGAGTACGATGATGATGATGATATTATAAATTGTTAATTATAAACAAGAACAAAAATACACGTTGATTACATCATTTTAGCTAATATTCAATTTTATTGATATAAATAATATGTAACTTGCAAGATAATTAATATTATGTAAATATAAAATATCTCCTGTCACTTCACTTGCCCTTTTGTTTCAACATAATTAACTGTATTAGGTAATATAATAAAACTGATTGATGACAATTTGTTATTTAAAGTATAAAGATATAGTTACTAATTCTTTTTTTTAAAACCAAAGTATTAAAATATGAATAACCATTTTATTAAACTTATCATTATAAAACACAGACGAAAAAAGAATGATACGTTGACATGGACATGATAACTGCACTAGACCGACTTTTCTAACTTATAAGATTCGATTTCAATTAATTTAATTATTTATTTATTAGTGAATAAGTATGATAAAATAAAAGTGTTCGTATTTGTCGATTAATCATTTTTATTATGCCAAAGCTGATTTTTAAAGACTATTATGCTCAAGGTGTAGTTTGGGTGATCATGTTGACTAAATTAGTGTTGTAAAAAATCGGTTTAAGAGATTGAGTAATCGACGACAGTGGCGGAATCATAAATTATTTTCACGAGAGACAATAGAGGGACTTTTAAGGGGCAATTGAGATTTTCACATACGAATAACACTAAAAAAAGTTAAGGTGTGCGGCCACACCCCTCTCTAAAGAGTAGCTCCATCCCTACTCAACGAGTAATCACGAGTACTCCCTGACTTGGACAAATAATTGCAATTCCCTAGTTGACCAATCTGGCAGCGCCTAGCAACTTCTGCAACCATTACTACAGTGGTAATATGCGACACAACTCGGGTGGTTTAGTTGATGTATGTTGGCTAAAGCTTCATATAAGTTCTTTGCGATTTTTTATATATTATATCGTTTTTTGCGTCACAAAATCTTATTGACTATTGGCTTTCTTTTCTTGTTGCCCCTTGTCTAAGGACTTTCTTTTGCTTCTTAAGTTCTTATCATTTTTGTTCTACCCCGGTAACACTTGTACGCATATGTAAATTAGGTTTTATTTTCTTTTCTCTTGTCGTAGGTCTTACACCAAAGCTCTTTAAATAACAACTAATACATGTATATAAATGTAATACACATACACGGAAACATGTGCTTCGCGTTATTGACAAGAGCCGCTTGTGTAGTATTTTTAGCACATGACACATCTACACTCTTTTAAGTATTTATAGATATTGCTACAAAGTCAAAATTCGAGCAAACAAAACTTGACTTCTTGTTGGAATCTGCTTATAACATATAGAACAATTATAGTTAAAAATTTGGTTGATCACCTTATATATATTCAACAAAACAGTTTAGTTGCCAAGTTAAAATGGATGAGATTGAGTGTAAAGATTTTGAAATAAATAAGTGGTTGCTAAATGTTTTTGAAGCTTTAAATTTAAACTAGTTTAGTAGTTTGGTGTGTGCCAATGTATTTGGTCGGTCAAAGTGTCAAACTAGAAACATGTTTACTAGTATAATTATTATTGTTATTTAAATTTTGAATGTAAGTTGAATAACTGGAAGTGACTAGAAGTTGAAAGTGACTTGGTTGGACATAGAAATGGCCAACAAAGACCTATTTTGCCCATTTTAATCTTACTTTTAAATCGTTTGTGTTATGATTCTCTTAAATTGGTGAGTATGACTTAATAAGGTATCCAATGCCAAATTGGTTAGTGTCACTCACTACACGTCTAAACACTAAACAAATAATGATATAATATCGACTCAATTCAACTTTAATACATTGATTTTGTGCTTTTTATCAAAATCTTTGCATCTCACAAATGGTACCGCAAATAAGTTACCACAATAATGAGTATACGGTATTATAGTACAATCAACTAATTCATCGATTTTAAATTTTACGTTAGCATACTTAAAAAGTTACGATAAATCTCCCTTCACTTTCTTCCTTCATTTTAAATTCTATCGGTGATTCATATTTTTTAAAACGATTAGTTCTCACATACAAATGTAATGTACAAACATAAAAAACCATTAAAGTAATGTGTTCATATGGTTTTTTATATTTAAACATTTGCATGTGTAGATTATGTGTGGGGATATATACACACGATTTTCACATGTGTATGTTTTATAAATATATGAAATTTATTTATTTGTTTTTTAGAATGTATGAAGAGGGTAATAAATAATGCACTTCAACCATTTATACGGTTAAAGAAACGAACCCAGTTAGCTAGAATCCGACTGTGTTTCGTTTTTTTATATGCTTTTTTTCAAAACACGATATTAGAAGAATTCCTTATAAATTATGCACTATTTTCTCTTCTAATTCTCAGCCAGAACTCTTTCGTAAACTCATTTTTATTGGCTAGGAAACAAGTTGAACATTCCAAAGCATATTATACACATAAGGTATGGTGATCATAGTCTAAGGGGTATCATAAACACTATCAAAGTCAAGAAATCAACATTTGAACACTACCAAGAAAAAAAAATCATTAATTTCTTGATCTTGCAACATATTTGAAACCATTGGTTTATAATAGCCATGAATAATCTATTGAAGCAATTCTAAGCTATTTTACTCAATGAATACCATCTATTTCAATGAATGTACACTAATTAGGTTAAAAACCATCAATGACTCAAGAATGTAGTACTAGACTAAATGACTAATAAGATTAGAACTTGTTCACCTCTTCATGATTCACACACATACACTTTAACAAATAGGTTTTGTGAGTCATTTAACCCCTATCATTGACATTTATGACGTTTTGATCCAAAACTCACCATTCTTAAAATAGACTTTCGCATTACGTCAGAGGTGAGAATATCATTTTAATATAAAATAAAAGACTGCATATGTTTCTTCGACATTAAGATGATGACACCCACACATTTTCTATAGCAAAAGGTTAATAATAACTATATATTCAAATATTATACATAGTAAAATGGTACGTACATAAGTACAATATAACTTGTGATAAGATAAGAAAAATGTCAACTTGCATGTTTTTTAGGGTTACACCAACCATCATCTATGAGCATGACTTATAAAACAAGGCTTACTTTTAATAAGTCAATATGATCTTATCTCTACCGTACGTACTCGATGACCAATTCTCCTACTTCCCAACTTGTTTCACCTTTATTAATATCGATTCACTTGCAAAAACATATGAAAGTTGCACACTTGAATAAACTAAGATATTATAGATATATAACAACCAACTATATATTAGTTTAATGAAAATGTCAAGCTAATGAGTATGAGGTTATCAACTACTAGTATATTGGTTGACTTTTTTTGAAAAACCTTGGGCGTTTGATGATTACTACTTGGAATGTATATCACCTAGTTTTAGTGTAAAAATAAAAAGCATTGTGTGGTTATTGTCAAGGTGAAATTGACATTTTATTGAGATTGATAACATGTTACAATCTAACATATGAACCCTAATCTTAAGGGAGGAAGCGGCACTCTTCTAAATACCCTAAAGTACCATAGGATTCCATTACTTTCGTAATGTCACCTTATTTTTACCCTGAAGTGTTTAATTGGTGGCGTCACTTCTTTCAAGGATGTTGAACCGTTTTATATCTCTCTCCTCTTCACACACATAGCTCTCTCTCTCTCTCCCTCTCTTTCTCTCCCTCTCCCTCCCTCCCTCCCTAGTCCCTACCTCCTCCTCTCTCTCTCTCTCTCTCTCTCTCTCTAAAAGCTCCACATGTTGCCCTACCTCTCTAATGGGTTAAGCCAATGGACCTAAAGTTATAACCGCAATATATTCTAACGCTTATATTTGTTTATTTTTAACGCGGTCTTACTCAATGGTTGGTGCTTGCTTTTTCTAAATGCTTTCTTTTGTGTTTTGTATAGCAAAAACCAAAATGGAACTAGTGGTTGATTGCAACATGTTATCAATCTTGGTGTTTAGTGCAAACTAACAAAACGAATAAGAGAAATTCTAAGTGTGAAAAAATATAGTTATAAAAAAATAGCGGTTACTAGTGATTGATGACATCAATGTTTTATATGAAGACAAAATCATCATCTGTTTTTAAGTTTCTTGGCTGGATCAGTGGCATTTTGGTAAGGACGTAAGGTGAATCAAGAATACTATGACCTTACTAAAACTTTTATGATCTTTAATTTTCTCTTAACTTTATCCCAATATACATTATATTGAAATAAAATATGTTTACATGAATACACATATTTTTGAATAAATATACATACCGATGCAATAAATATTCTGACTACATCAAAATCAGCTTCTATATTTTATAGTAAAGGTAGTTTTAATCAGAAATGAGAAAAAAACTGGTGCAAAGAAAAATAAAACCTATTTACAACATTATTAATTAGAGGTGCACAAATCGGGTTTTTTCTAATACCCGGGTTCGGGTATGAAACCGGTTTCGGGTATGATCGGGTATTGGAAAATCGGGTAGGGTATTGAGGAGAAAAACTCAACTCTATGTACCCGGGTAGGGTATGATCGGGTTCGGGTATTGAACCCGGGTACGACCGGGTATTAATACCCGGCTTTGAATTTGTAATTTTTTTATACATTTTTTAATTTGTTTAAAATTTAAATTAGCTTTGTGATTTATAAAAATAATTAAACCATATTATAAAAACCATAAATCCACTTTATTACAAATTATTTACTTAGTAATATGCATTTTACAAAAACTTAAACATAAAAGTTGTGAAGTAAACATAAAAATATATTATAAAAACTCATGTATCATTTCGGGTATTAGAAAATTGGTATCGCGTATCGGGTATAACCGGGTATCGGGTATAGGGTATGACCGGGTTCGGGTATAAATCGGGTACGGTTCCGGGTACGGGTATTGAGCTCAAAAAGCATACCCTATCCATACCCTAGGGGTAGGGTCAGTTCCCGTTTCGGGTATAGAATACCCGGGTGTAAAAAAAATCGATTCCGGGTATTTTTTTCGATTCCGGTTCCGGGTACGGGTTTTTTGTGCACCTCTATTATTAATACTCTTTCTTTACAACAGAAACTCTTCCTTTTATAGCCGCAAGCCCACAACATCTATGCAGCCCATGTTTGCTAAAAAACGTCAACAACTGGAAGCCCACTTACTTCACAAGCCCATATACGTCTAAAACTAAAAGGCTATAAATAAATTCAGCTAAAATAGAGGTGCCACAAGCCCACAAAGAAAGACAACCTAAACCATAACCAAACTGGTTTGGAACTGATTATAGACGAACCGGCTTGTAACCGATTGGAATTGTAAGTTTGGAATCGTTTGGAACTTTGGACTAACGTTTCATCACTGTAAACGTTAGGCCGAAGAGTATGTGTATCTTGAACTAAATGAGCTATTCAAAAGGTCAAATGAACCATGTCATAGATAAACAAACACGACGCATTTTAAGATTTAAAAGTGCAAGCTTTATATAATTTGAATAACAAGATCCTAACTAAACATCTCCTTAACACAGACTTTCAACAAATATCATGAAAATAAGTGAAACGTTTAAAAAAAACTTTAGAATGAAAACACATAAAACAAGTTGGATCATTATAGACAAAAATTTGAAAACCCGTAAGTATCCTATTAGTCAACGAAAACAATGTACCGTAGCCTCCAAGAAGTTATGTCATGAGTAATATGTGCGTGCGACAAGTATTAAGAAAAATACTTTAAAACATAATATATTGGCTTCAACAGTATCTTATTTGTTTGTCAAACGTTGGTAAGAGTAGTAAACAAATAAAACAAGATAAGTGTTAACATTTTATGGGACATGTATATGGTGAGGGCTGATGAGTCGCATACTCGCATGCATTAGCAACAAGTGAGTGAGACACATCACTGTAACGCTAACGAAAATGATGGTTTGGTAGTCGAAAACTACAAGATAATATATGATTAAATTGATTTATAAAACGTGGCAAATTTATGTTTTAATTTGGTATATTATCCGTCTAAAACTTGTGACATTTAAGGCATCCGTTCAGAAACTTGCTTTAGGATAAAAGACTAGAGTTTGAGCATAAATGTATTAATGTAGATAGTATTTTCGTCTAGGAGAAAACGCAATAAGTTTATACAATAAGTCATGAAAAATAAAAGTCATATTTAGAAAAGGCATAAAGACCATAGTTGATACGAACTACCATTACTCTAGACGAAACTTATTTTATTGGTTCGACCAACATTAATCTGGACAAAATTCATTACACTATCTGGATCAATGTTGGTATGAACAAAGGTTGATGTGAACCGGAGACAGAACTTACGGCATCATGCATTCAATATAAACCTGGCACAAACACACTACACACATTATGAATATGTACTTGCTACAGCTTTTCCTTCAATACGCCTTATCTACTTGTATTTACTCGCAAGCATTGCATCTCAATTATAACTCTTAACGTTAAACTTGAGCCACAATATACGTATTCTGACAAGATTATAGAATAGGAGGTCACATGTTCAATCTCTTTGTAGTGTAAAATTTAGCTGGTAAAAAAAAGTAACCACCCATTTTGCACACAACAACCTACATTGACTTACTAATCAAAATAATCACTTATGAGCTTATATGGTATATGGTATTAATTCTTAAATAAATAAGTAAATTATTATATGCCATTATTGTATATTAATGTTATGATGATACAACTATTGTAGCAAACATGTACACACTATCTTGTAATACTATTTTGCCATATTTACATGACCATTTAGTATTGTCACATGCATTGCTCTACATATTTGTGATTCAAGTATTTGGTAGCTTTAAAGTTACAACATCTACATACATGTACGAGGCCTATGTGTGTATTAAATTTGGTAGTTGGATAAAGCCATAAATGCTAGCACTATTGTCCAACAGTTTCTGTAATTTCTGAAAATGAAAGAACCAACTAGCAACAACTCTCATTTAATTCTCATCAAAGAACACATTCCAATTTGCATACGTACCCCCGTGTTTACACCCTAAGTTAAAATCAATGACCAACTATTAAACTTTTTTTAATAGCGTCTGAAACTACCCCAATACCCGAGTGAACGTTTCTTAAACGGAATGTCAACTATCATATAGTGAGAAAAGCCATAAGATCTCAAACAAGAACCATCACCTCATGTCATTGGACCTGAAGACCAATTGCACCAACAATCAAACTTAAATACGTTCAACACTTCAAACTAAACCTCGCGTGACGGGTAGGAGGGGCATGCTCGTTATTGGATTACATTAATTTTGGGTCGGAACAGGACAAACTCGAGTGGAAATGAGATCAGGTTTAGGAGGGTCGTTTCAATAAAGTATTAATTCGGTTCGGGTCAAAACTAATAAAGTATTGAGTTGTCAGGAGTCGTTTTAAAAGTATAAAATATTTAAAAAATAGGTTCACCAGCAATATTATGGTGGCTAATGGCAATGTGTATAGGCAGTGAGGACCCTAACGAAAGACACGTTGTTTGTTAATAAAAGGGGTAACTTATAAGCTGATTAAAAAGGTTGAAAGTTGTAGTTAAATATATTAAAAAAGAGAAGATTTCAAAAACACTTTTTTTTTCCTTTTTGGAATTTAAGCCTCGCGACTCTATGCTTGGAACACGACTCAATGGCTCTTTTTATCTCGCTTTACGCCCATTACTTGCCCCATGACCACGCCCAAGACGCCCTGGTCACACCCGGTGAGTTTTGCCCTTTTTCGTTTACCGAACCTTGGGGGTTAAGATTTAGAGTGTAATCACTAATCGATGACAATTGACACATAACCTAACAATAACATGCAACTATATACTCATAAATTTTGTTTAATTTTATTTTATTTTTTAATTTATCCTATTATTTGCTATTTCCAACGGTCCCATAAACTAAATGGCCGCTTAATATATTAACTTATAATAAACATGCCATGATGTTGTACATTTTTAAATAAGGCTCGCATTTATTTGTTTGAAATTCGTATATCAATGATTAACATCGGTGCTTCTACAAGGACACCACGTACCTTATTGTGCAGGGCAACTTAAATGCCTACAAAATCACACGCAAATAGGTAATTAATTACTTGGGACATCATTTATCAAACTCTAAAACTCTTCATTTAACCGACTAACAAAACCCAACCACATGTGTATATATCATTGGCCAAAGACCACACACGTTCGTGATCGCAAACAACATTGGTGAATGGTGACCCGGTTCTGGAGAACAATATCTAAAGACTCACTATGAAAAAAACTCTCTGGCTCATACACGACAATTTTATTTTTATTTGTCATGAATACTGGGGGGGGGGGTGTTAGCGAAAGTCATGATATTACCGCTAAAGCACTACTTCTTTAGTCAAACTCTGCACTCTTGTAATTTAAAGCTGAATTCTACTTTCAAATCCATCCAACCAGTATATTGCAAGATTTGAATCGTCAAACTCTAAAAAAAAGCACGTATTACACCACCAAATATGATTAGACCAAATTTCTTTCGGAAAACTATTACTCGTACCTTGTTTCCAATCTTATCTATATTCTTTAGGTTTAAAACTTAACATGAAATTTTATGCTGAAATAAAACATGTTCATTCAAAAAAATAAAAAAAGTGAAATGGTTAATTCACTCAAAATAGTTAGATGCTTGAGACTTTGTAATATTTTGCTAAATGGGGTACATGTTTTTATAATACTTTTTATACTTATACATGAGTTATAATTTCATAAAATAACCATTATGATTTATGAATAATTGAATAGGGATATTATGCTTTTATCAATTAATATTTTATTCAACACTTCAATAATAAGAAGAAGAAAATGTAACGCATGCAATTAGCTAAATATGTGACGATAACACACCAAGTCACCAACCAAATTATCCACCATTAATATTTTCTATAATTTTTATAGAAGTAGTGTAATCATATTAAACTTTGGGACATTTATTTTTTGTTGTTTAAGGAGAGGTTTGTTTTTTATGAACGGCGAATATTTGTCAATAAGAAGATGTTTGTTAACGCACGACATCCTTTTTAATATCTTATTACATGAATATATGAATTTTATTTGGGGGTAAATTTGCATATAAGTAGAACGAAAATTAAAATATGTTTTTAACACAATTAAAGTTTAAGAGATAGGTGTGAAAATATCATAGCATGATGCCAAACAAATCAACTGTTGCACAAATAACTTTCAAATAGACATTCAAATATGTAGTTGACACTTGACCCAACAAGAGTGATCGATGCATTAAACGTTTAATCGTACTCATATAACTTTTCACAAATAATAATAATAATAATAAAAATAATAATATGTAGAAACTTGTTACCTTAAATTACATATTTTTTATAAACTATCGTTGTCGTTGTTGAGAAGCGGATTTTATCCACTCCAGCTATGAATTTCTACGTTTATGATACCAACTGCTATACCATAAAAACGAGAAGTGTTGAATATCACCAACCCCCCCCCCCCCCTCCGATGTCGTTTATTCAAGTAATTTGTGCCATTTCTTAATCACCAAATCCCCACCAAACCATGAACAAGACAAACTCACTAACGACTTTCTTTTTATTCTACACTTTGAATCTATCAAGCCCCTCCATCAACGAACCAGGAGATCTATCAACAGGAATTGGCATGCAAACTACCCGAGCCAAGCAGCCACTAGATTCCAAATACGAATAGCCAACGAACAACGACCTAACAAGTGATCTATTGATTCGCTTTCAACATTACACCAAGGACATAAACAAAGAAGGAATATCCATTATCCAACCCTTTATCTTCCAAATAAATAATACTGATTACTTATTATATTAACTCATCTGTAAATACTCTGCACTATTTCTCTGCAAATTCGATTTTAACAATTCAAATCACGACATTTATGTTAACCGAAAATAATACTGACAAAGTGACAATATAACCGAATAATCGACCAGTAATCCAAATGACCGTTAAACATTTAGAGATTTTTATGATATTATTATTAATATATTTTTAATATTAATAAAGAAAGCAAATATCATGTGAGTGGGTTTACGTGTGTGTGACAAGAACCACCCTGTAACTCTGTAAGTAACTTTATATAATGAACTAAAGATGATAGATATATCATATGGCCATGGCTCACACCTCTCCACCAAATTAAGCTGCTACTGCCTGCACTGCAGTCAATTTTTGTGGGCCCCACTACATCATTAACTACCCGACCCGAATCCCACCATTACCATAATAATAATAATAATATCTTTCAATTTATTCAATTGTAAGTTGTAACACAATACACAGATCCATGATCCATCATCTATAGGTGTCCTATGTTAATATTTGCTTACAGACAGTGTGATGTGTATGTGTTACATATGTAACAACATTTGATTTCAGTTCATTCATATGATGGCTACTTCTTCTTCTTCTTCTTCACTATCTCCTCATCTTCGTTCACACCAACCTTTCACTCCTGTAAGTATATATTTTGATTCTTTTGGTTTTTGTTAGTTTACACTCGGACAGTCGTTTTGACATAAAACTTTTTACGTTACTTGGTCAGAACGGCAGTTTGAACAATATTATTATGATGGTTGTTTTGATATATTGTTGGGTAAACTTTGAAAACTATTGTTCAGAACTGTCGTTTAACCGGTATCTGGACAAGCGACAGTTCGCAAAACACTAAGACGGTCGTTTTGAACATAAAAATAACACTTTGAAAATTATTTGGTCAGAACATATGGTTAAATAATATTCGGAAGGTTATTCTGGTCATTGAGGGTCAAACTTTTAAAACTATTGGTTAGAATAGCCGTTTGGGTAATATCTAGATGACCGTTTTGACAACAGACAGAAAACTTTTAAAATCTCAGTCAAAATGGTCATCCGGATAAACAAACACAGTTTTGAATAAAAAAAAAGTCAAATTATGAAAATTATTGGTCAGAATGACGGTTTGTATAATATTCTGACGGTCCAATCACTTAAGTTCAAATTTTGAATAATACTGTTTTGATCATATACGGTCAAACTTTAAATTTTTTTGTCAAAACAATCGTTTGACCTCTATCCAGACGGCCATTTGAAAAGGTGTGGGATTAGATGTCAGGCGGTGTGTGTATATATAGTTGGCCGCAACGCGACTCGTGATAATAACTTTCATGTTCATGTTTTCAGATTCAGGAATGTGAAAGAGAAGGGAAAGAAGAAGATGAATCATGTGAACAAAACAGTGTAAAAGCTACACCAAGTGATTACTCCGAAACCAGCAAAGAATCGTATTATGTTCATCAACCGACTCCTCTCCACCAAAACTCCAAATCCACCGGCAAACCGTCAAAAAAGAGATCCGAATCACGCGATTTGGACGACCGTGGAGTGTCGTGCAACAAATGCCGACCGGGCGTCCGAGAAAAATTCTCGGTCGTCATTCCACTCGACACTTCAACCGTCGGGCGTCACTCCAACGCTAGCCCGAACGGGTTATTCAAATCAATTTTTTCATCTCTAGTGAAAAAAAGCCCGAGATCCTCGTCATCGGCCTCGGAGACCGAGGGTCCCGGGTTGACTCCGGTATAGTTAAACTCTTAAGTGTGTATATAATGGTGTAGATAATAATATTGTATAATATATATATTATTATATTATACGTAACTCATATTCACATAATACTACCTCTAACAGTCTACTAATTACATTGTGTCTAATATGTCCCCGGAAAGGAGGACCAATGGAAGGCTGCGGTAGCGGAACTTTCTCATAAACTCATCCCAGCTACCAAAAAGCGCGACGAAGCGATTCTAGAAGCGTCTAAGTTAAAATTCTCGATGTCCGAACTCGAAAAGAAGCTCAACAAACTCGAAATGTATTGTCATAACCTAAAAACCCGACTCGATGATTGCGCAAATAAAACCGCCACGAAACACGAACCGATTAAGATTGGGAACCACGATCGAGTGATCGAGCATTTCTTGGTCTCGGTATCAGAGTCCCGATCGTCAATGAGGCATCTTAGTCGGTCGTTAACCGTTCAACTCCCGCAAATAGATGGTGGGAAGCTATACGCTCGTATACAATTACTCCTCCAACCGTATGAAATCAAAATATCCGCGTCAACAAACCCCGAGAGTTATTGTTATGTATCTCGAAGCTCTTTTAAACCGGGCGTTTTTCGAAGATTTTGAATCGGTCGGGTTTCAAAAATCCGGGTCGAATCGGACCCTAAACCCGATCCAAAAGTGTGAGGAGAATTTCAAATGTTTTATGAGATTAAAAGAGTTAAGTTGGGAAGAGGTTTTAAGCAAAGGGACTAAACAGTTTAGTGAGGAGTTTAGTAAGTTTTGTGACCGGAAGATGAGTGAAGTTGTTAGCATGTTGGGGTGGACCCGGGCTTGGCCCGAACTGCTTTTGCAAGCCTTTTTTGGTGCGTCTAAAGCGGTTTGGTTGGTTCACCTTTTGGCTAATTCGGTTCATCCGGGACTACCTATTTTTAGAGTGGATAAAGGGGTTCGGTTCGATTCAGTTTACATGGAGGATATGGGTGGGGACAAGGTTAAGAAGTTTATGTCGCCTACGGTTCGAGTCATGGTTGAGCCCGGGTTCTATATATATTGGAATGTGGTTAAGTGCAAGGTCATAAGCAAGTACCATAATTCCAATGTTTATTCAAGTGATAATTCCAATGTTTATTCAAGTGATAAAACTTTATGAATGATCAATTTGTTTGTATGTTTGAATAGTGATTGGAATAGTGATTATGGTTTGCCTTTTGGGGTTTATTGGGTCAACTAAAAAGTTATTTTGTTTTTTTTAATTTGGTTTTTGTGTTGCATAGTGAAAAGGGTGTATGTTCCTTGTTGGATTTTGTCTTGCACATTTGTTTTTGTTGATGATGAGTTTAGGGGGCCTTTAACTAGGAGAGAATAAGCTATAAAGTGCTTTAATATGGAATCCAAAATACAGTGATATGATTGTGGTTTTTCTATTGGACTTTTTGAGAAGTTTGACTTGGTTTATTTTGATTCATTGATTGTCTTTTCTTTTAGAGTGAAATTGTACATTGTTTAAAGAAAGATAAGAAAGATCCCTTTTTCTTATCATAGAAATGAAACATAATGACAAATATGGTACTTGTGTCCATTCCAGAATGTTGGTTTTTTAACTTTTAATTTGAACACATGGTAAAAATCACACCAATACTATTTAAATTTTAAACAATGGTTTTAAAAATGTTATTCAAGAGGTTAAAGACATGTTTAAAAGCAAATGTTAGCTTTTCTCTTTTTATATAAACTAGGAAGATAGAAGTCGCGTGCTGTTGCGGCCTGCGGGTGTAAAACCTTTCGGTTGATGTAGTCGCTATAATAAAACAAAGAGAAAAGTAAAGCTATAGTTGTAATATAACCAAACGGAAGAGAAGTGACGCAAAAAGGTATGGAAACATGTTTGATTCGTTGTTAATTTGGCAGGAATTCAGTGCACCGTAACTCACTATATTAAATGAAAACCAAAATGGAAAAAGAAAGTCGCGTTAAGATTTTTAAGATAAAGAACGTTCTCAAATAAAAATCAAATTGAGTTATATTTAAATATGTTAAAAACGTATATTATTTAAAACATAAGAGTAAATTTAAAGTTTAAACACCAGATAATATTAGTGTAAATCATGTGGACCCCTCATGTTTAGCCACGTGGACCGATGGAAACTTGTCATTGTTTTTTTAAACAATGTTAGGAACCATTCCAATATTCGAGTGAGTCTTTTTGAGACGGAATGTCAAATATTTATATCGATGTTGATGCTCCAAGTCTGACTCATCTAGGAAACCATTGAGAAAACCTACCACAGTGGAAAACTCTTTTGAGTCATGTTTTGAACATGAGATTATAAAATTTCAAGCCTTAACCATCACTTACATGTCATTAGAACAGAAGACCAACCGTAAAATCTTATCACTATTCATGCAAAACTCTTAAATGACTTTGGCATCCAATCTTAAGAACTACAAACATGTGTGATGTGTTTTCCCTTAAAACACTTTGCTTAAGAGCATCCACAACAACAAACTTATCCAAACCGCCACATAATCGCCACATCATATTCCAAACTTTTTCTCAAAATCTTCATTTTATTACACAACAACAAACCTCTACAAACTAAGACATCATCACCTACTACCTCATATTTAATCAATTTAAAATACTTTTTACAACATATTAACTTTTATAGTTAATCAATTAATATTAATCTTATATCTATATATCATACCCAAAGGCCAAAAACCTATATTGGAATCTTGTTAATGTGTGTATTGGATAAGATAGAGGACTAGGAATATCATGTACATGTGCTTCGATATTTGTCCACCTTTGTATCTTACTTGATTGTATTTTTGTACATTTGCTACACCTTTTGTTTTATTTAGTGGTTTAGTAAGATATACACTTGAATTTTAACTATATATATTTTTTTATTTTTGGAAAATAATAATAATAAGTTTTTCTAGTGGGGTCTTGTAGAGAAAGACGTGTCAAGCCCATTGGGAACAACCCTGCTGTTAAAGGACCCAAAGGCTTTGTTAAAGAACGTGACTTTCGGTTTCAAACTTTATTGTCAACTATTTGGATATTAGTTCTTCCATGTGTAGATGATATTAAGTTTTATGTGTGTAAATATATGTTTGATAAGCTGTTAAATACATGTATGCACATATAAAAAGGTTTAATCAAAATTAGTGTCATAAAAGTTTTGTAATTATTAGTAACAAAATAGGCGCAACATAAGTTAATATATGATGGACAACATATTCAAGAGCTATATGTCACGGATCAAATATTTGAAAATCGAGATGCTTGATTTGTGTTGAAATGCTTGGGTTTGTTGGCTCGTCCCGGACTTCATTGGGCACGGCCTTAACAGGAAAGAAGGCGTACATGCCTAGTTATGCTTGCACGACGAACGCATCGCTGGTTGCAAGCTGTTGCCACTCGCCTGACGAGTCCAAGGCAGGACGAAACCAACAGACCTTGGTCATGAGCAGACCGATTAGCTGGCCTTCGAGCGTCACACAGAGTCTGGGAGGATGGCTCCGTGACATAGAGGAAGAGGACTCATTTAGAGCATTCTCAACCCATTCTTTAAAGTTGTCAAACCCATATAATTGAAGGTAAATTTTAAGAAAACCATCAAAATCACCTCTCCAATCCATTCCCTATTATATGGATGAGTTATATGACAACCAAGGTAAAAACCTAAATATAGGGACTCACTTTTAATCCATACCATATAATAAATCACTTATCTCCCAATCACCATTTACTATATAACAAAACAAAAGAGAAAAAAAATAATAAAGAATTAATTTATGGATATGAATAGGGAATAGAATGTGAACCATTTTGAAAAATGATGGATAAATTTATGGAATGATGTTTTTTAGCTAAATTATAGAGAAAAATATGTGGAATGGCCTGAGAATGCTCTTATACAATAACGTATAACATCAATCTGTAAATTGTGTTGCGTTAGATGTATTTGGATGACGGGTTCAATGGATAACGGGGATGGAATAGCGGATAACTTGACCTACAAACGAGAAAAGGTTACTAAAAAGATAAGATAACCTAGGGTTGACCCGACACAATGTAAAATGTGCATAGGGTTGACTTGAGACGAGTAGCGTTTCATGAGAATAACAAAGAATCAAAAATGATGGAAACCATGTAGTTCATTCACTACCTCGTTTATCACCTTTTTATGGCAAGGAATGAAAATGTCAAAGTCAAAGTAATGGAATATCTTTGTGTTGTACAATAGTCATTACGGTTACGGGCAAAAAAACAAAATGTGTGAAATGTTTTTTCAGTTTTAGATGATAAAGTATGCTTTTTTTTTCTTGTTAGCTTGGTCACTTAACTAGTTAACTTAATGTTCACTTTATACTTATGTGTAAAAAGTGTCTTTATAGAAGTAATTTATGTTTCATGCACCGGATGTTAAACCAAAGCACTTGTATGTATCCAGTATCCGCACTGGTTATTTCAGTTTTTATATATCTAATAAAAAAAAGGTTGACGGGTTATAAATTTCAACCACAAATAAAAATAATTTACGGATTGTTTGTTGATTAATTTGAAAATCTTGTTGAGTTTGACATGCGACAGAAGGGACTTACTATACTACTTAAGCATATTATAATATCTGAAATAAACTACACAAGGCAGGCCGAAGGTCTCACAAAATTTATAAAATGCACGACATAGCTATCATGTTTCAATTACTATATGGCATGTCGATGCACAATATAACATCCTAACTTACTCTACGGCTTGTCAACTTACTCTACGACTGCATGGTTCTACCCTTTGTTATCTGCACAATTAAGATCAATTAACCTAGTTAATCACACATAAGTTAGAATATGATGCAAAACATAAAACCGTCTGATAAAATAATTTTATTTTGTAACCACCTTTCACAAATACATGTTGCATTGTTGCGTGTATCACCGTTCCGAAAATCCCATACTAATTTTTTCGTAATTTCTCTTATACTTTTTAACTATTATTATATACTAAGAAAAGCCTCATATGCTTACGGTAAAGGCCTTGCTTAGAATTTAAACAAAATGTTATAACTCTTAATTGAGTAGCCCAATTTTTTTCTTAAGACCCTTCTTATGGCACTATAAACTGGTTACAGAGTCTTTATAAGAAAAATATGTTAACCATGACTTAGTTCCTGAAAGAGATGAAGAATCATAAATCTTAAGTTGGACCAAAACTTAATTTAAAAGAAATAATGGGCTTAAGAAATAAGTGTGGCCGTGTGGGCTTTTTGTATGTTTTGAGGGTGGGCCTGGAAAGAGGTGAGGGCAATTGGGCAAGTCACAAGTTGGTAACTTATTTGCCCGTTTTTGCTATTGCCTTGCTTATTTTAAAGATTTTTTTTCTTTCTTTTGTCAAAGTTTAATAATCACAATACAAGTATACAACCCCTAAAAATTTGTTTATTTTTTGCGGTCAATGTATGATTACTTGATTAGGCATCATAAAATACTATTTCTACAATGGTATGATCATATATGAAAAAATAGAAGAATAATTACATTTTACACGTCTTAACACTTCAACAAAACCACAACCCTAGTTGAATGGTTGTGTTTCTCATATTCTCAAACTGAACATCGTTTAACATGACTTGACTCAGCTCGTTTACATCCCTTACTAAGGCGCATCTGCGCATGGTTGTAAAAATTGCACATGAGCACCGGTTAATCTTCGATTAATCTCTAGTTGAAACCCACCGAGTGAATGATTAATCACTATTTGGTCAAAACTGGTTAAAATTGAAAATTTTATATATAATTTATGAAGTTTGGTATATATGTATGTATATTTGAAAATTTTCATATAATTTCCAATCCGATTGATCTCTATTAATACCGATTGATCGTTAGTCTCTATCTCACCGCGCAACTAGCGTCTAACTAAGGCGGTATGGGTATGGCTTCTAAAAGAGAAGGGCATATTGGTCATTTTAGCAACAAAACCACTAAGGCCGTCAACACCTTCTAAACTACCCGACCCGATACACCCTTCTCTTCTGTCGTACAACTCCGTCAAATAAACTTCCAAACACGGGTCGGGTCACAACCAAACCAAGTCAACCCATTTTCACTCTCTCTCTTCCTTTAAACCACCGTGGAACTAACTAATTTCTCCGATCTGTGGTTTCCGTTAAACTTCCGGCCATTTTATTCCGATCCGTTGAATCAACAACTATTTAGCTATTCGAATCAACTATGTCGATGTCAGATTCCGATACGTCTTCTCAAGGAGGCAGCGAGTATAAGAATCTGAGACAAATTACTCGTGATCGTCAGTTCCTTTACCTATTTCTATCATACATATTGTTTTAATTATGTATTTCTGCGTATTAAGTTGATTTGTGTTTCGGATTAGGTTTATTAAGTCGTATGGAACTTATGAATGATATAGAATACTGCCTGTGCTTATACTTACTGCTTGAGGCTTGATAATTAAGGACAGCGTTTGCAAACCTAATTAACTATTAGCTCTTCGAATTAACTAAAAGAATCTGAGTTTATTTACCTATTATGTTTATAATCATGTAGTTGTGTGTGTATGTATATTAAGTTGATTTGTGTTTGTGATTAAGCTTATTAAGTTGTAGTATAGCTGTAGTGTGTGCATATAATGAATTTGTGCTTATGAGATTAATTTTACTTATCGAACGGTATAAGATAGTGCTTGTGCTTATACTTACTGCTTGAGACTTGAAAAATTAAGGATATCGTTTGCAAACCTAATTAACTATTAGCTATTTGAATAATTATGTTGATTTCTGTTTGTGATTAGGTTTATTAAGTCGTAGTTTAGCTGTAGTACTAGTGTGTGCATATTATGAAGTTGTGTTTATGAGTTTAATTTAACTTACCGATTGATATAGGATAGTGCTTTTGCTGCTTAAGACTTGATCATTGAGGATATCGTTTGTTAACCTAATTGTAGAAGAAAGTCTGTATTGCTAGACATGTAATTAGCTATTCGAATCAACTATGTTGATGTCAGATTCAGATACATCTTCTCAAGGAGGCATTGAGTAAGAATCTGCGGCAAATCACTCTTGATCGTGAGTTCGTTTACCTATTTGTATGATATATGTTGCTGTGTTGTGTATATTAAGTTGATTTGTGCCTGTGATTTGGTTGATTAAGTTGTAGTATAGCTGTAGTGTCAAGTGTGTGCATATTATGAAGTTGTGTTTATGAGTTTGCTTTCACTTATCTAACGGCATAGAATAGAGCTTATGCTTATATTATGCTGCTTGAGAGTTGATAATTGAGGATATTGTTTGTAAACCTAGTTGTAGAAGAAAGTCTGTATTACTAGACATGTGAATAGGTGATTAGCGAGTTTAGATTCATTTTATGAATTATCATAAAATTAGGCCTGTAAACGGACCGAATATTCATGTAATGCTCGGGTGTTTGTTCATTTATGTTGGTTTTTTTTACGTTCGTTCGATTCAATATTAATAAATACATAAGTAGTTATATTTATATAAATATAAACATAAAAGGGGCTCGTTTAAATCTAAACCACTAATATAGATGTGTTTTAGGATGAATTGTGATATATTAGACTTGCTCATTTTAACTTATGCCTGCTTGTGTATGTTAATGTTTGGTCAATTGTGTTCATTTGTGTTTGGTGGTGTTCGTATACGTTCCTGAACTGTGCGTTTAGGTCTTAAGAGAACGTACAAGAATGAACACGAACTGCTTAAGGAAATTGTTTGTAAACCTGATGTGTGAGTCGTTCTAGGTTTAAATTGTTGATTGTAAAAAATAGGTCAAATCACTGTATTACTAGACTTGTAATTAGCGAGTTTAGATTCATATGAGTTTTCATAAAACATGATGAGACTGTCATATGTGGTTTTTTTAAGTTTAATTAAGTAGTAATCAAGCTGTAGCGTGTGTGTTTTTGCCTGAATTGATTAGGTATGGAACTTATGAAGTTGTGTTTAAGAGTCTAATTTTACTTATCGAAAGATATAGGATACTGCTTAAGGAATTTGTTTGTAAACCGGATGTGTGAGTTGTTCTAGGTTTAAATTGTTAATTGTACAAAATAGGTGAAATCACTGTATTACTAGACATGTAATTAGCTATTTGGATTCATTGTACGAGTTCTCCTAAAACATGATGACACTGTTGTTTGTGGTTTTGTTAAGCTCAATTAAGTAGTAAGTAGAATTAGTGAAGCTCTACGGTTTGATTTTTGTTAGGATTGGTGTATGTAGGGCTGTATCGAACCGAACCGAACATGGCCTTGTTCATGTTCATCCGTTAAGCTTATATTAGTCTGATAGTATGAGCAATATTTTACCAAGGGACCGATAACTGACATATCACCGATATACTGGTGATATATCGGCGATATCTACTGCATAGAGCACCACAAATGAATATCACATGGCTTTTAAGCATTGCCGATTTATCCATTTTTTTTTTTACTTTTGGCATTGTTGAAGACCTATACCCCCTGTTAAAAGACTTGAGAGATGTGACAGATTTCACTTGTTTGGTTAATGCCTATATGCTAACATGAAGGGTTGCTAACAAAGTCATTCTTTAGAGAAAAACATCTTTGCAGATTTGTAGCTTATCTAACCAGAATCAATGCAGTTTTTGTTGCAAACAATATGTGTAGCCTTGATTTGATAAAAAAAAACCTTTTGACTAGAGAAACTTGTGGATGCCTAAGGTCATATGATTGATCATTTAAGTTCCAATGTGTCTATTGCATGTTATGTTCCCCTTGAATCAGTTTCCTGGCCTTTGTAACTCATGGCCTTTAGGTATTGATACATATAGAGAAATCAAACTATTGAAGAATAAGTCATATTTAAGTTGATCTGAATTAAATTATAATCTGTGTAGCTAGCTATACATATTCCAAGAGAAAGACTATATTACCACTGGTAGCTCAATGTGATTATCTAAAAAAGAAAAGCAAATAACTTTGAGACGTCTAAATTATGCTACATATCCAAGAAAGCACTTTTGGGATCCCAACTTCTTATGAACAACTACCCATTGGATGCATTTCTTATCACTCTTTATGTATGTTTGGGTTCTAAATACTATATCACTCTTTATTATTATAATTATTATTAGCTTTTATATAGCTGTTAAACTGTGATCTTATTATTAATATTATTATAATTAGTAGTAGTTTTTATATAACTGTTAAACTTTGATTTCCTTTATTTTGCTTCATACACATGTACTTAGAGCCGAGGGTCTCTCTGGAAGCCACCTCTTTATTCCTTTGGATAGAGGTACGGTGTGCCTACATCCCACCCTCCCCAGGCCCTACTTATAGCTTTGCTGTCGGTGGGATTTTACTGGGTATGATTGATTGATTGATTGATCTGTTCTATGCTTCATTCAAGTTGTAGATACTAGATAAAGCTATAACTACTTGCTAAACAATAATCTCATCTACATACCATTTTTCATCAACGTAAGATTGCACTCGTGTGATATGAGAAATGGGGTAATACAGAATTATATCTCGCCAATTGAATCCTTATGCACAGAAAAGAAAGGAACAATGTCATGAATACTCTTGGTCAGTGCTATTGACTGTTAATATCTTTTACTCAAGTCTTCAGTCTGGATCTATCTCATTAATGTTTCCCCTCATCTATTTTCTGGTGAAGTAGCCAGGATTGAATTAATTGTTAGAAGTTTTTAGGTCTGTATGTCATTAGTTGGTTTTGAATATACTCAATGGTCGGAGTCATTAGCATTGTCTGATATCAGGACCAGTTAGTTACTTGTATATTGGTTATGTGTAGTCTTATTTCAGGACTATGTCGGTTGACTGAGTAATTATTTACTGACTGCAGGATTATTGTATGAAATGCTTAGGTCGGCCAAAAGACCGGATTCAAAATCAAATTGGAAGGTATGCAACTTGTAGTCATGATTTTATTGATCTGAAAGTTCATGTTTATATGCTATGATTGGTAATTAAAAGCTCGAATATTCAGTTATTCATTACTTGTAAACATGGGGAAAATTATCATGATCGCACTTTGATTATAAATGAAGTTGGTTAAATGAGATGAGGTTATGCCTCATGATATTTCTCAGTTTCTTGTTGAATTAATAGTTTTTCGTCTTATTACAAATTTGCTCGTAGTTTTTTCCTTTAAAATTTCACTCACTGACACTTTTGATTAGGTATTGATCATGGATAAAGTGACTGTAAAAATTATGTCATGCTCATGCAAAATGGTGGATATCACAGATGAAGGAGTTTCATGTAAGGCGTGTCTCAGAAAGTTTGAATTATTTATTCTTAATCTTTACTATAATTGCATTATTTACTTTCACACGGATTTTTAATGCTTGGCTGCTTGCAACCACTTCATTGCCCATACTATTTGGCTTTAACTTTTAACATTCTCAACAATCTTTTCATTTTCTTATAACCATCCCAAAAGCTTAAACCTATCCTTTTTTTATAAAAAAGCTTACATCTTTATCAATAAATCTGAAGTTGCATTTTATGTAAATGACAATTGCAACACTATAATTGCCCATCATTATTGACTATGGTCAAATAATAATAAGTAATGGTTTATGTTTTCTTTCTGTAGTGGTGGAAGATATAAACAAGAGAAGACAGCCACTGCCCACTATGGATGCAGTGTACTACATACAGCCTACGAAAGAGAAGTAATTCAAATTCTTTTACTTAATACTTTTCCCTGTTTTTCTTTTATCTGTACTATTTGACCAACAACATATAATTTTAAGTTTTAGATTTGTAATACGTAACTTGTATATTGAAATGCAGCGTTCGTATGCTGCTATCTGACATGGCTGGAAGGACACCTCTTTATAGAGAGTATGTGAAATATCATAGGCCTTCTTTCACGTTTCGTTTTTGCATCTCATCATGAAAATATGATGTTTAAATCTTTGTATAGTTCCTTAATATTTGTTTTCTTTCTCCTTTCAGTGCCTACGTCTTCTTCAGCTCTTCTGTCCCAAAAGAATTGGTTAATTACATAAAAAAGGAGCAAAGTATAAAATCTCGTTTACGTGCTATGAAAGAGGTATAAGCTCATTTTTAATCTTTCTTTTTGTATATGTGAGTATATTTCATAGTTGCATACTTGTATTTACTTTAGATGTGAATTTTCAGATGAACTTGGAGTACTTTGCTATTGATAGCCAGGTATCTGACGCTGATATTATTATTGTTATCATTGTTGTTGTTCTTGCTGTTCTTATTATATATATTGCTGCTTTGTTGTTTTGACTTTTGGCAATAAATTGTTTTTTATGAGACAGTGTTTTATAACTGATAACACGATGGCTTTGGAAGAGCTTTATGGGAATGAGGAAATGACCCGTAAAGGAGACGAGTGCTTAAATATGATGGCCAACCGTATTGCAACCGTGTTTGCTTCATTATTGGTATGCGATTATCCCCTTCTTAATGTTATCAAGGTTAAGGGAATCTAATAATAGATGTGAAACCTATTTCTTTTTCTAATTTTGTATTGACACTTATTAGGAATTCCCGTTTGTGCGTTACCGTGCTGCCAAATCTCTCGATCCCACCACAATGACCACGATTCGCGATTTGATCCCTACAAAGCTCGCTGCAGCTGTTTGGAATTGTCTTATGAAGTATAAATCTCTCAAAAGTTTCAACTTTCCTCAGACAGAAACGTGCGAGTTGCTCATTCTGGATAGATCAATAGACCCGGTATGTATCTTTAGGCTTGTAATGAACCAAACCAACACGAATGGAGCTTGTTCATGTTAGTACTTGTTCATTTGATTTTAACCAAACAAATGATCAAACATGAACAACTAAAGGAACAGAGTTTTCTTGTTCGTGTTTGTTCGTTAAGAAAATGAACTTGCTCCTGTTTGTTTATGTTCGTTAGTTCACAGTATAAACGAACGGTTCATGAACGTAAATGAGCGAACAAACGGTTCACAAACGTAAATGAGCGAACAAACGGTTCACAAACGTAAATGAGCGGACATAACTGAACATAGATGAACAAACATAACTGAGCTAAAACAATTAAGAGTAAATGTGAACAAGTGAACAACAATGCGTTGGAGTGAAAAAAGTTACTAAAAACTACACTAATTTGTAATGGGCCAAATATTTGATGTGTGAAAATGTATAATATAAATAAAGAACGAATCACAATTAAGCTTTAAATTTATAAAAACGAAAATCCTATAGAAACCACACAAAACCGGCAAGTGTACCGATCATAAATAGTATAGCATCAAGGAAGTCCGGATGTCGAACGCAAAGACACGTGAAAACGTTTTTAATTACGAAACTCTAATTAAGACTTACCAAAAATAATATTTATTTGATTTTTAAGATTTTATTTAACTACTTAACTTAATTAAAAGAAAACTGTTAACAAAATACTTTAAGAAAACTTTGACTTAAATTCAATGAATAAAAACGTCTACCTAGGAATGAATCATGTTGAAAGAAATAACAAGATAACGGATTGAAAATATTCAAGACACCGGTTATAAAAGATAACACAACTAAAACGTGTTTAAGAAAGTCAAATTACCTCTCAGTCTCTCTAACAAACTCCAACTTATTTTAGTTGATTTTAAAGAACAAACCGGACAAACAATCATTAACGTGTTCAAATGACGACTCACCTCTCGGTCTCCTCGACACACTATCCTAATGGAGACGAATACTACGCAACCAAGAATAGAGGAACAATTTAACTCAACCCAAATTAAATCAACTAATTGCACATAAACACTCAAACTCAACAAGACAAAACCCGCTCTCGCGCGGTCTTAATTCTAACAAGTAAAAGCAACGAGACAATGTTACTTCTTATCACCTCTCGGTCTCAAAGAAGGTGTATTCTAACTGATTTTATATGATATATTGCCCACTTATCCCTACGGTTGTACACCCCACAAATAAACCCAAAACACCAAGTAGAGAGCTTAACAAGCAATCAATTAATCAAAACCGATTCAATTAACTAATGCAAGAGGATTATAAGTAATTACAAACAAAACACAGCCATCACACACAATTTAATTCATGGTTTAGTTAAACTTTACATCAATCATTTAAGTCTTGAACATTAACAATCCATTAAACAAGTTAAAACTATGCAACAATCATCTATCCTAGGTAGAACAAACTAGTTTAGCCACTCATCACTTTTGGACAGCCACAAACACTTAATAAAAACACCATAAACATCATCATAAACATTATAAAATTCAATCAAGATCCAAACTTAAATCAATAACAAGTCTAACAATCAAACAATTGCAAAACAATTCAATTAAAAAGACCAAATCAATCAAAGTTAGGGTTATTGAAAGATAAACAAAGTTTAGAGATGTATACTAAAGGTTTATGGCTGAGATTTTGGATGTTTGAAACCCCTAGCAGCTGCACAAAGATCCCTTCTTCCTTCCTCAACCGTCAACAGCCTCAGCCGCCACAGCTTTCTTCCTTTTTTCTTCTTTTTTCCGCCGGCGGCAGCTTGTCCGATCGGAACTTAGGGTTCTTGGGGTTAGGGTTTTGATTTTCGGGATTATGGGATGAAGAATGGCTGATTACATCTGATATTAACTTAATATAATATATTATAAGGCTTTTAACTTATGGGCTTGGACCGGGCCTTGCTTAAACTTTAAAACTTTGACCAAAAAGATCCCTAAACTCTTCCAAATTGCCTCTTTTTTCACCATCTTCTATAAACCTACATATAAATATTCAACTTTGTAAAATCAATCATAAACAAACCATAACACTTAATAATTAAACCAAAAACAATTAAAACATGATAAAAATGCTACGGAAAGTCAATGTGTTTTACAACACATCAAACATCCCCACACTTAAACCTTTTTCGTCCCTGAAAAAGTCTAATGCAGTTGGATCAGAATCGGAAAATCAAAGTTAAATCAAACATATAGGTTAGATTTTAAAGCTCAGAAAAACGCAAAAACCGCGATCATCGATATTGTTGTCCACCTAAACCCATGCCTTAATCTTTACCGAGACAAATAAGATCCGACAATATTACTCAGTGGTTTACACAATTAAGACCCGCTTATTTTCTGCTTTTACCGGACCAGACCACCCCAACTTGACTTAAACCTCAAAGTTAGCAGAATTAAAACTTTGTTGCTCCACATTTATGAATAGTTAAGACGATCAAGGGTATTGTTTATCCACCTAAGCTTAAGCATCAAAGTCTACCAAGCAGCCATCAGATATGATTAAGGTTCAATTAATCATAGCCAGTGCTCCCCACAACATGACATACCCCCGTTATCAAGCAATACCCCAAATCCATAACCATAGGTGAGTATGCAAAATTTTATCTGTAGGGCTTACATGTGGCGTGTCCCTTGTGGTCTGTTTCTTAATGGTAATGAGACGCGAGCAAGGGGACCCCACATGACTAACAGCGTGGATGATCAAGTCTGTAGTGTATTTGTACTTTCGTACTGTTGTGATCATGTTTATAGACTTATAAAGGTTTGCTCTATGGCTTTATTTTAAATATACACAACCCCACTTAGGAATTGTGAATACCCAGCTAAATATATTGCATATAGACCCATGGTCTCCGGACCCGAAGCATCCCATCAATACAGGATTTAAGGTTATAAAACCATACGCCGATGAGGTGTAAAACACTAAACTATCATTTTAAGATTTATATCACAGGCTACACGGCATACTCTAACGTTAAACCTACCCAAGCATCATATGATAACGTATTCAGATTTTTAAAACTCATGATATTTCAAATTTTTCATACCAAAATTTGAGGCTTGAGTATGGCCCGACCTTTCATTGTTTATTTTCCACGGACAAAACGCTTTACCCACAAAATATTTCCGTTTAACCGTTTTATCAAATTTGCCCTTTCATTTTCAAGGCTGAGCCTATCGACACATCCCAAGTTAAGTGCGTTTTCTTTAATTTATCTCATATTATTAGTAGTTTGAAAAACCGATTTCCGAATCAAATCATCATCTCCGACTTTTAACGCAAAAGAAACTAAAACAAGGGACATTTTTTCTTTCTTTTTTTTATTTTTTTATTTTTTATTATTTTTTTTTTATTTTTTTTCAACATAAACAAACTTGAACAACGTACGAAAACGAAAAACGAGTGAAAAATTTTTTATTTTTAAAATTTTTTATTTATTATTTTTTTTATTTTTTTTTCTACAACTAAGTAAAATAAATTCCCATCCCCACACTTAGAACGAAATCGTCCTCGATGAGAACAAGGAAAAGATATAAAATAAAATAAAAACTGAAAAATAAAATTAAAACTTAAAGCCTAAAATTAAAACTTGAAAGAACAGAAATTAAAATAGAGAACGGGTTACTCCCCTGGTTTAGATGCAGATTCTTCATTAGCTGTGTATGATTCGAATGAACGACCGTATAGCATTTCATTCGCGGCCGCAACCTCGGGTGAACCGGTTCCAAAACGCCATCAGAGCTACCATGCGCATAATAATACCTGTAACAACTCAAACTCGCTCGCATGTAGCGGCGTACAAACAGAAAATAGAAACATAAGAAATAAACATATTTTTGTGTTTTTGAATTTTTTTTTTATTTTATTTTATTTTTTTTATTTTTTTGAATTTTTTTTTAATATTTATTTATTATTTTTTTTTTTGTATTTATAAATATAAATAAAAATAAAGCAAATAAAAACAAATAATAAAGAGAATCATAATACAAACTCTACAACTCGGGCTGTCTCCCAAGTGATGCACCTATCACGCCTAACCCTCGGTGAATGAGTCAAGGTAGAACACCTCGACTGTCTGATCAGTATTCGGCTTTCCAATGTAGTGCTTCAGTCTATGGCCGTTCACCTTAAACTTCCCGCTTCGATCCTGTATTTCAATCGTACCATACGGGAAAACCTCAGTGACCGTGAACGGCCCCGACCATCGGGATTTCAACTTTCCCGGGAATAACCTCAACCGGGAATTATACAATAAAACTTTATCCCCACACTTGAACTGCTTATTACCCTTCAGCTTCCTGTCATGCAGTTCTTTCGTCCGCTCCTTATACCTAAACGACTGCGCATACGCGTGATCCCGGAGCTCCTCCAACTCGTGCAACTGATGGAAACGTGTACTCTCATCGACGGATAAATCAAGATTAACCCTCTGAAGGGCCCATGAAGCACGGTGCTCTAACTCAACTGGAAGATGACAGGCCTTCCCATAGATCATCCGAAATGGTGTGAACCAGTCGGAGTCTTGTAAGCTGTACGGAAGGCCCATAGAGCGTCATCTAATTTGTCGGACCAATCCCGACGATTCGAACCAACTGTTTTCTCAAGAATACGTTTTATTCCACGATTACTCACTTCCACTTGCCCACTGGTCTGTGGGTGGTAGGCGGTCGCAAGCCGGTGGGTGACCCCATAGCGCTGCAACGCCTTCTACATCTGCGCATTGCAGAAGTGAGTACCTCGATCACTGATCAAGGCCTTCGGGACTCCAAATCGAGAAAACAAACCTTTTAAAAATCTCACTACAACTCGGGCGTCGTTAGTGGGCAATGCTTTGGCCTCGACCCACTTGGAAACGTAATCAACAGCCACAAGAATGTACTTGTTCCCTCTAGACGACGGGAACGGGCCCATAAAATCGATACCCCAGATGTCAAAAACCTCGCATACCTGAATCGCATTTTGGGGCATCTCATTCCGGGATGAGATATTACCAACACGTTGACATCGGTCACAACTTTTAATAAACTCATGTGCGTCTTTGAAAATAGAAGGCCAATAGAATCCAGAATCAAATACCTTCTTCGCTGTCGAACTCGCACCTTGGTGACTTCCTGTCGGTCCCACATGACAATGGCTCAAAATCTGCCATCCCTCCTTTTCATCTACACATCTCCTAATTAACTGATCAGCACCAACACGGAAAAGATGCGGGTCGTCCCATAGGTAGAACTTAACATCAGCAAAGAATTTCTTCTTTTGCTGGTAAGACATCTTCGGGAGGTATCCATCAGCAAGATAGTTTGCGAAGTCAGCGAACCATGGAAAACCTTCCTCCTGTGCCTTAACGAACATGAGACTTTCCGTCGGAAAACGGTCGTTGATCCTGCCCCTCGAATCTCCTAACTCAGCACCTTCTAGTCGTGAAAGATGATCGGCCGCAACATTCTCGGCCCCCTTTTTATCACAGATCTCAATATCAAACTCTTGAAGCAACAGGATCCAACGGATAAGACGAGGTTTGGCATCCTGCTTGCTGAAGAGATAACGAATAGCAGCATGATCCGTATAAACAATCGTTTTGGACAAAACCAGATAGGACCTAAATTTGTCGAAAGCGAACACCACAGCTAAAAGCTCTTTTTCGGTGGTGGTATAGCTTTCCAGTGTGCCATTTAAGGTCCGGCTCGCATAATAGATCGGATGGAACTGTTTATCCTTCCGTTGTCCAAGAACCGCTCCGACTGCGAAGTCGCTCGCGTCACACATCAACTCGAATGGTGACGACCAGTCGGGAGCAACCATGATCGGGGCGTTAACTAGTTTGTCTTTTAGAAGATCAAACGCCTCGATACACTGCTCGGAAAAAACAAATGCGGCATCCTTCTCCAAAAGTTTGGTCATGGGTCTCGCGATTTTAGAGAAATCTTTAATGAACCGGCGGTAGAACCCAGCATGACCTAGAAAATTACGAATGGATCTCACAGAGGTGGGTGGGGGAAGATTAGAAATGGTCTCGACCTTCGCTTTGTCAACCTCTATCCCCGCACTCGAGATCCGATGTCCCAGAACAATGCCCTCACGAACCATAAAATGACACTTCTCCCAGTTAGGGACTAGGTTGGTATCAACGCAACGGGACATCATCCTCTCCAGATTAGATAAACAATGATCGAAGAAACTCCCAAATACGGAAAAATCGTCCATGAACACCTCCATGGAGTCCTCGATCATATCATGGAAAATGGCCACCATACACCTCTGGAATGTGGCCGGAGCGTTACAAAGTCCGAACTGCATACGTTTGTAAGCAAACGTACCGTAAGGGCAGGTGAAAGTGGTTTTCTCCTGGTCATCGGGAGCAATGGGAATCTGGAAATACCCGGAGAAACCATCCAAGAAGCAGTAGTACTGCTGACCCGCTAAACGCTCCAACATTTGATCAATGAAGGGTAGAGGAAAGTGGTCTTTCCTGGTGGCAACATTCAGTCTGCGATAGTCGATGCAGACTCGCCAACCCGTCACAGTCCTCGTGGGAATAAGCTCGTTCCGCTCGTTGGTGACGACAGTCATGCCACCCTTTTTAGGAACCACTTGGACTGGACTCACCCAAGCACTATCAGAAATGGGGAAAATGATCCCCGCATCAAGGAGTTTAATGATCTCCTTCTTTACGACTTCTTGCATTTTCGGATTAAGCCGCCGTTGCGGCTGGACGACAGTTTTGAAATTAACAATAATTTAAGTCTTGAACATTAACAATCCATTAAACAAGTTAAAACTATGCAACAATCATCTATCCTAGGTAGAACAAACTAGTTTAGCCACTCATCACTTTTGGACAGCCACAAACACTTAATAAAAACACCATAAACATCATCATAAACATTATAAAATTCAATCAAGATCCAAACTTAATCAATAACAAGTCTAACAATCAAACAATTGCAAAACAATTCAATTAAAAAGACCAAATCAATCAAAGTTAGGGTTATTGAAAGATAAACAAAGTTTAGAGATGTATACTAAAGGTTTATGGCTGAGATTTTGGATGTTTGAAACCCCTAGCAGCTGCACAAAGATCCCTTCTTCCTTCCTCAGCCGTCAACAGCCTCAGCCGCCACAGCTTTCTTCCTTTTTTCTTCTTTTTTTCGCCGGCGGCAGCTTGTCCGATCGGAACTTAGGGTTCTTGGGGTTAGGGTTTTGATTTTCGGGATTATGGGATGAAGAATGGCTGATTACATCTGATATTAACTTAATATAATATATTATAAGGCTTTTAACTTATGGGCTTGGACCGGGCCTTGCTTAAACTTTAAAACTTTGACCAAAAAGACCCCTAAACTCTTCCAGATTGCCTCTTTTTTCACCATCTTCCATAAACCTACAAATAAATATTCAACTTTGTAAAATCAATCATAAACAAACCATAACACTTAATAATTAAACTAAAAACAACTAAAACATGATAAAAATGCTACGGAAAGTCAATGTGTTTTACAAAACATCAATATTCAAAAGAATGTATTAACGAAAGAACTTAGAAAGAAAAGTTAAATAACGGACATAAATGAATCCAAACAACGAACATAAACGAATTTAAATGAACAAACGTAGACGTGCTTATATTCGTTCGTTTCACTTAATAAACAAAATGTTTTGTTCAAGTTTGTTCGTTTATTAAATAAACAAACATAAACGAACTTCCTGCCTGACGGTTTGTTAAATGTTTGGTTCATCTACAGGCCTATGTATTTTAACAGGTTATGATTTTCTTACTGTAATATATTGTTTTTAATATTATCTTGTAGATTGCTCCTGTCATTCATGAATGGACATATGATGCCATGTGTCATGATTTACTAAATATGGATGGAAATAAATATGTTCACGAGGTTAGTTTATCATTCTGGGCATGGATTGTTCACCAAGTTTTGTCTTTTTCATTTTACTACTATATATCAAGTAACTATATTACTTAGGTTGCAAGCAAAACAGGTGGGCTGCCTGAAAAGAAAGAAGTCCTTCTAGAAGATCATGATCCCGTATGGCTAGAGCTCCGTCATTCACATATAGCAGATGTATGTCCCATTTTTTATTTTTGTTTGTTATTTTTTTGAAGTTACGAGCTGATGCTTGCAAATGGTTTATGATAATCTTGTATTTTCAGGCTAGTGAACGGTTGCATGATAAGATGACAAGCTTTGTGTCAAAAAATAAAGCTGCACAGATGCATGGTTCAAGGTCTGTTTAATGATTGTTATGAAAATTTTTAATACTTATTTAGAAGTTAGTTACAACTTTTTATTTTGCATAGAGGCGGTGGTGAGTTGTCAACCCGAGACTTGCAAAAGATGGTTCAAGCATTACCACAATATAGTGAACAAATTGACAAACTATCCCTTCATGTTGATGTAAGTTCGCACAACATGTCACTTTTCCAAATTCCATAGTACCCTCTATTACCAATATGATTGCAACAGATTGCTGCAAAGATTAATAGCATTATAAGGGAGTCGGGGGTTAAAGAAGTGGGACAACTAGAACAAGACCTTGTATTTGGAGATGCAGGAACTAAAGAAGTCATCAACTTCCTGAGAACAAAACCGGTGAGTTATAATTTTAAAAAGTTATCTAGTTTAATCAAAACCACACACATCATATGTATGCTCATTATGTTTCTGAGCTGTCGCCTAATGCAGGATGCTCCACGTGAAAGTAAACTGAGATTATTAATGATATATGCAGCAACTCATCCAGATAAATATGACAGTGACAAGCTTGCAAAGTTAATGGAGGTTAGTTTCATACTTATAATGGAATACTAGTTTTTAATTGTTATTATGAAAAATAGAGAAACCATGTTCATGAATTATGAGAATCTTTTGTGTATGTTTTGCAGTTAGCAAGACTCCCTTCTGACGATATGAATGCGGTATACAATATGAGATTTTTGGAGGGATCATCAGAATCTAAAAAGAGTTCAATCAGTGCTTTTTCTTTAAAGTTTGATGTTCACAAGGTATATGCATAGTTCCATTTAAGCCTGCAAATTGGTAGGGCCGGGCGGGTTCGGGTGACTGGTAAAAACGAGTTTTAGCAAAATAAATTTGGATTAAAATGGGCTGTTTCAATTGTATACCAACTTGGTTCAAGTCAAAACAGGTCAACCCAAAAAACCGAGCCAATAAACCAGAGAATTGCACTTTTATATCTGAATGTCATTATTGATTCAGAAAAAGGCCTGGGTTTAGAAAAAACCGTGTTGGGCGGGTTTGGGTGACAGTAGATTTAAATATGAAGCAACATAAAATAAACCAAATTTGATACCGGAATATTCGGTTTGATAACCTGCTACTAATTCTTCTTCTGCTTCTGGTAAATCAAAGGGTAATCGTTCACACTCGGCTAGGGAAGAAATTAGAAAAACTAGAAACCCTATAGGTTGACGCCACAAATTCCATCCCCAAAAACCATATTTTGACTGCGCTTCAACTATATCAACTGTACTTGAACTGTTAGATAATCATAGTAGATGATAACATCACTGTTCCCATCCCTATTGCAAAACCGTACATGAGATTTTCATCTCATACGGCTCCTCAAAGTCACAAATAAATCCAAGGACCCATCCATTATTCTTTTTCTTGATATGTTTGTAGGATAGATAGATATAAAATGAAATCCATTGTAGGGTCCCCATTAGACACTGGAATTCTGTCTGCTATATATATATTGCTTCTGAATTCATCTTATCTTTTAATAATTTAAATTCTTCTTTGTTGAGTAATAACTTAATCCTTGAATAAAATGTTTCTTGTAACAATATAAATAGATATAGATATTTCAACCTAACGTTTTCAATTACGAAATCCAATTATCCAATTAGACGTTGGATTAGTTCGCGAATCATGACAAGAATTATATCTCTATATAGAGAAAGAAAAAAATCTATTTTTTCTAGTGCAATTTCATTCAGTCTTTCTATTTCTTTTTTTTTTTTCGTTCCTATTCTCCTTTCTCAAAAACAGGGGACCTTAAACAAAGTTAAAGGATTACTTCGTTCTTGATAATTATTTACTTAATCGGTGAATAGAAGTATACTCTGGATCGGAATCTGGGAAGTACTCCTTGATCATTTCTACCAATTTAAAGCCCCTAATTCTTTTTATACACAGAAATACACTTACATAATCTCTATTACGAATCCTTTGTGTACCTTAGTGTTCCTAGCTATCCACTCATTTTTATCAATCTACTTTCGGGTAATACATATGGTAATAGATAGTAAAAACCTCAGAAAGTTGATCTTTTGAACCCGCTTCAAGTCATGATGACTAATCAATCAATCTTGGGGTAAAAAGTCTCTAATACTTATATTAACTTTTCTTAACTTTTGTACATAGGAAATGAGATTCAATCTTTTACTGCAAATTTATAAGCCGTTTCTTTCACTCATATAACTATCTGGTTTCCTTCATCAACCCCCGAATAATGAATAAAAAAACGAAAAGATATATTCAACTCATGACACTTCCTTCCTAGAAAGAAAAGAAATAGCGGGAAATTTATGTCTTAACGAATCACACGTAGAGATATTGATAACACACATAGAGTTAATGGTATTTCATAACTAATTGATTGAGCAGCAGCCCGTAGACCACCTAAAAAAGAATATTTATTATTTGAGCCATATCCTGACATAAGAAGGCCGACAGGAGCAATACTTGAAATAGCAATCCATAAAAAAACACCAATACTGAGATCGGCTAGAACAAGGTGATAACCAAAAGGAATTCGAAAATGGGTCGGAGCAAAATGAATTCAGGTTAAAATGGGCTGTTTCAAAAGCATACTAATTTGGTTCAGGTCAAAACGTGTTTGACCTGAAAACCGACCCAGTAAACCGGAGAAATGCACTGTTATATCTGAATGTCATTTCTTCTTGTTAATTCAGAAAAGGCCCGGGTTAAGAAAAGAGCGTGTTGGTGAAGAATCAACTTGGCAGCTATCACGGTTTTATCCTATGATTGAGGTATGAACTTCTTTTTATTATTCTATAATCTTTTCTCTTTTACAGACATAACTAACTAAAGCACACATCACTTGTCAGGAACTTATCGAAAAGCTTAGCAAAAATGAACTACCAAAAAATGATTACCCGTGTATGAATGATCCAAGTCCCACTTTTCATGGGCGATCACAGTCTGAGTCAACAAGAATGGCTGAAGCGCCACCCGCTCATTCAATGAGATCAAGACGTCCAGCAACATGGGCCCGGCCCCGAGATTCTGATGACGGATATTCAAGGTCCGCCTTTATTGTTATTATATTATTAAAATTGCTAGTTTCGTACTTCCTGTGTTATTTTATTAAGTTGTCAAACTAAAGCTGACCCTTTTGCCCTTTTGTTGCAGTGATTCTGTTTTGAGGCATGCATCCAGTGATTTTAAAAAAATGGGTCGACGTATCTTTGTTTTTATTGTCGGTGGAGCAACCAGATCAGAAGTAAACATTTTCTACCTTTTCTAAAAAAATTTGCCGTTTTTACAGCTAACATACAAAACCTTAAATTACATCTCATTGCTCTCAGCTGCGGGTGTGTCACAAGTTGACAAATAAATTGAAGAGAGAAGTTGTTCTAGGTTCTTCCAGTCTTGAAGATCCTCCACAATTCATCACGGTCAGTAATCATGTCCTTAAATTTATAAAACTCGACAAATAGGTTCTTTTTTGCATGTCTGAATTGTTTGTTGGTTAATATACGTTTAATATGAATTTGCAGAAACTTAAGCTGTTGACTGCCAATGAACTCTCACTGGATGATCTTGAAATATAGGGATGCATTTGTCGTTATTGCGTGGTTTTCGGTTTGTAATCATTAATTCAAGTCTCTTATCTCTATTTGACAACTGATGTAATATTTATATCTCGAACATCTTAAAACTTCAGGTTTTGCTTCTAACATTGTGCCCCCCTCGGCTTTAGCAGGTGTGTTTACAGTTTAAAAGATAATTGGATGTGAATAATTGGTTGACCGTAACTTGTATTTGTATCGTCAATATTCATTCCGTTTGTCGTTTGCCTGATAGAAACTCGGCTCATCATTTCGACCGAGCTCTTGCAATGGACATTTATTTCAGTTTTGCTTCATATAATCTTTATATTGATTTGATCTAGTTAATTGGTGGCTAAAAAAGCAAGGGTAAAAAATGGTGGAGCATATGCTTTTGAAAATAGGAGTGATCACTTTTAGATGACTAGATTCCATCCTTTATGACTAAAGTTACATAAATAGTTTTGCATCTTTTTTTTATCTAACTTATGTCTTGTGTATTTATCTCTATACAAATCTACCAATTTCTTGTGCAATGGTTAATTTTCAGTTTCATACAAGCTTATTAAACTCATCAAGAGTCGAAGTCGTCTCTATGAAAACCATACTTTTTAGTGTCTATGGAAACTGTAATCTTATAAGTGACTATATATGGTTTCTGTATAATATGAACGGATAGTGGTTCTATATGTGAACTTGTGGAAGCAGTGTTGGAAAAATCGAGACTATCAGCCAGTAATTGCTAATCGGCCAGTGATTGATCAATTTTTGAGTAATTGGCGAGAACATCGGTTGGAAAAATGGGCCTAGTCGGTGGGTGATTGATCAATTCTTAAGTAGTTGACGAGAAAATCAGTAGTTGGACCTATCGGTCCTAGCCAGACTAAGATGGACCCTAATTACAGCAGTTTGCGGCTAATTTATGCAACTCAAGTAGTTTTTGGTCATTTTCTGGCGATTCCGTATATATGCACATAAAATGCGTGTGTGTGTATATAAATTACATTTTAAAAAATATGTGTGTGTATATATAAATGGTTAATCGCTAGTGCCTTACTTTACCGTCCAACTAGCAACTAACAAGTTCTATAATACCGAATAGGGGTGTTCTAGATGTGATGAGTATATAACTATCAAGAAAATTGAATTTTAGTAATTTAGACCATGACCCAATTGTAATAATTATACTAATAGTTTAATTTGTGTCGCTCCTGACTTTTACTTTACTCGATTTCCCCTCTCAAGGAAGATACGTCTTCTCGTTTAGCTAATAATCAAGTGTACACCATGATGATTATGCGAGTCAGATTGTTCTTGTTAATGAAAATAAATGTTTAAAATGTTATTGGCTATATTGTCGGTATGAATTATTATCTCACCTCCAATTTAAGTAAAATAAAACTTAGAATTTAGTTGATGTAGATTATTAAAAAAAGTATGAAAATAGAACAAGAAAGTAGGAGACAATATTAGCTGTAGCTAGGTTGGAATATAATAGCAATGAAAGTAAACCTACCATAAGATTTGTGAAGGCAAATCTTAATCCACTACAACTACAAAGTACTTGTAGCATTATTTTGATTCCAAATACATCACATTTCAAACTTTTATTATTGGTGGTGGCCCTCTCACTCATTCCGTACAATTTTATGGACCAATTTTATGTAAAGCTCAACCGTTCTTGCTTTGTTTCCTTTCTTTTTGTATTTACCATTTTAAGTTTTCATTTTTATTTTCTACTTTCTAGATAGTACTACTTCATGGGTAATTAATATGTAGTATTATTGAAGTGTGCGGGGCCCATATCCATGGATTTTATCAATGTGACATCTGCCCTGATCCGACCCGACCCAGGTACCCGTTTCCCTTATCCGATCTCTTTCTTTTATGATTTAATATTTATTTATACTTATATTTTACTTTTAATAATAATATATAATTTCCTTCCCGCCTCTTTCTCTCTCTTTCTTTCCGCCGTCCCCTCCCTCTTCCTTCTCTCATTCCGCCTTCTTTTCCCTCTTGTCGCCGTCCCGCCCTTAAGCCTTGTTTCCCTCAACTCTTTGCTTGTCCTTTGGTTCTTCCCGCCTAAGGATGTCTGCAGCTCCACGCGCCAGACTCCTTACATGGAAGCCTGCGTGAAGACATCTTGTTCCTGCGATGCGTGAAGAGGACTCTTCTCGCAGCGCGCTAAGAATGCATGTTCTTCCCGCAATACGCTAAGAATGTATGTTCTTCCCGCGATGCGCTTAGAATTCTAGTTCACGCAGCACGCTAAGGATGTGATTCTTCCCGCAGTGCGCTAAGGATTGTTGTGCCAGCCTTCGCGCTCGCGCACTCAGCCTTCCCGCGCTTAACCCTTGTATCTTCTGTTTAAATCTAGCCGTTTGCTTTTGTGTTGTCTTATCTTTTGAGCCGTTGACCTAACCCATCTAATGTCTGAATAGTTACTTTCGGCGCAGCATGCGCACCAACCCCATTGGTTGACAGATAAAGTGACTGACATAATCTTTTGAGATCTGCTTTTGCCATGCTTGACCAGTACCTTTATCTGATCCGCCCATGCTTTTTACTGTTCCCTGTCAGCTTTATCTTGCCCCCCTGCAGCTGCCATATCTTTTGATATCTTTACTTTTCAGAACTATTTACCGTTGATATCTTTTCTTTTACTTTTTGAAATCTTTTCCCCTTTTTCTAGGGTTTATGTCTCCTAGGGTTTCTCTATAAGTAATAATAATATTTTCCTAACACTTCACACACAAAACACTTAATCTCTCTTATTATCTCTTCCTCCCTTTTTGCTCTCTGCCGTTGTCCTCCTGCCGTCTCCTCTCTTGCCTCCGTCTTCCTCCTTGTTCTTCCCTGCTTTTCCGGTAATATATATATATATTATATATAATAATTTACTTATTAATTATGCTAACTTATAATCAAGACTTAAAACAGATCATTAAAACAATAATCTTAATTATAGGTTAACTTTGCTTGTTTAAGAGTTGATTCTTGCATATCTTTCACCGCATCGTTTATCAAGTGAGTTATCTCGTATCTAATCCCTTTTTATTTTAAATGCTTTGGGATGTTCATGTGTTCATACAAAACTTGAGTCTTAAACTGTTTATGAACTTTAGTCGCGCAGTATCCCATGTGTTGAGGACGTAGACTTGGCTGTTTATTTGTATGTGTGGATCATTAACCGTATGGACGGTCTATTCCGCAGTTTTCATGGTACCATTAGATGAACACGGGAGAACATTCGTTTATGATTTTCTCTTTTGTTTACACATGCACAGTTAGTCTTGTTTGTGAGCTCAATTGTGAGCACTGGCAGTCTTGTCTCTTAGAGTTGGTCCCGATCAGATTACACCCTTGTTGAAAACCAGACATACACATGTTGCGCGCAGATTTATTGTTATCTATGTATTGTATTAAACTTGATTTCTCACCAACACGCAAGTGTTTGACGTTTATTTTAACACATGTTCAGGTTTGCAGTAGCTGTTTTGGAGCTTGTGGACACGTAGGACGTTTTTACTTTTGGACCTAGAATTAAAATGTATCAAGACAAGTTAATGTTGTTTGAATGTTATAATTTATAATATATTGATTTATGTTTGATTTATGTTCTTTATTTTCCCCGCTGCGCGTGCGCGATAAAATGTGTATTAATAAATATTGACACCAATAGTGTCACGAGTAATGAAACAATATGTGGCGCCCCGATGTATAATCCGCCTTTGGTCGGGGTGTTACAGATTGGTATCAGAGCTCGTTGACTTTAGGATAGGTGGTTAGACGTAACGGCCTAGAATACCTAAGAGTCCCTTCTCGCGCATGAGAGAAATCTCATGTTTGCGCGCTTATTGTTAATTACTCGTTATTTATGAATATGCTCGCACTTGCGCAGTATATGATTTTATGTTCTATTTCGCGATATTTCGATTTTGGTTGAATTTCGATTTTTATTGATTTTACTTACATATTCGTTTGTGGGATTTGAAAATCCGAAAAGTCATGGTGATACATGAATAGTTGATTTTCAATTTCCATTTACGATTATGTTCTGAGGTTGGAGACTTGAAAAGTCATGGTGATACATGAATTGTCAACCTCCAATACTCATTTTCTTGTATGTTTTATATTGAAGATTGAAAAGTCATGGTGATACATGAATCGTCAATCTCCAATACTCGTTTGCTCGTATATTTTAAATTGGGAATTCGGAAAGTCATGGTGATACATGAATTGTCGATTCTTGATTCGAATTTGTTACCTTTATTAAGTCTGCATTTAGGGTCATTTATTTTACTTTAACTTTTGATAGCATCTAACTCCGTGAAACCAAGCTTTATAAAGTTATACTTTGCGATAAAACCAAGATATTAACTAAAATTAACTTTTATAGAATGCCTCCGCTATCTCGCCGATTTCAGAGAAGAGAAGCCTCGCGCATGCGTAGACAGCAACGTTCCCAGGAAATGGCCGCCGCAATAGCCCAAGCTTTGAGCCAAAACAATACCAACACCTCGAGTTATAACATTAAGTCCTTTAACGCGGGTAACCCTCCAAAGTTCACAGGTCTTGAAGGAGCCACCGTGATGCTCCAATGGCTCGAAAAGATTGAAAACACTTTCCTCCATACCCAATGCCCCTCAGACAGACGAACCCTATATGCTTCCAGCGTCCTGGAATCCAGAGCGCTTACATGGTGGAATGGAGTAGCTCATGCGCGTGGCGCAGAGGCTGCTTCTAGCATGACATGGGAGGAATTCAAGGAAATTCTTACGCGAGAATTCTGCCCTCCCAACGAAATTAAGCGCCTGGAGGAAGAATTCTGGAACTTGAAGCAATACAGCGGTGAAGCGCGCGAGTACGCGACGCGCTTCCACGAGCTAAGCTTACTGGTCCCTCACCTTGTTACCCCTTCACGCCGAGCAATCGAGAAATTCCTTGGGGGTCTCCCCATGGAAATTCAAGATTCTGTATGGGCCAGAAACCCAGTTACCCTCTCTGACGCCATCGAGTTGGCCGCTGTGCTTAGCGACAACCATGTCAGAGCAGGAACCCTGTTCCTGCGGGGAACTGAGAAGACCAAAACCACCAAAACTGTCCCTGAACCCGCAGAAACCAAACCAGAACCCTCAAACCGTAACAACCTCAAGCGCAGGCGCAAGGCCTATGCGCTTACCAACCCGCCCATTGTCCAGCAACCCGCATACCAACCTCCAGTTTACACGCCTAACCCACTATCAGCCTACCCAACTCCCCCTATAGTCCACAACTATGCCTTAACCAATCCAGCACTCCCTGCCCCGCCAACTAAGAAACCTTACACAGGAAACCATCCCTTTTGCCCAACCTGTAGATTTCACCACCCAACCCAAACCCCGTGTCGACTTTGTAACCGATGTGGCCGTACTGGTCACACTGCTGAAAACTGTAGAGTCCTTCCCGCAAATCCAATTGCGCCAACACCACCAGTCTACCCGCAGAACCCACAATCAATCTACCAAAACCCACGACCCAGATCGTGCTTTAACTGCGGTGATCCCAGTCATTTCCGGAACGCGTGCCCAAGACTACAAGTTCAGATTACGCAAGCGAATCCGGTGAACCAGATTTCAAACCAAGTAACGCGTGGACGAGCTTTTAACATAACCGCGCACCAAGCGCAAGCGAATAATGACGTAGTTAATGGTACATTTTTGCTTAACGGATTTTATGCTTCTGTACTTTTTGATACTGGCGCCGATCGAAGTTTTATTTCTCGCGCGTTTGAGCAGAAGCTTGCGCGACCGCGCAACGATTTAAAAGAAAATTTTTCAGTTGAATTGGCTAATGGTGAAACTGTTTTAATTAACTCCGTGATTAAAGATTGCACGCTTAACCTTAACGAAAACGATTTTCTGATCGACCTCATCCCTATGCCTCTTGGAAGCTTTGATGTTATTATTGGTATGGACTGGCTTACGCATAATCGCGCCGAAGTTATTTGCGCCAAGAAGATGATTCGCATACCTCGAGAAAATGGTGATCTTTACATTTACGGCGAAAAACCCTCCAGTGGTCTTAAACTTATGTCTTGCGCCGAAGCCCAAAGACTCATGCGGAAGAAGTGTATTGCATTTCTAGCCCATGTGGTTAAACCTGTTGAAGAGAAGAAGCTTCGCGATATCCCTGTTGTGCGTGATTTCCCTGAAGTTTTTCCTGATGATCTTCCTGGTATCCCTCCCGCTCGTGAAGTCGAGTTCCGTATTGATCTTGTCCCTGGTGCTTCCCCCGTGGCTAAATCTCCTTACCGTCTTGCACCCGCTGAGATGCAAGAATTGGCCAGCCAACTTCAAGAGTTGATTGCTAAAGGATTCATTCGCCCTAGCTCTTCGCCCTGGGGTGCTCCGGTGTTGTTCGTTAAAAAGAAAGATGGATCGTTTCGCATGTGTATTGATTACCGCGAGTTGAACAAACTCACCATTAAAAACCGGTATCCCTTACCGCGTATTGACGACCTCTTTGATCAACTCCAAGGTGCCTCTTGTTTCTCGAAGATTGATCTCCGCTCTGGCTATCACCAGTTGCGCATCCGCGATGAAGATGTTCCGAAGACTGCTTTTCGAACTCGTTATGGCCATTTTGAATTCTTGGTCATGTCCTTCGGTCTAACCAACGCACCCGCCGTTTTCATGGATCTAATGAATCGGGTGTGTAGGCCTTTCTTGGATAAATTCGTGATCGTGTTTATCGATGATGTTCTGGTGTATTCTAAGACCAAGGCCGAGCACGAGCAACATCTTCGGTTAGTGTTGCAGAAGCTTCGAACCGAGCAGCTCTATGCTAAGCTTTCCAAGTGTGAATTCTGGTCTGATGAAGTACAGTTTCTTGGTCATGTTGTAAACAAGATGGGTATTCATGTCGACCCATCCAAGATTGAAGCAATCAAGAGCTGGATTACGCCATCCTCTCCTTCTGAGATCCGTTCCTTTCTAGGCTTAGCTGGTTATTACCGGCGCTTTATTTCGAACTTTTCAAAGATCGCTTTGCCTTTAACAGCTCTTACGCACAAAGGTAAACCATATATTTGGGGCTCGAAGCAAGAAGAAGCCTTTCTGACGCTCAAGCGTTTGTTGTGTGAAGCTCCTGTTCTTGCGCTACCCGAGGGTAATGATGATTTTGTCGTGTATTGCGATGCATCCAACCAAGGTCTCGGTTGTGTTCTTATGCAACGAGGCAAGGTTATCGCTTACGCATCAAGGCAACTTAAGGTTCATGAAAAGAATTATACAACTCACGACCTCGAGCTTGGTGCAGTTGTTTTTGCCTTGAAGATCTGGAGGCACTACCTTTATGGTACTAAGTGCATCCTCTACACTGACCATAAAAGCCTTCAGCATATCTTTGATCAAAAGGAACTTAACATGAGGCAACGCCGATGGAACGAACTCATCAGCGATTACGATTGTGAGATCCGGTATCATCCTGGTAAGGCTAATGTGGTAGCCGATGCGCTCAGCCGAAAACCCTGCCAACTTAACTGTATCTTGCCGCGCACCCAGCTTCACTTCGCGCCGATTCAAAGCAACCTTGAATCGCGTATTCGTGACGCGCAGCGCGCATCCATCAGTAATGGTAACCTTCGCGCCGAGTTAGCGTGTGGCGCGGAAGCACTCTTTGTCCCTAATCTGAGTGGAATTCTCTGCTATCTCAATCGCATCTGGATTCCCTTTGATGAGAATCTTCGCGCTGATATCCTGAGTGAAGCGCACAAATCTCGGTATTCTATTCATCCCGGCGCTGATAAGATGTACAAGGATTTGCGCATAACTTATTGGTGGCCCGGTATGAAAAAGGATATTGCTGTGTTCGTAGCTAAATGCCTGACTTGTTCTAAAGTGAAAGCTGAACACCAACGCCCATCTGGTTTGCTCGAACAACCTGAAATTCCTACGTGGAAATGGGAATGTGTAGCGATGGACTTTATTACCAAGTTACCTTTGACAGCAAGCAAACATGATAGCATTTGGGTAATAGTGGATCGTTTGACTAAGTCTGCTCACTTTCTGCCCATTCGTGGAAACTACCGTGTTGAGCAACTCGCGCAGCTTTATGTCAAGGAAATTGTCTGCCGCCATGGTACTCCTTTGAGCATCATATCCGATCGCGATGGCCGTTTTATATCTCGCTTTTGGAAATCTCTCCAATCTGCGCTAGGAACTCGCTTGGACATGAGTACGGCATATCATCCTCAGACTGACGGTCAGTCTGAGCGAACTATTCAAACTCTTGAGGATATGCTCCGATCTTGTGTTCTTGATTTTGGGGGTAATTGGGATTCGCACCTGCCTTTGATCGAGTTCTCTTATAATAACAGCTATCATTCCAGTATTGGTATGGCCCCATTTGAAGCACTTTACGGTCGTAAGTGCCGCTCCCCGATTTGTTGGAGCGAAGTGGGAGAAGCTCAAATCACAGGACCCGAACTTGTTCAAGAGACAACTGATAAAATCGCCAAGATCCGTGATCATCTGCTGACTGCCAGGAGCCGACAGAAGAGTTACGCAGATCGTAGGCGAAAGCCTCTCGAATTTCAAGTTGGTGATCTGGTTCTCCTCAAAGTGTCGCCCTGGAAAGGTGTTGTCCGCTTTGGGAAGAAGGGTAAGCTTGCTCCTCGTTATGTTGGTCCATTCAAGATTCTCGCGCGTGTGGGAAAAGTTGCCTACAGACTTGACCTGCCGCCCGCGCTCAGTAATGTGCATCCAACGTTCCATGTATCAAATCTCAAGAAGTGTTTAGCTGACGAGAACCTTCACATTTCACTCGATGAAGTTCAAGTTGATGAATCTATGCATTTCGTTGAGAAGCCTGTTGAGATTATGGATCGCGAGGTTAAGCAAACCAAGCGCAGTCGTATCCCTATCGTGAAAGTTCGTTGGGAGTCCAAGCGCGGAGCCGAGTTTACATGGGAAAGGGAAGATCAAATGAAGATCAAGTACCCGCACCTGTTCTCTGCGCAACCTACTTCGAGATAAATTTCGGGACGAAATTTCTTAAAGTAGGGGAGACTGTGACATCTGCCCTGATCCGACCCGACCCAGGTACCCGTTTCCCTTATCCGATCTCTTTCTTTTATGATTTAATATTTATTTATACTTATATTTTACTTTTAATAATAATATATAATTTCCTTCCCGCCTCTTTCTCTCTCTTTCTTTCCGCCGTCCCCTCCCTCTTCCTTCTCTCATTCCGCCTTCTTTTCCCTCTTGTCGCCGTCCCGCCCTTAAGCCTTGTTTCCCTCAACTCTTTGCTTGTCCTTTGGTTCTTCCCGCCTAAGGATGTCTGCAGCTCCACGCGCCAGACTCCTTACATGGAAGCCTGCGTGAAGACATCTTGTTCCTGCGATGCGTGAAGAGGACTCTTCTCGCAGCGCGCTAAGAATGCATGTTCTTCCCGCAATACGCTAAGAATGCATGTTCTTCCCGCGATGCGCTTAGAATTCTAGTTCACGCAGCACGCTAAGGATGTGATTCTTCCCGCAGTGCGCTAAGGATTGTTGTGCCAGCCTTCGCGCTCGCGCACTCAGCCTTCCCGCGCTTAACCCTTGTATCTTCTGTTTAAATCTAGCCGTTTGCTTTTGTGTTGTCTTATCTTTTGAGCCGTTGACCTAACCCATCTAATGTCTGAATAGTTACTTTCGGCGCAGCATGCGCACCAACCCCATTGGTTGACAGATAAAGTGACTGACATAATCTTTTGAGATCTGCTTTTGCCATGCTTGACCAGTACCTTTATCTGATCCGCCCATGCTTTTTACTGTTCCCTGTCAGCTTTATCTTGCCCCCCTGCAGCTGCCATATCTTTTGATATCTTTACTTTTCAGAACTATTTACCGTTGATATCTTTTCTTTTACTTTTTGAAATCTTTTCCCCTTTTTCTAGGGTTTATGTCTCCTAGGGTTTCTCTATAAGTAATAATAATATTTTCCTAACACTTCACACACAAAACACTTAATCTCTCTTATTATCTCTTCCTCCCTTTTTGCTCTCTGCCGTTGTCCTCCTGCCGTCTCCTCTCTTGCCTCCGTCTTCCTCCTTGTTCTTCCCTGCTTTTCCGGTAATATATATATATTATATATAATAATTTACTTATTAATTATGCTAACTTATAATCAAGACTTAAAACAGATCATTAAAACAATAATCTTAATTATAGGTTAACTTTGCTTGTTTAAGAGTTGATTCTTGCATATCTTTCACCGCATCGTTTATCAAGTGAGTTATCTCGTATCTAATCCCTTTTTATTTTAAATGCTTTGGGATGTTCATGTGTTCATACAAAACTTGAGTCTTAAACTGTTTATGAACTTTAGTCGCGCAGTATCCCATGTGTTGAGGACGTAGACTTGGCTGTTTATTTGTATGTGTGGATCATTAACCGTATGGACGGTCTATTCCGCAGTTTTCATGGTACCATTAGATGAACACGGGAGAACATTCGTTTATGATTTTCTCTTTTGTTTACACATGCACAGTTAGTCTTGTTTGTGAGCTCAATTGTGAGCACTGGCAGTCTTGTCTCTTAGAGTTGGTCCCGATCAGATTACACCCTTGTTGAAAACCAGACATACACATGTTGCGCGCAGATTTATTGTTATCTATGTATTGTATTAAACTTGATTTCTCACCAACACGCAAGTGTTTGACGTTTATTTTAACACATGTTCAGGTTTGCAGTAGCTGTTTTGGAGCTTGTGGACACGTAGGACGTTTTTACTTTTGGACCTAGAATTAAAATGTATCAAGACAAGTTAATGTTGTTTGAATGTTATAATTTATAATATATTGATTTATGTTTGATTTATGTTCTTTATTTTCCCCGCTGCGCGTGCGCGATAAAATGTGTATTAATAAATATTGACACCAATAGTGTCACGAGTAATGAAACAATATGTGGCGCCCCGATGTATAATCCGCCTTTGGTCGGGGTGTTACAATCAATACTTCAATTCATGAAATGAATCTTAAGTTGTGGTTGTACATCCAAAGGTTTGGGCAAATTAAGGTTTTGGTACATTGGTTATATGATATAGGTAACACCCTTTTGTTGAAACATCATTTCTTGCTTTATATCTCTTTCATAACATATGTAACATCAACATAATTGATTGTTATATTAGGAGTTATTTAGTTTACGCTAGGAGAGTATTTTATAGGGAGCATAAATCTACACAACTGATTGTTATAATAAGATTATTTCAGTTGCGTGTTTTTATCGTACGATCAAATGAAAAGGAAGTATTTTATAGTAAATTATGATTTCTAGACTAGCAAGTGTACCTCGTATTATATTATTTTAAGGAAAAAACACGATGTCTTTTTCTATACTTCCTTTTTTCTTTTTCCTCACGTCGTACATTTATATCTTGACAATAGTGACGAATTTTCCTATACACCACGAGCCGACTATGACGAGTTTAAATGTGTGGTCCATTATTTAAATTAACTATGATGATAATTAATCCATGGTGAGATCAATAAGGGTTCAAATTTTATCATGAGAAGATTCTAAGGTTTAGTATTACAAAATCTGTAAATAATAAACACCAGAAATGTATGAAAGGATTGCATTGTGCACCACTTAACAAAATAAACTTCTTGATAACACCTGCTTCTAGTACACTAACCTTCTATCTAATAAAATATAAATCTAATAAAAAGTATAAAGTTATGTAGTGCTTTAGGGTAGTTTTGTTTATTATAATATATACATATGACATAACCAAACAAGTCTTCCAATTTTAGGTTTGTTGGACATTAATTTCGTATTGTATTTCATTATACTAAAAACCGAAATACTTAAACTTTTATGTAATGAGTACCAAATAGGCTAAATACATTTTTCTCCCTTCCTTACCCATTTTATAACGTTAGATCACTCTCCCACGTCCTCTCTTCATAACCAAGAGTAAAAGAGGGTCAAGCGACCTTACACTTTTTCGAATTTTGTATGCTACATATACTAACGAAATTTGATTGACTCGTGACTTATTTGAGCTATGCCTAATAATATCGAAAGTTGAGTGAAAGAAACCAAAAAGTTCTTACTACATTCACTTACTACGGAGAAAACCTCGGACTAAAGTTTTTAATTGATTCCGCAATGGTTTATGTATGAAACAATGGATCATGAATGAGAAAGCCCTTACATAGAAAGAGCTTAGTTACCACACAAGTCTAAAGAGAAAACATTACTTATTGTTAAGGAAAAATTAATATTTTTTTTAAATCACCCCACTTGATTCATGCAATAGTGTGTACTTTATGATCAAAGAATATATGTAATTATATTCATATGAATAGTTCCCTCATTCAAGTCATGATAATTACACTTTATTTCTTTTGAAATTGCAATATAATCATTCCAAATCATACCGTATAGAGGTATCACGTGAGTTAATAAAACACCACTTTAATTTTGTACCCAAATGTAGAAAATTGTATGGCAGCCTTTTTTAATTATTAGGAGGTTGCTTTATTACAAAAGTGGAATTGTGATATACCACCCATTCTTTTTCAATTACTCTCTTTTTTTTTCATCATTATTTTGTTTATCACTCTCTTTATTTAACCAATATTATTATAACTAGTGGGAAGTAGAACAATTACAGAATTAAAAAAAAACAATAATCCATATATGAAAGCTTAGTTTTATTATTATTAATATTAACTAGCACATTTTTTTAAACCTAATGTTAAATCAACACCAATGGTAGAAAAAAAACTCTCAACCAGTTAAGAAGTAACGTCTTTACTATACATCTTATACCACTATAGACCGCATGTCATTGATATCATCTGATACAAGAAAGGTTAGATACACAACACGATACACACAAAAATGAAAACCAACACCTACAATTTGAACATCTAGAAACAATGAAAAATATGCTACGCCTTATTGATTAGTTAAGCGAGTTAAGTTTGGGTTACGCGTAATTCGCAAGAATAAATGAGATTTTAATGTCCTCCACAACCTTTAAATGTGTTTTAATACACATATATAACACTTTCTTTTTTCTTATTTATTTTTTCTATTATATATACAACCAAATACCATCATGTAAATAAAGGAAGAAAAAAAAGGCTGCCATACATTATGATGAAATAAGTGAAGGATTAGAATACTTATATGATTAAATGAATAGGGTTATTATTGTTTAATGGTTGGAAAAGCTGATGAAAACCAAGTATAAAAATATTTCGATTGACCATTTATGATGGGTGATAAGAATATGTGTTATGGTTTATCTAAAATTTGAATAATGTCTCACGACTTACGAAGGCAAAGATCTTTAATTAATACAACCTTTAACGAGCTCATTGTAGCTTAAATCCTTCAAGTGATATTCGTTTTCTTTTAAATTTCAAGGGCTCATTTTTTTTTCTCGTAGAATTTTTAAAACTTCTCGGTGACGACACTGATGCATATATATATATATATATATATATATATATATATATATATATATATATATATATATATATATGTTGGTATGCACACCTTAAACACCAAGACAACTAACAACTTGAAAATGGAACTTATGTGTTGCTTCATGCCGACACCCTTCTTCCATCTTTTGGTTCTAAAACTCCTTTTTTTCTTCAATCATGGCCTACTAGTAACCAGCAACATATATTTGAATAATAATAATAATAATAATAATAATAATAATAATAATAATAATAATAATTTAAAAGAACGAATACTTTGTTTTACCCCTTCGAAGTTGCAAGATATTGCACTTGAGCCCTTCAAAATTTCTAGGTTCCATATTCTTGTAGGTGTAGTAAAAGTGTAAAACACTACCAAAAGTAGAAACTTATTCTCTTAATTGTCTTTATCTTTTCCTTACAAACTAATTCTTAATCATTATCAATAATAACAATCATTGAACATGGACAAAAAAACAATGTAAGCACAAATTGTTACATAGTATTTTCAGAAATTAATAAAAGATTAAGAATTTTCTCTACATTAACTACCTACATGATTAAGAATGTTAGGTCTTCTTCACTCTAGAGACGTTCGTGAACCTCCACGACTGACTGTCTCAAGCTTACCCCCACGAACTTCACTCAACCTCTCATGAACCACACAACTTTTCTCTCTCCTCCCTATCATATAAATAACAGACGTTTGTCACGGATGGTTTATGCACAAATACATTGCGGTTTCCCTTTCTCTTTCACGTTTGCAGAACCCCCCCCCCCTCCTCCATATAAACGTTGATAGGGTCGACGGGCCCATCAAAGATGCCCTTGCAACTATCTTCATTTGATTTTGATTCCTTGTACTCATCAGACAAAAAGGAAACCATCCATTTTAACCTCTAAATATGATCAAACTAAAAAATATGACCCCTTCTATAACTATCAAAGGTGCCAAAAGCTTCTAAAAGAGCAATTAAACAAGTACCCTAAGTAGAACTAAAAGAATCTACATAAAAATCCTAAATAACCTATGAATCAAAATTATCAAAAGCAAGATAAAAACAAAAGATGGGATTTCACAAAGAGGATGCATCAAACATAACCTCATTGAGCACATCATCCTCTCGACTCGCTAACGAGAAAAACTCCGCATCTTTCTCTTCATCATTCGAAAAATCTCGCCTTTCAATTTTAGAATGGGCCGCAATGAATATCAACTTTTGTGCCTTATCGATCCTGTTTCTTGATTGAGCCCATCTACATAAAGATGAGTTCCATTTGAACCCACATGAAGTGGCATGAAGAAAAATCAACCTCACCGCCACTTTCCTTAAACACTTGAACTCGGGTAGATAAGTTTCCCAAACCAGTCTACTACTTTGCGGGTTAGCTATCTTCATCTTACCCGTTACAGGGTCTCTTTGTTTCAACTGAACCGCTTGTGCATACACGGACTCAAGCCCTTCGGTTCTCCATTTCATGAGCTCCATTAACGCAATGTGCGCCTCGTCACGTGACACAAGCCTTGTTATAAGCTTGTCAACATCTTTTTCTTGTTCAGAAGTCAAGCATTTGAAAGGAGGCAAGTATTTCCCACTTATATCCCGAATCAAATAAAACGGATCAAGAATGAAAGCAGCCGCCCACGCCGGATGATAGTTTCTCTTAAACCTTCTATCAAAAACCTTGTCCACATGACTCTCATTAACATGATACTTCCCACACCACTCCTTTACTTTCACTCTAAGCTCCTCCCAAAGCGGCAAACATTGCCCGATCCTCGGCTTTTCTTTCTCGATCTCTTGAGCCATTCCTTTAATTAATCTAACCAACGAATGAACCGCCTCTAACTCATTCCAAAACCGAGACCTTATAATTTCCTCAATCTCCTTCCCGGTTTGATCCTCCAACAACACCATCTTGCAACTCTCATCAAGGAAAACCAATTGCAATGCTCTTGTTGAGCTCAACACATCTTCCACCATTTGAAACACGGGCTCGGATTCAACCCTCCCGAACGGGACCCGCAACAATGCCGCCCTACCGTACTCTTGCAACTGATATTTCAAGAAAGAATGTCTAATTTGAGACTTGGTGTTCACAAAGTTAGCAACTTTCATACATTTTTCAGTCACATTATGAAATAATGGTAACTCTTTGTTAAAATCTTGGATCAACTTACTAACCCCTTGAAACTGACAACAAAGATTCACCATCCAATGATGTTGATTCTCAAGATTCCTTAAAGCTTTACCCTTAAACTTATCAGACACAATCCCAACACATTGTTCCAAATTATTCCCACAAATGTCACAAATTGTTTCCCATAAAACATCCTCAGCATACTTAGAAAAAACATAACCACTTGTAAACACACCCCTTCTAAACACACTAGCCCCATTAGGCAAATTCACACACAAATTAACCAAATTTTCGACATCACCCGAGCAACGATTATTACGATTATTATTACCGTTAACCTTCGGTTTCCACCCGTCCGACGAAATTTGAAAAAACAACGCATCACGAATCCGAGCTTCCGACTCCGCCTTTGCCTCTTTATACTTTAAATTAAGTCGTTCGCCCACGATGTCCTGTCGGGTCAACACGGGCAGCCCGACTTGGTTCAAGAAACTCTTGAACTTTGGATGCTCCAAACTCGAAAACGAAACCGACCCACAATTTTCGTACACCCAATTAGCTAACGACTCGAGTGACGAATCAATTTGGGCTTTCGTTAATGCCCGGCCCGGCGACGATGATCTCGGGCTTTTTAACTTCTTCACACTATCCTCCAACATTGCTAAAGCATCCAAATCTTGTTTCCCACCTGATAACACCACATGTGATTGTTGTTGCTGCTGTTGGTGTTGGTGTTGTTGTTGAGAGTACAACCCGGTCACCCGGGTCGGACCCGAAAATGCCAGAACCGGGTCGGGTCGGATAAGAAACATCAACAGAAAACCTTGGTGGTTCAATCATGGTGATTGGGGCAACTGAGTAAGTGGTCTCTGAGCTGTTACTGCCAAACTTAAACCCACCACCGCCACCACCACCACTCCTCCGTTTCCGGTGGGTTTGGGTCTGAACTGGGTCGGGTCGGGTCGGGTCGGGTCAGGGCTAGAACCCGGGTTAAAGTTGGGGCAAGTACCTCTTTTGAGATGCTCAGAAGCTGTTCTTGAAGGGTTAGAAGCTGAGAAAACAGCCTCACATAAACAACACCGGAGTTTGACAGCTTTGGGCTCACCGGAATCTTGATTAGGAACCAAAATGGGCTCCAAGTGGGCCCAATACCAAGCTCCTTTGCCTTTGATGGCTTTGGTCCGTACCATTATTAACCCTTGATATCTTTTGTTTACAACTTTTACTGCCAGCTCATCGGTGGTTAGCTCCGGTGGTGGTGGTGGTGGTGGTTGGGTGGTGGTGGGTGTGTCAGTGACTGTAGCCATTTTTCAAGAAAATATTCAAGAAAATGAAAAAGATTAATTTTTTTGAAAATTATTTCAAGATTCTATATGGGTTTTGTGAAAAATTGAATCTTGGGTTGAAAAATGGTGGTGGTGATGGTTGGTGTATCAGTGACTGTAGCCATTGTTCAAGAAAATATTCAAGAAAATGAAAAAGATTAATTTTTTTGAAAATTATTTCAAGATTCTATATGGGTTTTGTGAAAAATTGAATCTTGGGTTGAAAAATGGTGGTGGTGATGGTTGGTGTATCAGTGACTGTAGCCATTGTTCAAGAAAATATTCAAGAAAATGAAAAAAGTTATTTTTTTTGGAAATTATTTCAAGAATTTATATGGGTATTGTGAAAAACTGAATCTTGGGTTAGAAAATGGTGGTGGATGTGGTGGTGATGGTGGTGGTGGGTGTATAAGTCATGGTGGCCATTTTCAAGAAAATATTAAAGAAAATGAAAAAGGTTAAATTTTTTGGGAAAATAATTCAAGATTTTATGTGGGTATTGTGAAAAAATGGAATCTTGGGGGTGAAAAGTGGTGGTTGAGGGTGGTGGTTGATGGTGGTGATTGAGGCTAAAAGTGGGTTAGGTTAAGTTTATGTAGAAATGGAATTTTGGGTAGAGAGAGACTACTGACAAAGAGTTCGTGCGGAGTCAACAGGGGGTGTTTTGTGTGTATGATAAAGAATTGTTACTATTAGTTTGGTGGGCTCCACTTCACCTTTTTAGTTTTTTGTGTGTGTAATTTACTAATTTCTCCTCATTTTTTAATTTGTGGATGAATGTATAGGTTTGATATAAGGACATTTAGTGATATAGCTCAAATATACAAGGGTATAGGTATAGTTCTTAATCTTTCTTATAGTATTTGGACATGTATTTAAATCAATTAAATTAATAGAGGATGATTAGTTGAATAGTCAACCTATTTTAGTTTGGGTGTGTCACACCCCGACCAAATGCGGCGGTACATGCCGGGGTGCAACATGATTGAACAAATACACATGACACTATTAAAGTGACAATATTTAAAGTAACACATATTGTTCATACAAATAACATCAAAACATAAGAAATAGATATTGTTCATTCTTCTAATAACCTAGCGGTATCAAAATAGAATGACGTCTTCAAACTCCAACTCAAGTAATAATCAAACTTGTAACATGCATAAAATAACATTTGTCAACACATATGTTGGTGAGCAATTTCATAGTTTTGAGTATATATAATATGAGTGAAATCCACAAACGTATATGAGACTATAAATAAAAGCATCAATCATGGTATATAAAACATATGTAAATGAGGATCCTTTCTAATCGGTAAGAATACCGACATACTTGGATAATGAGGCCCTATTCTACTAGCACAAGGCTAAGTAGTTAGGGGAGCGTATGATCATACTTAATGAGGCTCAACAACAACATAAAAATAAACACTCGCGCACGTAAAGCATATGAGACATATAACACACAATAGAGCAAGTATTCTAGCATCATATACCCTAAAGTTTGTGGTTTGAGAAATGAGTATAATATAAATCATTTTTGTTTGAATAAGTATACATGTTACCCCCAAAAGATAAAAGTGAAAACGGGGGATGAAATGTACTCACGTTAACTAAGTAACTTGAAAGATTGATTCGTGAATAATCGGAGATCGGGTTTAACGAGCAAGACCTAGATTAAACGGGTCTTAAGTTAGTAGGTAGTCTTGGAAGGGTTTAAAATAAAATATGACAAGTAAAGTAAATAAATGAAGTTTACGGTATAAAAATGTAAATACTTGGGAAATTAAAGACATGTTCTAAAAAGTAAATTTACTCGAAACCGGGTCTTGGTATTTCATTCATAATTATTACTCAACCTATGTTAAGTAACTTATGTGGGTTATAATGCACTAATGCAAGACCCTTTGGGTATATTAACACCAAAACAAGGTTTTAATCGAGTGTTCTGATTTGTTAACTTGGGTCTAGATAATTAACTAAACTCAAAGTTAACTTTCCAAAATGTTTTGAGATAACTCAATAAAATCGAAAGACTTAACCAAGTATATAGTTCTATTATGAAGAACCTTAACGTCCGTTAAGTGTGTATTTGGTATCACCGGTCCAAGCTTGTTATAAGATCAAGTTGGATACCGACACACCAAGTAAGTTGATAAAATACTTAAAATTAGTTTAAAATACATTCTTGAAGAAAAGATGAGTTTCGATGGCCAAAAACACACTTGTGTGTCTTAGGCAAGTGAACTCGGTTTAGTTCGGTTTTGGTTCGGTCCTTGACTCGGAATGATACCGAGGATGGTTGCCACATACCCAAATACCATAGAACTATCAAAATGGTTTTAGAAGTTACAATGTTCAAATCTTTCATAAACATGTTTATTTAACTATTTTAAACAAAACTAGTAAACAAAACTATTTAAAACAAAAGCTAGTAAACAAGAGTTCGGTCTTGGTTCGGTCTTGATTCGGGTCTAATCTCGGGATGAAACCGAGACTAGTGACTTCATAACCAACACCATAGAACTCTTTAAACATGAATTAAAACTAAACTACTTACAATATAAACAAAAACATTAAAGGGAAATAGTATAAACAAGACTAGTAAACAAGAGTTTGGTCTTGGTTCGGTCTTGATTCGGGTCTAATCTCGGGATAAAACCGAGACTAGTGACTTCATAACCAATACCATGAAACTCTTTAAACATGAATTAAAAGCTAAACTACTTACAACATGAACAAGACTAGGAAAGCATTAAAGGAAAATAATATAAACAAGAACTACAAAGAGTTCTCCATGTAGCCTTGCCTTGTAGCATATCACCTCCCGAAGAAGATGAAAGCCGAAGGAAACAAGGGGTGCATATTATATATATGTTGTGCCACAAGATATGAATTAATAAGTAACAAACAAGAATTAAAGAAGGTTATTGCTTGATTATTAAGAACCTTAGAGATTAGAGATATGAACTTTATTTGGAAGAGAAAGAAGATGAATGAGCAAAGAATAATGAAGAGGATGGGGTTGTTTATATAGGGAAGGAGTCAAACTTGTTTTCCTTGTTTTATATCAATACTTGCATGTGTTTTTTTTTTAAAAAAGGTTTAAATAATACAATCTAGTAACAAATCCAAAAGGTAAGAGATGATTATGAAACATAAAAATCCAACATTTTATATTAGTGAAAGATTTGGTTTACAAATCGGGTCGGGTTTTGATACAAATACAAATACAAAAAAAGATCGAAAATGACGAATGTTACAGGGTGTGTCCTGTGTGGGGAAATTGCTTTATATTATTTATTTTAGTGTGTGTCTGTTAAATTTGTAAGTGATACGCTTGACAATACTTTTTAGTAACATGATGTTGATTTGACGTTTTAACTAGCAAAAGCTAGTTAAATTACAACGCACATTCTTATCTAGTCTAAGTTATATGAACATTGAATAATCACTCTATTATGTTTTAACTTTAATATTATTTACATTGGTATGTACATAATTTTAAACTAATAATGTAGATGTTATGTTTCATTTAAAAATCTATGTTATAAAAGTTCAAAATATGGGAACCGGTTGATAGTAAAGAAACTAAAAGAAAGGACGAAAAGTAGAATATATGTTTTATTTTCTATTTTATTGGTATATAAAACTAAGCCAGAAAATGACAAATTTGTCACTATTAAGTTCATGACTAATTCCATAATTAGGCACTAATGTTGTATTGAATATTAATTCAGTTTGTTTGGATTGTTATTCTTTGTATACATTGTTGAAATGAAAAAGGTAAAGATTATAGTGACAAATATTGATAGAAACTTTTGAAAGAGAGGTATCTTTCATCAAAAGTAAAGATACACACTTTATTTTTTTCTTACATCCCAAAAGATAACCATATTGGTATTTTAGTATTGTAAAAAGGCAAATTTACGACATATTTTTTCTTGATAAGTGTGCTTGCTTTTTCAAAACATGATGGTAGGAAAATTCAGTTTGCAATTTAGATTATTTACGTTATTGATTCATCTGATCTTCATTTATCGAGTTTAAAATTTTAGGGCTCTAGGCTGGCATGTCTTTGAAAGAAAGCTTGTACATCGTCGTCCTCATCAATCTCGACTCAGAGACCACCCTCAGAAGAAAACATATTATATGTCCTGGAATCCTTATTTTGTCATAGGTAAGACCCGAACCCAAAACTCCAAAACATCCCCTATTAAAAAAAACGTTATGTATTTATTTCACTTGGGCCGGAGATTATTGGCTAGAAAAATTCACATTATCACATATAAACATTTTTTTATTGTAATTGTCTTTTTTAAATATTAACTTATTAATAACTTTAATGAATCTTTCAAATAATATGTCATTAGGTTCACAAAAAAAGAATCATCAAGAATAAATTAACTCAATGGATGAAAGCATTAGCCATTTTAAGAATGATTTGTTGTCTCTAATTATGGTTTGGATACAAAACTAGGAATCTAATCCTTTTAAGCAACAACATGATCGTCTATCTTTGTCATCTTTTAATTGTTTAGATTACATCTAACAATCATATCATAATAATCTAAGAAAGATTGCATTTTTTTAACCTATCTTAAAAGATGTTATTTTTCAAAATATGTAGATAATAAGGTACCTCACTTCGAAAGCATGCACTTCAATATATGGAAAAAAGGCAAATAAAATCATGTGACAATTAATCTTTTCGTGTTGTTAAAAAAAATCTTTTAAGTAAAATATTTGTATATTAGACCAAAAAATGTAAAAAAGTTTGAACATATTAAAGACAAGATAAGGTTATAATTGGGGTGCCTTGTTTCTCCTGAAAGTATTTATATCACGTAAATTAAAAAAAAAATAATCAAAACGTACATCACGTAAATATATTATATTCTAGCTATATTTTAATATATTTTGTATTTTTGTGTTTATTGTTAAAAAGTCGTTTAGTGGCTGTCCATAAGATTTTCTTATAATATTTAATGAAATTAAGATATGTAGATTTATTCATGAATTATTGAGGTTTGTTAGAGTATACAGTATTTATAAAAGTGGAGTGTTTATTTTATTATTTATTTGTTTTATATACACCCACCCATGAGGGAGAAGCTTGGTGGTTCAGCCATCATACTTCTATTTCTTTAATTTTTATAACATGGATGCATTTAAGTAAAATGTTACAGGTTACATAAAAAAATAAATAAACTTAAATTATGAGTCTCATAATCTCATAATTTGACTTGCTGAGACGTTTCTGTTCATTACTTACGAGTCATATAATTTTAAACGTCGCACAAGTTATGTTATTTCGTGGTTGATTTATCTTTGTCCAGTTGATCCAAATTTTTAACTTTAACTCGTGGATCAAATCTGCATCATTTTTGTTTTAATGTTTGTAGAAGTTCTATAAGCTAAGACACTCATATGTCTACCGACTAATTATCGTGATTATTTTCTTTAAGACACTCACGTATAACGTTAATAATTATCGTGATCACTTTCTTTATTATCGTGTTTTCGAGCTAGACACCGTATATCTAATACAAATAACATAGAAAAAAATAAATAAGACATTTTATTGAAAACGAAGCAAAATATTGTAGACGTTTTTATCATTGTTAATGTTGTTATTTGGTTGGTGGGTCTCGTGGGGCAGCATGCACCACTTTTATTTATTGTTTTCTCTCAATTCTTTTCAAATTTTAAATTTTGCTATGTTTAAGATTTGATTTGTGGTTTTATGTCACATGATGTTTTTGTTTTATAATATATAAACGTAATAATGACTTCATGAGGGTAAAGAAGTAACTTACCCATACGCATTTAAGCTTCTCATCTCCAATTTTAATGGTCATTTATCACTTTGGTAGCTTTGCCATCAGTATTCATTAAAGTAGATGTTCAAATTTTAATTCCATCATAAACATATATGTATCACACTAGTAATGAATGGTTTTTTTTCTTTCCTTTTTACTATTTTTTTAATTATTTATTATGATTATTATCCGGTAGGACGTTGTGGGTGTTAAGACAACTTCATATTCAATGTGACAACACTTTTGCAGGCTACGGGGCGTTTTCAGGGAGTAAACCCGTGTCGGTAGGGTGTGAAGGGGTGCCAAGAAGGATGAGCGATAGCCCATTAACACCAGAAGAGCGGAGAAGGTCGGTGGTTTCGCTGATGTGGCTCCAAACAAGGGTGTGGTAGCGTCTCTGTTTGTTCATCGACAACATATAACCTTATAATTATTGTTATAATTATTAAAATAAGTGTACATTATATATGTTCAGAGTATAGAAAACAACCCTGTCATATAGCTATACTAAGAGGGTGTTTGGCTGAGCTTATTTTTTTTTGCTTTTTGGATGGGCAAAATGTCCAAAATGCCCATCCAAAAAGCAAAAAAACTTCAATTTGGTGTTTTTAGGTGTTTTTGAAGGGGGCATTTTGGACATTTTGCCTCTTCAAAAAGCAAAAAGCAAAAAAAAAAATAAGCTCAGCCAAACACCCCCCTAAGCTTAAGTAAAGATGAAGTTTGACGACAAAAAATAAGTTGTTTTTGGTTAAATTGCGTTAATAATCTTTGGCTAATGGTTCTAAACAGGCTATAATTAATGGAGAGTTAGGACCATTATTCATTTATAATTTTCATGGTGGATAAATTAATTGGTCCATACATAACATAACCAAAAGTTTTAAGATGGGACAAGTTTAATTCTTTTCAAATACCATGAATAAAGGTTTGACATGTAGTTGGAAAACTAATAAATGCAACCACATGAAAATTGATATGTTCCCATATAGTGATAATAGATTTAAGTTTCATAAGTAGTGCTATAGTGTAAACTTTTAATTAGTGGTGCACCTAATACATTTTGTGTATGTAATTGACCACTAATATAGTAATATTCAACATTAATTCCAACTCACAATAACCATTCATGAGTGGGATGTAAACTCTTTAACATTCTATAATCCTTTTTTTTATTAAAAAGAAAGAGAGAAATGACACTATCAGAAAATCAGGGTGTGCATTAAACAAAAAAAATGAATTGACATAACTATATCGAACAAAAGGCAATTGTTTAGTTTTATGTTTTTGGTAAACATCGAATTTTTGAAGTAGCCAAAATTATAGATTTTTTTATTCAAGTTAATCTATAATTTAATAAATTGTGTAACCCTAATAGCCTAAATGCATAATAGTCTATTAGTTATAAATAAAAATAATAGACCCTAAATTTATTATTTTGGGCCACAAAATTTTTTGCCCAAAATGTTAAGTTCTAATGGGAAAAATCAAACCCGGTGTTCAAAAACTCAAAAATTAAAATTCGACTTTTGCTCAAAATCAACCCAAACCGACCCATAAACGCCCATATATTTAACCGAATTTTCTTAATTTGAGAATGTGATTAATTTGCCCTCAGTTGAGTTTTATTTTTCAATAACCTAGCAAATAACCAATTCTTCTGGATAATAAACATGTGATCATTGACATAATGAATATATTATTATAATAATATAATCAAAGGGTCCACATGAAGGGTAAACAAACCCTCAAATATATTCTTGAATTCTTATAAAATGGGTATCATTTTCATACTAGATTGTCTAATATAAATTTTTTTAATAAATCACGCCACACATTATAAAACATTGTTTTAGGATTCATATATGTGTGTTGTAGTTCAATTACATCCTGATTTGTTATGCCACATATCATACATGTTTGTACTAAGTAATTTCGCGTTACTCGACATATTTTATTTCGTTAGGTCTATGTTCGTACATTATAATTAGCGAATAAAGGTTCTAAACTTTTAAATATCATCTTCTTATGAGAACCATTATGGCATGTCAAATATATTTAAGGCTTAGTAATTTATTTGTGGCTCTAGACTTTTGGGCCGGATGCCTCTTTTGGTTTTTGCTAAAAGTACTTCTATGGCTTAACATATTGGGCCGGGCCGTCACACTTTAGTCCGCTAGTAACACATTTGAGTTATTTTTTTTTTAAAGTTATTGAATGGCCCATGAAGTTTCTTTTGCATTTAACTTATTCATTCATTATTTTGAACTATATATTTATTTATCGTAGAATATATTAAATACCCCTATACACTTTTATAAAATATTGTGACAATGATAAAAACAATTGGCCCAAACCTCTTAAGAACTTTGTAAATTGAGTTAATAGACATGATCCTAAGACCGAAACGTTATGAAAACCGATAAAAACAGTTCACTGATATATTACTGATGAATACTCTCGCAAGTTGTTGCTACTCGGTTATTAGAATAGTATGAAGTTGCAGTTGCAAATAGTACGTATGAATATTACAAAGAAAGCGTCACATTCTCTTATATCATTCAATATATCATAAATAAACAGAAGTTCATGACATAAGTGTCACGTTCTCTTATTTCATTCATTCAATATATCATAAATAAATAGAGGTTCATGACACAAGATTTCATAAAACGTTCATTCGTTAATCCACCGTGCGAATCAACTAACGCAGGTTTCTGATCTACAAAAGAAGACGATTGATTATTCCGACTTGATATCTCGTACATAAGCATATGATCCGTTGCCTTTTGAGCCATCTTTCGACTAAATTACATCAAATTAATAAAAGGATTTTTGGTAAATCAAATTTATACAATTAAGCTTGCAAATCTAAAAATCCGACAAAATTTATACGTACTAATATTAATTAATACATGTATGTCATTTAAAAGGGGGCTGTGGCGCAGCTTGTTAGCTGATTACTAGTCTATTTATTGTAATTGGATCATTTGTGAAATTAAATATAAGCTGCTTATATATACGAAAAATCCAAAAATTGATAACACCCCTCCCATCCGTACCTAATGTTTGGTTAACTACCAAATTATCACCGATTTAATATATATTAACCGCTAAAATTGATGTGTATAAAACTGAAATTGCTTCTCAAATTTCGTATTCGAATAAATATAAAGATTTATGTGGATTAAGATTGATGTACATGCGTACCTGCTGCTGCTTCTTTTGCATGAGTCACTTACGGTACCTGTAGCCCTAGTAAGAGTACATAACAGACACAACTAGCATCACATCTAGTGGCGGAGTCAGAAATTTTTTCATATGGGTTCGGTATTTTTTGGTGTTCAATTTTTTCCAGAAACAAAGTTTTCGGGCCCGGGTGAGTCGGGTCCATCATTCAGCCAAATAAATAAAACACAATATCACAACCATAACAAAAATATATCATCAACATTAAAATAAAATATAAAGTTATAGTAAATAAAAAGGCTTACGTATTATAATTGTTTCATACGCATTTTCATGTAATTTATTATAATAATATGTATTATAATAATCGTACCTAAATACATGTGTTTGTAACAACAAATTTACATATATAAGATCATAATATTACATATAGTATATTAATATAATTAAATACGTACAATAAATATATAAAATGATTGTTTGTTAAGAGTTTTACGTACGTGATGTGATCAGTGGCGGAGCCACATTAAAGCCACCGGGTTCGGCCGAACCCGGTCCATTTTCGGTTTTATATATAACTTATAGGTACGATTAACGAGCGAACCCATTCTTTTCAGCGAACGAACCCAGTTTCACGAAATTTCCAGAAACATTTCACCGTTCGCCGGTGAAAAAAACAAAAACTTGAATTTCAAAGAGAGACAATGATGTCATTTTCTTCATCTAGTATGTCGTCGTTTTAGTAACACTTTAAGTACATGCTATTTATTTTTAGTGCACCCATGGAGAAAAAGATGGTTTGAGGAGTCTTCTCAATTTCTCTGTGCTCACAAAAAATAGATCCAGACAAATATTGGTTTTATTATAATAATATCTGTAGCCATATGTTGTTTAATGGTCATCATCATTCATCTATATTTATTTTTATTTTTTTGAACGATTGAAATATTTTTAAAAAACTCTTATACCTAGCAAGAAGCTTGAAACGAAGGAACGAACGACACCAAACTCATTTTTTTAAATGTAAACTTACACAAACTCGACCAATCAAGTTTCTCTTGTCGGCCCTTTTTTTAAATCCATGAGAATGTACCCCTTTTAATCTCCTCTATCATCATTTTAAAAATGTATTTGAACTAATCAGATGGGTAGCGGTAATATGATTGATGCTTGCATTTGCTATATTGAAAATGAGTTGTTTCTGATAGTCGCAACCGAAGATGTTATGATTCGTTTTCAATACATGAAAATGCGTATGAAACAATTATAATACGTAAGCCTTGTTATTTACTGTAACTTTATATTTTATTTTAATGTTGATGATATATTTTTGTTATGGTTGTGATATTGTGTTTTATTTATTTGGCTGAATGATGGACCCGACTCACCCGGGCCCGAAAACTTTGTTTCTGGAAAATAATTGAACACCAAAAAATACCGAACCCATATGAAAAAATTTCTGACTCCGCCACTGCAAATCACTGACATTAGCTCAACAAATCTCACATTCACTAATTCAAATCAACAATCAATAAGTAAACTAAACTTAATTAACTAATCTCAACACATATCACTCAAACATCACTTAATTAGCTCTAACTAAACAAATCATATACTTCCGAACTGGAATCACACAAAAGCAAATCAACAATTAATAACTAAACCGAATTCAACCAACTAATCTCAATGCATATCACTCAAACATCACTTAATTAGCTCAAACAAAACAAATCAAACACTTCCAAACCGAAATCAAACAAAATCATTAATTGAATTCAACAATCAGAAGTTAATTTGAGCTAGTTAATTGATATCTGATTGATATGTGTTGAGATTAGTTGATTGAGTTCGGTTTAGTTATTGATTGTTAATTTGATTTAATGATTTTGTTTGATTCGGTTTGGAAGTGTTTGATTTGTGTAGTTTGAGCTAATTAAGTGATATTTGATTGATATGTGTTGAGATTAGTGGATTGAGTTCGGTTTAGTTATTCATTGTTGATTTGATTTAATGATTTTGTTTGATTCGGTTTGGAAGTGTTTGATTTGTGTAGTTTGAGCTAATTAAGTGATATTTGATTGATATGTGTTGAGATTAGTCAACAAATCAGAAGTCAACATCAGTTAACAATCGATAACGAAAACCGAACTCAATCAACTAATCTCAACACACATCACTCAAACTACATCACTAAATTACGTCATTAAATTAACCAAATCAAATGAGTTAACAATCACAACTCACTACATCAGGTCAACAAATCTCACATCCACTAATCTCAATACATATCAATCAGATATCAGCTAATTAGCTCAAATTAAACAAATCCTACACTTCCGAACCGAAATCAATAACTAAACCGAACTCAATAAACTAATCTCAAAACATATCATATCATCACTTAATAATTACGTCATCAAATTAATCAAATCAAAGTATTCGAGACGAGCAGTAAAATCACTAAACCGAACTCGATTCACTAATCTAAACTAAGGGTGGCAAACCCAACCCAAATGGATTGTTTTGGGTCAAGATGGATAAACTTTAAAAGTAAAATGGGTTAGGATGGATCATAAAAGTTCTTCAAGTGGGTCAGGATGGGTTGGAAATATACAAGTGAGTTTCATTTGTAGGTTAAAATGGGTCAAAACAAAATATCCAAGTTATCCAAAATTTATCTATTTCAAAATACCCAAACTATCACGTGCGAAACAAAACTCATCCGAAACCCAAAAAACGATAAAAATAAACAAAAACCCCGAACCGACTAAAACGAAACAAAAACGAAACTGAACCAAAATAGAAAAACGACCAAAACGAAACAAAAAAACGGGATTGAAACCGAAAAACTGAACAAAACGAAACAAAAAAAAAAGCGAAATGCAACCGAAAAGCTAACCAAAACTAAACAAAAACACCGAATCGACCAAACCGAAACAAAACTGAATCAAAATAGAAAAACGACCAAAACGAAACAAAAAAACCGATATGAAACCGAAAAGTTGACCAAAACGAAACAAAAAAAAAGTGAAATGCAACTGAAAAGCGGACCAAAACAAAACAAAAACACCGAACCGACCAAAACGAAACAAAAAAACCGAAACAAAACTGAATTGAAATAGAGAAACGACCAAAACGAAACAAAAAAAACCGATATGAAACCGAAAAGCTGACCAAAACGAAACAAAAAAAGCGAAATGAAACTGAAAAGCTTAAATCAATACAAAACAAAAGCACCGAATCGACCGAAACAAAACAAAAAAAAACAAAACGAAACTTAATCGAAATAGAAAAACGACCAAAACGAAACAAAAAAAGCGAAATGCAACTGAAAAGCTGACCAAAACAAAACAAAAACAATGAACCGACCAAAGTGAAACAAAAAAACAGAAACGAAATAGAAAAATGACCGAAACGAAACACAAAAACCGAATTGAAACTGAAAAACTGACCAAAAGGAAACTTAAAAAACTAAATGCAGTTTAAAAACCGGACCAAAACGAATCAAAAACACCGAACCGACCAAACGAAACAAAAAAACTGAACCAAAATAGAAAAAATGATCAAAACGAAACAAAAAAAGCGAAATGCAATCAAAAAGCTTACCAAAACGAAACAAAAAAACTGAAACGTAGCCGACCAAAATAAAACAAATGAATCGAAACGAAACAAGAAAAACGAAATGAAACCGAAAAAACTGACTAAAAGAAAACAACACTGAAACCGAAAAAACCGAGAAATCGAAACCGAAATCATTGAAACCGAACAGATACCGAAACCGACCGAAATGAAAAAAACAAAACCGAATCGAAAAAACCCCCGAAAAACTTGAACCTGAACCGGTACGAAACAGTTTTTTTTTTTTTAATGAACGAGGATGATGGGGGAAACATTTTAGTTATTTTACATTTTGCGTTTTTTATTTATATTTTGAGTTATTATTTTTTTAAATATTTTTTTGAGGGATTTTTAAAATCCTTTGTATGTCAACCTTTATTTGGGTCAAGATGGGTTAGTTTTACCCATCGTGACCCATATCCATCCTAAACCTCTATTTCAAATATCCATCCTGACCCATCACCCAAATCCAACCCAACCCAAATCCAACCCAACCCAACCCACTCTCGTTGCCACCTCTAATCTAAACACATACCAATCAAACATCACTTAATTAGCTCATAAACCTAATCAAATTAACCGCTTACTCGAACCGAAGGATACGAAACAAGCTGCAGCGGTCCAACGACGAGAACGAACACGCGCATTACATCGAGACAGCATTTCAAGTTCTCGGTAACCGAGAACCTAACCTTCGGTTGGATCTTATACGCGGTGACGTGGTTATGGAATAAGAGTTCGGCGAAGAGAGGTGCGGTGGTGAAGATAATAACAAGGAAGAGAATGTTGTAGCAGTATAAGATGTAGTCGGATTTAGTGGCGGTGTGGTTGAAACCATAGGGTTTCGAAGGTGGTTAGAGGACGGTTTATGTCGGTTGAGGCTTCGGTAACATTTTGTGGCGGTGTGGTGTGTGGAGTGTGAATTGTCAGTTTGTTTTCGGTTATATATTGGGGCCAACTGGTGAACAGAGTCACTGAGTCATCAGTTGTTTATAACAATATAATGATAAAGTTCGGTTACCTGGGTAATCTGATGGTTGAACTCATACACCCATGATCATAGACGGTGCTGGTAGCCCAAGCCTATAATATTATATGTGTGCGTGAAGTGATTTGGTGCGTTTTTCAGCTAAAATCAAATCAAAAATCAAAACTTCGGCTTTTTCAGTTCGGTTTCGATATTTTCGGTTTTTTCCATTTTAGCTTGAAAATTTTAGGTTTAAATTTTTCTTGGCAAAAAATAATAAATTTAGGTATAAATAATTTTGTTAATTCCAAAATAATACACTATTATACATTTGACCACAAATATTTGAATTGCATACTTATTAAATTCTTATAAATTACTTATTAAAATATGAAAAACAAAAATTTAGGATTTCGGTTTGGTTTTTTGGTTTCTTGCACACCCACCCCTACACAATATTTTGTTTCGGGGAAATCGGCTGCGTGAAGGCCAGCTATAGTAAACCATGGTTTCTAGTTTGGATCGGATTAGAATTTGAGACCTTGCGGCATCCGGCATAAACTTTCGCTTCCTTCTAATTTCAGTTAAGCTAAAGCTCATAGTGTGTTAATTAAACGACTATTAAAGAGATTTGGAATTAACATTTATTCTTTTGAAGGGCTTCTGGAATTTACTAGGTTATAATTATATTTTCCAAATAGTTTGAAAATATCTTAATCACTAAGTTCTGCTTCCAAGGAGACCCCTCGTCATGTGAGAGATGCCATGTAGGCAGCCACATAGAATCAATGGGCATCCACACTGATGTATATCGGTCGGCCTTAATGAGTACAACGCATTATATGCTACACAAAACTCGTGTTCATATATAAACTGTACATCTAATTTGTGTTGGGGTCTTGCTAATGTGAGAAATTAATTGATGTACTCTTATGAAGTTGATCTCATACACAAAGTGACTTGGGCATCAAAGAAGGCTAAATAGGCTCCAACTTGCCTAATCTCTTAGCAAGTTACTTTTATCTTCACGGGATGCATCGTTTTAACATCAATAGCATGACAAAGTTTCTAACAAAACATAAGAACATGAATCAATCCTAGCACCATTCATATGTCGTTGGCTACAGAAAAGAAGAGCAAGAACTTTAAAGAATGCTCAAAAGGTTCATAAAGTTAAAGATTATTTGTATATGCTAAAAAAAACTAAAATATTTTTATGCAAAGTATAGATGTAACTGCATTAACACACTAATGGTATTGTGTCTTTAAATGGATTTTGAATGGCGTAAAACTAGGGAGGATTGACGTTATTCTACGCTGGAAGTACTTGAACATGGTAAATTATTAATAAATTATTTTTTTATGTCAGATATCATAAGTTTACATATATTTATAACAAAATACGTGAATATCTACTATAAATCAAGATGATACATGTTCAAATACTTAACCGAGTTGGACCGCCTAGCTCTGAGTAATGTTCACCAAATTAAGAAAACTCGCTTCAACACCAACTGAATACCGAGTACTCAGGCGCATAAACCAATATTTAAAACATTGGTTTTGAAAGAAAAAGATAATAATTTTAAAACCTTATCCGGTTAAAAAAAACCCGACCCGTATTACCCCTGAACACATAAGTTACCTTCATCTTATCCCGTACAGAATCCACACACGATGGCGGTCAATCTCAATTCCACGACATGCTCCTCGTATCTACATTCACCTCAGCCATCTCTTAGGTAAACATGTTCCTCGTATCTCCTCGTATATGCATCAACCTTATATTCCATGCAATTAACCGTTTTATTTATTTCTTAATTTAATTTAAATATTTAATCCACAGCTTCGAGAATAAAGTTTTCGTTGGATTAAGGCTTCAATCTCCCAGTCAGATTCGTCACTAATACTTTCTCTTATCTTATTATTATTATTGTTATTATTATTATTATTATTTGCTAAATGTTTTATATTATTCTATAAACCAGATTCTTATGGAATTACTAGGCCTGATTTGAGTGCTGAATTGCACAAGAAGATTCACAAAAGCATTGAGCCTAGGTGTGTATATATTCTTAATTTTTTATACATCAATCATGTGGTGGGCACGGTTCGGTTTTGGGCTAATATCGAACCAAAAATTGAAACTTTAACCGTTTGGTTTCGGTTTTTTTGGTTCGTGATTTGGGTTTGTTTCGGTTTTGCATTTGAGCTTGAAAATTTCGGGTTAAGAAAAAGAGTTTGTCTCAAAATAATGAATTTGGGGCTAAATTGTTTTGTTAATTAACTGGTTAGTATCCTGTGTACATGGAATGAATAAAATATAGTGTAATCGTCAATATATGTCTTTAAAAATATGAACTTTGACATTTTTTAAAACATTCTTTTTTCGATTAATCATAAAAAGAAAATAACTACTGTTTAACATGATTTTGAACTTGATGATATTTGGGGTCTTAAATAGAAGTTTTTATGTAAAAGAATAGTTTATTTAGAAAATTCTTATTAAAAATGTAAAATTTTATCGATTACGATGGTGTATACGTGATAATTGAGTTGTTATTCATTGATTAGAATTGAATGCAAGTTTGATTATAAGATTGGAAAATTTTGAATTTTGAAACTTGAAATTCTTTATCAAAATTGAAAAGTTGGATATATTAAATTTTTATTAATATTTAAGGAAAATGAATTTTGAAATTTTAACTTAAATTTGAAAGTTTGACATAATTATATTCGTTAGATGGAAATTTAGAGTATTTTAGAACAAAAAGTTGAAAATGAATTTGATGGTGACCAGTGGAAAATCGTAGTATTTGAGCTAAAGTATACATTTGGGCTAAAGTATTTGAGTTACATATTTATTTAATTTTCTTTATAAATTACTTAAATGAGAATCTATAAATTCGGTTCAGGTTTTACCAAAACATAAAATCAAACCGTCAGTTTTGTTTACGTTCAGTTTTTTTCATGCACGCCCCTATTTACAGGATTGGAATTAAGCCAGCACGAGGACGAATCACAATGATGCCGATTGGTACACCAAGAGTACCCTATAGGGTTCCAGGTGAAGGTACTTGGCAGTGGGTTGATTTATGGAATGCCCTTGTAAGTAATTGCACAGACATTATAATTATTTGTGTAATCCCAAACTTGTTAATGCTTACTTATATAAATGAAACCGATTTTGGTGCAGTATCGCGAACGCGTCATCTTTATCGGACAAAACATAGATGAAGAGTTTAGTAACCAAATATTGGCAACAATGTTATACCTTGACAGTGTTGATAACTCCAAAAGAATGTATATGTACATTAATGGCCCTGGTGGTGATGTGAGTTCTTTTTCATTATTATTGTTATTATTATTATATTATTATTATTGTTATTATTATTATTATCATCCCTTTAGAAATATATTTGATATATTATTAAAAATTTTATAAATGTTTTCAGCTTACTCCAAGTATGGCTATATATGACACAATGCAAAGCTTGCAAAGTCCGATCGGTACTCATTGTGTCGGTTACGCATATAATCTAGCTGGTTTTCTTCTTGCAGCTGGAGAAAAGGTAATTTTAAATTTTGTATATCAATTTGCAAGATGTTTTTTTAATGATTTATTGTTTTAATTATTGTGAAGGGTCAACGATTCGCGATGCCACTTTCAAGAATAGCTTTAGAGTCACCAGCTGGAGCGGCTCGTGGTCAGGCTGACGATATTCGAAATGAAGCAAACGAGCTTTTGAGAATTAGAGATTATCTTTTCAAGGAGTTGGCTGAAAAGACGGGTCAACCGGTTGAGCAGGTTCACAAGGACTTGAGTCGGACCAAGCGGTTCAATGCTCAAGAAGCTTTGGATTATGGACTCATTGACCGAATCGTGAGACCACCCCGTATTAAAGCTGATGCACCACGCAAAGAAGCCGGTACAGGTCTCGGTTAATGTACTTGTCATTAAAAACCTTTCATTTGTGCTTTGTGGTATTTAGGATTTATTATTATGAAACTGTCAAGAACTGTATTTGCATATTGTTTCATATATGAATATATGAAACAGTAATTAACGTTGCTCGTTACATATGTAATTTATTTACTATAGAAGATGACAGAAAAAGGAAAATAAGTGTCGTTCCTGAGTACTAACGGTTGCCCGTCACTATCATCGGTTAAAAGCGTGTTAACGTCTTCACACATAACCTTGCAGTAGCTGCAGACACTCGGGCAGAAAACAAACTTATAGCCGCCATATATACTTTTCTCAATCTTAAACCAGTTATCCAATGTTTTTTGCCCCGGGTTTCCTTCAACGCCTCCAACGATGACAACATATTCGTTTATAACTTCATTATAATTCAACTTCCATACATTCGACTCGTGACAGTTGTTGGAGCCCGAGAACTTGATGTTAACATCTGTGGAGAGACGGATCACGTTTTTCTTGGGGTTGACCGGAGTGAAAGTCAACGATAGGCCCTTTTCTATGCCTCGGGATTGTGCAACAACAACGGGACAAGACTTGTTTTTGACGTGTGCGAGAATGAGTCCGCCAATATAACCGTCTCCGTCCGCTGGTTTAATGTAGTATTTGTCCCCTGCGCGGAGGGGGTTTTGTTGGGCATCGAGCACGGGCCCGGGCTCGAGATCGGGATTGGGAACAGGAGCTGAGTTGGCAGCTAAGATGAGTGCAAGTGAGAATAAGATTATTTTTTTCATTTTTAAAGTGTTGGTGAATGATGAAAGATTAAAGGTGTTTATAGATGGTGTGAAGTTTGCTAGTTTTAGATCCAAAAACAATAATGTTGGTTTAGAATTTTGATAGTTTAGACTTTTTGACTCAAAAGTCAAACTTGGATATTGTTTTTGACTTGTAATGGATGCTGTGCTGGAATCCCAATAGTTGAAAGCAGACAATTGCAATATGAATATTCAACCAGAACAAGTTGACATCCATATCCAAACAAAAGACCATGATGAAGTACCCTAATCACTTCTTTAAAGTTAAGCATGACTAATTACTGGAGTGGTCAAATAGGTTTAGATCAAAACTAGCGCCGATACTAAAACCAAATCGTCGTATTATTCTAGCCCTCAAAACCAAACCTTCCGTTAATTTGGTTATCAGTTATGTTTGGCCGTTCTGGTCAGTTATTGATTAGTGTAATAATCTACTTTGTGGTATTAATTATGGATTTATTATTTGTCAGTAGTAAAAAAGCATCATGCAACTATCAAGAACTTTTATTGTATATTGTTTCATACATATCGAATTTATTCGAGCATCGATGGAATAGTAAGACTGGTAGAACTAGTGAGTATGCCAGAAGACGAAAGACGCAGGATCATTGATGAGTACCAAACGTCGCCATCCGTCTTTGTCGATAACTGTTCCGACGCCTTTGCACTTAACCTTACAGTAGCTGCAGACACTCGGGCAGAAAACAAACTTATAACCGTCGTCATTAGCATTCTCAATCTTATGTTGTTGGTTTAGAGTTTTGATAGTTTTAGACACAATATTAAAGTGGTGAAAGTGGTGAATTTGGATATTGTTTTTGACTTGTAATTGATGTTTTTAACAACTAAAATGTATATAATTAACTACAACATGTTGGCTTTATTCTTGCAGCTGGAGAAAATGTAACTTTGAATATATTATGTAGTGTATATTATTTAGTAATGTGTTTTCTGATTCGACGTGTAACGAGTTGTTCTTGGACATCTTGTTGATAACAAACACAATCCAATGCAATAGATTGAATGAATAAGATGTGTATTAGAACTAAATAAAAGTTTAATGTACTTTATGTGATTATTCATATCTCATGTATTTATATTGCATTGTAACATTGAACATGATGGAACTAAACTACCCCCCAACACTTCCTTAAACTTGAGCATGGTAAACTAGGCGTGTCGCGCTGGTTCAGATGACGTGTCAGAATGGGTTGGTACTAGTTTTGAGCAAAATAAGTTGTCAAAACGGGTTCTAGGAAAATGTAGATGAGGTGAGATTAGTTGTTTTAGATAAAAGTTGAAAATCGGTTCATATGCTATATTTTTTGTCTTTTAGGACTGTTTGGGAAGGCTTTGAGCCCCCACGAATCGGAAGTGATAATTTCAATTAGTGGTTTCTATTTAAGCATTTGTGTTTAACCGGTTTTTGGAATGGGTATGGTATGGTTATAAATTGGTTAATTGAAGGGTTGTACTAACTTAGTCGAAGGGTATCGTAGAGGTAGGGTACGTCAAACTCCAGTACAACCTTTTACTTATTACATTATTATTGTCTACTAACAAAGGCCCACTGGCGCGAGGGGGGGGGTGTTGTGGAGGTAACCCCTACCGGGCCTAGCCCAATAAGGTTAGGGTTTCTGGTTTCATGATGTTGACCATGAAGTTCCTATATAATGAGCATTTATCTTTTATTTGAAAGAAGTTCCTCTTGGACCCTTGGCCTCCAAACATATTTTTGTGTTTGTAAACAAGAGGAAACTCTTTGCAGTCACCCTCGCTCCCTCACTTTTCTATGGCAGATCTCGAGCAAGCGAAGACGATGAAGTCGTGGGTTCGTTCATCTCGTAGATCGACGAACATTGACATGGATCCGACCCGGATCCATTCCTTGTTTCTTCATTGGCGCCTTGTTTCATGCGTTGCAAAGTACTCACGTAAAAGAAATTAGTCAAAAAAAATTAGTTAAGAAAATCATGTATGACTATTAAAGAAATACACGCAAAGTTTATAAAAAAAAGTGTTGCTTAATATTATTTTTAAATTTTTAGCTTTTAAAATCTTGAACTTAGTTGTGTAAGATTAACTTTATATTGATATTAAAAAAAGTCTCCTCCACCTTCTGTAAACTCTCCGCCGTTACAAATGGAGGGGCGATACCTTTTTCAGACTCCCCTCCGTTAAAAAGGGAGGGGAGATACTTTTGCAGTCACCACCATTGATAATGAAGGAGAGATACCTCGCACCTCTAAAAGTTCTTACATTCTCTAACTAACTCCGACACCCCTGTATTTTCAACCCCCAAATGATTAATCTTTGTAATTTAGCCCCCTTTAAAAAAAATCATCTTTCACCACCTATGCCCCTATGGTATTATTGATAGTTGCCTATGCACACACATCAAACCCATGCAAGTTTAACAACCATAAACAACTTTATTCAAACATAGATAAACCAGCAATTAAGATTGCTTGTTACATATATAACTTATTCGAGCATCTAAGGAACAATAAGACTGGTGGAACTAGTCGGCATTCCAAAAGACGAAAGACGCGGGATCATTGTTGAGTACCAAACGTTGCGAACCATCTTCGTCATCAACTATTCCGACACTCTTACACATAACCTTACAGTTGCTGCACACACTTGGGCAGTAAACTAACTTATACCCGTCTTTAGTTTTCTCAATCTTAAACCAGTTTTCCAATGTTTCTGGTCCCGGATTACCCTTATCACCTCCCACCATCACAGCATATTGCTTCATAGCCTTGTCATATTTCACCTTCCATACGGTTGACTCGTCGTCACAACTAGTGGAAGCTAAAAACTTTATGTTAACATCTGTGGAAAGACGGATAACGCCTTTCTTGGGGTTGACCGGGGTGAAAGTCAATGGGAGGCCAGTCTCGTCGCTTCGGGATTGTTCAACACCAGCTGGACAAGGCTTCCTGTTGAATTTCACTGATAGGAGTCCCCCATTTTCACCGTCTAGAGCCGCTGGCATAACATAGTATTTGGCCCCTGTGTGGAGGTATTGTCCATAGTAATCGAGCACTGGATCAGGAGCATGAGCTGCATTGGCGGTGTAGATGAGTGCTAGTGAAAATAAGATGATTATTTTCATGTTTGAAAGTATTAATTAGTGAATGATGTAGGTATGTTAAGCTTGAATTGGTATTTATAGATGGTAGGAAGTATGCTACTTTTGGATTGAAAACAAGGTTCATATGTTGTTTGTTTGGAGTTTAGATAGTTTTAGACACAAATATAAACTGATGATTTTTTATATTGTTTTTGACTTGTAATGATTTTTGTGCTGGAATGAACTAACTAATGAAAATATTTCAAAACAACCTATAAATATCAAGAGGCATATAATATATTCAGCACAACTAGCCACTAGTATTATTTTGTTACCGTATATTGAGTAAGAAAACTAGTATATATTTTGTTCAAAAATTCAGCACAAGTAAACTTAGCTTAAAAGTCTAACCCAAGTTTAGGTTTGATTGTCAATGCTCTAGCCCAATAAGAAGCCCACTGGAACTTAAACATTGAAGCTCTTTTAGCCGTTTGGGGAGAACTAAAGCCTAGAGGTGTACAAACCGGTTCGGGTTATAAACCGGACCGGTTTAGTCAACGGTTGGGGTTGGATTACAAACCCGCTTTGGAACTAGGAACCGGTTTGATTCTTCAAAGTGCGAACTAGTATACAAACCTACGGGTTGGGTCAATTTGGAAACTGGGTTTGGTGTGTTATCGATCGGTTTGTAAACCTACAAATATGATAAATTTTTGTTTCGTTAAGTTCTTTAATTTGATAGGTTGGGAAAGTATATAACCTAACTAGATTGATTATTAGATAATATATCAACACTGGCACATCTAGTAAATAGTAATGGTACGTACTACGTACCACAAGGGCTTTTGACAACCAGAGTGTTTGATAAGGCTTTATCTTTCAACCGGTGATACTTGATAGTATAAGCATGTAAAAAAAAAAGTTTAATTTAGGAGTAGAGTTAGAGAGTGTATAAAAAAAAACTATTGAACGTGGATACCTCAAATAATCTTAGCATATTTGAAGATCTTTGGTCTACTATAGTGCCTAAATTTGAAGAGCTAGCCAAAGGTAATGATCAAATCAAGTAATTAGAAATGAATACAAGTATACAACCATATGTATTGTACCTAACAAATCGATGCCTCTCAAATAATAACAACTATAATCAAACTTTATTGAAACATAAATAAAACAATAATTAAATTTACTCCTAACATATATAATTTATTCAAGAGCTTCCATGGAATAATAAGACCGGTGGAACTAGTTAGCATCCCAAAATACGAAAGACGCAGGATTATTGCTAAGTACCAAACGTCGCGAACCATCTTCGTCGTCAACTAATCCAACATCCTTGCACATAACCTTACAATAGCTACACACACTCGGACAGAAAACTAACTTATACCCGTCTTTAATTTTCTCAATCTTAAACCAATTATCTAGTGTTTCAGGTCCTGGATTTCCCTCAACACCTCCCACCATCACAGCATAACGCTTCATAGCTTTATCATATTTCACCTTCCATACGTTTGACTCGCTATCACAACCAGTGGAACCCGAGAACTTTATGTTAACATCCGTGGAAAGATGTATCACACCTTTCTTAGGGTTAACCGGAGTGAAAGTCAACGAGAGGCCGTTCATGTTGATTCGGGATTGTTCAATGCCAGCTGGACAAGGCTTTCCATTAAAGTGCGCCGGAAGGAGTCCGCCATTTTCATTGTATAGAGTCGCTGGGAAAACATAGTATTCGACCCCCGGGCGTAGGTATTTTCCATTGGAATCGAGCACAGGAGGAGCAGGACCAGGAGAAGGAGCGGAATTGGCTGTGAAGATGAGTGCAAGTGAGAATAAAATGAATGTTTTCATTGTTAAAAGTATTAATTAGTGAATGATATGATGTAGATTAATTAATCAAGCTATTTATAGATGGTGGGAAGTTTGCTAGTTTTTGGTTAATTTGAATTATGGATGATCATGCATGTGATGGAATTGCTAGGAATGAACCAAAATTAAATAAAATAAACTTTGTGTGAAAATTAATGTGACCAAGAACCGTGTTTGGGGTTACTCGCTTATTTACCGAGTCATAAGTCTTCTTTGGTTTGCATGAAATAAACTAGAGTTTTAAGGGTTCACGTGATCACATGCAAATGCATGGCTGGAAACTTGAAATTAATTAATAAGTATTTATAGTTTTAATATTAGTTAGAATTAGAATTGGTATATTCTAGTTTGACTGTATCTCATGGAAGTGTAGGTGGTGAAAGGATATGATAGACTATTCTTAAAATAGCCGACTTTAATCAACATTTTTCAGTTTTAACCATAATTTTGAAAAAATACCTAAAATAGTCATTTTGTCGTTGAATCTGACAGAATTTCATCAACGTCGATCAAAATATCGTTGACCTGTAAATATCACCACGTGTTAACGTATTAATGGATTTGACGGAATGCGTTAAACGAATATCCGACGGAATTTGAGAGGTCGGAGATGAAAAACTATGTCAGATCCATAAATTAAAATTAATTTTGACGGATCTGAAGGATTTTTAACAAATTTTTTAGGATCTATTAATACGTTGCCATGCGGCAAAATTTTACAAGTCAACGAGTTCTTTAACAAATTCCGTCGGATGACGGTTTTAGAGTAGCTATTTTGAGTTTTTTTATTCAAAACTATGACAAAAATTAGAAAAGGTTGGTCAGAGTTTGCAATTTTGAGGGTTGACTATTAGAATAATGGGTCTTAATCAAAGAATTAGTTTTATATTATATAAAAACAATATATTAAAAATGAAAAGCAGTAATTACGTTGAAACAGAAGGCAAATTGACAACAAGCTATGCATTACTCTTTTTTAAATCGCAAAAGTCAATCTTTTAAAAACCACATTGACTGATTTTAATTCATAACATTATTATGCTTCACATGTTGAACTCACTCAACTCAGTTAAGTAACTCCACGGCTTCAAGCGCGAGAAAATCAAAAGTGTCAAAGCAAAAAGGTAAAAATACATGTTGGAATGCACATCACTAAGAGACGAGAACATGTTGTGTACAATGTTATACCAAATGCATTCCATTTACACAATTTTCAAAATTAGCAGGTCAAGACCGGGTAGGAAGCCACCCGACTCTTCTAATCAACTGTCGTTGAAGTTGCAGTTAGAACTGGTGACCTCAGTATAGGGCTCTGTGCCCACAAGGTGGTGGTGGTAGGGTTCAAAGGTATCAACTGTGTCCCCAAGGTGGGGGCGGTTAGGTACAGCTGGCCCTAATGAAGGTCAAAACGAACAAATGGAGGTCAAAACACACAAATGGAGGTCCAAACGCATAATGGATCCAAAACGCACAAATGAAGGTCAAAACGTATGTCAAAATGCATAAATGAATGCCAAAATGCATAAATTGAGATCAAACCGCACAAATGGATATCAAAACGCACAAAATGTTAAGTGTCTTGTTGCTTAAGTTACAATGTACGCGCTTATTAATAAAAGGCTTAAGAGAATTAGAATCTTAATTGGTTGTAGATGCTTCCACGTTTCTTCTTGTAAAGACTATACATGAAACACACTGATTATGTGAGTAGTAAATTTTACTCCAAACAAACATGAGTACCAGTCACTTGTATCAAAGACAATTAATAATATCAATAAGGCATATTTGATAGTTGTTTTAAGACATCAAGTCAATGGATTGATCTACCTACTAACAATTATTTAAAATTCATATATATATTGCTTCTAGAGTACAGTTTAGCTAGCACAACTAGAGATGCAAATATCGATTAACCGGTTTTTAGAATATTGGTTACTAACCGGGACTGGTTATTGGTCAAACGGGCAAAATCAGTTACAGTTTCTAACCATTTTTTGAGTGCTTAATAACCAGTTAACCGATAATAACCTATTGAAGTTAATCTTACTAACATTAACTGTATTAATCTATGTTGGGTTAACTTATTGAAGTCCAAACAGGATCCTAAGTCCTAACCATCATGTCAGTTGATTACTAACCGTTTCTACTATACCGGTTAATTATCAATTTCGGTTCGTTTTGGTTTCTAGTATCAGTTAGGTTAATCAGTTAGGATTTGCACCTAAGCATTACTAGCTCATAATAGTGCGAGTCGGTTATTTTTAAAGGGCTAAATCTCGTACTGAATTTGAAACTTGAAAGTAGTATTTTTTTATTTTTTGTTAAAATCTTTAGCCCACTGAATTTGAAACTTACATTTTTTGTTTAAGAGTTCAGCCCATTAAAAGCTTTTGTCTATAAGTCTAGCCCAGAAAAAAAGCCCACTATCCCTACTACAAATGAGATTGTTATAATTAAAACTTTGATAAGTGATACATAAACGTCACCAAATAATCAATTTAATATGATAAAAGTTTAAAATTTTGTACATGAAAAATGGTTCTAACACTTTTGATACGAACACTACACATATATTAAATATATCTTACACAAATGAACCTTTTGGACTTTGTGTTGCTGATTAAATCTAATGTTTAGTAATTAATATAAAAGACTAAAAACATATATGCGCATATTAATTCGCTTTTAACTTTTTATATACGTCTACTTATTTGTTATAAGTTATTTAGCTTGACCGGTTAGAAAAATGTGTAACCTAAATATATTTACTATTAGATAACGGTACTGAAGTAAATTATTAACTAATATATATAAAAATAAAAAGTATATTCAAAATATTAATTTTGATAAAGTGGTATAAGGGTCAGACTAAACGTACCCCCTCCCTTGCTATCCATACACCCCCCTGAACTTTCATTTCCCCTTAACATTTGTAATTGACATGTCAGTCCCTCTTATTTTATTTTATAATTCTCTTAAAATATCAAATAAAAAACTATTAAATTTTTATTTTTGTTTTACAGTTTTTATATATTTTTTTTATTGACTTTATTATTTTATTTCTTTAAGATCTTATCAAAAGTTTGTTTATTTTTTTTACATGTATTAAAAAGTACTGTATGTTTTCTCTAGCTAGTTTTTTATTTATTTTTTATTTTTTTTAATTTTTTTAAAAATGTGTTCAAACCAATTTGATTTTATTTGTTAGGTTTGGATACATGAGATTAATGTTATCTGAGAAAAGAGTCAACTTTTTTTTATCAAGTTGTATGTTATTTAACCTTTTTATTTATAAAATATAATATTATTTTTTATTAAAAAAAATGCAATCTATCTCTTAAATTTAAAAAAAAATGCCCTTCAAAAAGATTAAAACGGGTATAGAAAAATATATTTTTTTTAAATTGAAAAACAACGTTTTTCATATAAGAAAAAAAACAATTTTCTAAGTAAGAAAAAATATTTTTTTATTAAAGGCTGTAAATATACATAAAAGGGTAAATAGAAAAAAAAATTGTTAAATAAAAATAGAAAAAAAATGCATTTATAAAAATAACAATGATAATAAAAAATAACAAAATGACAAAAAAACAACAAAAAGGTCTAAATTGTATTAATGTAAAACTTGAAGAAGGGGAAATGTTTAGTAAAAATGAATGGGAAGAGGGTAAGTATAGCAGCACCCGTAAATGTTGATAGAATTTACATCATCCCAAAAGTTGTGTGAACATAAGAAAATGTGCCAATACTTTCCTAAAGTGAACAAACAACCATCAATTTCAACCAATTCTATTCACATCATTAATAGATTAATCATAAATGGTGTACACATATTTATACTTTGAAACAATATTATCATCTGGCTTGTACTTAAAAATTTCAAAAGTTGTTAGGGGCTTAGGTATAAATATTTAATTTATATAAAGTTAAGCATTATAAAATCATTTATTGTATTATATATACTTTTGCACATATGCAGTAATGTAGATGGTAGTATTTAAGGGTTCTTGCTATTAATGAGAAACAAGGTTTTCCCATATATAGTTGCTAAAAATTATTTAAAACTAATAATGTTACAAAATATAATTAAATCATCAACTTGAAAACATACATAACTAAAGTTAGTTGTAAAACTTAATGAACAATATACATAACTAAAAAAATATCATATTTTCTTGTACATTATACATTTTACTTTGTAGGTCTACTATTTCTTCTAAATTTGCATTAATACAATTTACCTAGTCTAAGAGACCATGTGTTACGGGTTAATTAGTTAAAATGTCATGTCACTAGCTTTATATAACTCACCGCTTAAAAATGTGTTGTGGACCCCACCTTTTTGAACCCTCTTGGATGCTAAGAGAACGACGAGGCAGGGGGTTGGTTAGGCGCCGGCATATTGTTATGGTTTAACTGTTGGTTAAAGGCTGAGATGGATGGCGTCACACCCTTAGGCCATATGTAATGGGGCTACAATTTGGGCGATTTTGGGCGCGAAGGGGTGCGAACACCGCCTCCTGGGCGATTTTTGGGCGAAAAGGGGCGGGGGCGAGGTCTTCTCCTCGCCTGGAAGAAGGGGCGAATTTCAGGGTGGTGGGGCCGGCATGTATGGATGTGTTATATATATATATATATTATTACTAGTTGTAGTCCCTACATCATTACACCCCAAAAACAAATTTTCACCCCTTACTGATTAGGTGCCACACGGCGCAAAACGCCCCAATTTGTAGCCCCTCCACTACGCATAGCCTTAGAAGGACTTATTATTATTTTTTTTTTTGCCTTATGTTTTCCTAATATGTTGTTTTGCCTTTTTCATTTTGTGTATTATAATTGTCTTCAAACCAAATTTATTAAATTATGGGTTTTGTTGAGTAGGTTTGTCATCAACTACTAATAACTACATCTTGCACCCTCTTTTATAGTGTTTAAACTATATCATTTAATAACAATAATAAATATTCGGTACTATCATTTCTGTTATTGGAGTGTGAATAATGTTTTGATGAAACAAAAAAAAAGAGTCAATAAATAACACTAATACTTATAAACCAAGTTAAGTACAAACCACCAACTATATCTATGTAGGGAACAAAAGTATCCAGCATCAATCTACCTAATTAATTGCTAACCACCAATATTTTATGTTATGTACAAACCATAAGTAACATATAATAATAATAATAATAATATACCCTAACTTTTTAATAATATGATTTTATCAAGCCTAAGTTATAAAGGTTCTTTCTTAATAAACTTCCAAGTGCTAATAAAACAGCCCCCCCTTCTACATTATCTTCCTTGTCATTATTATTTCTAAATGGAAATGGTAATTCCTTGACCCTCAAGTTATCTAACCCGACTCGTTGTCGAACCGACTCTATGCTTTTTGAGTCGACTCGGTTTCCACACGCGTCCGTCACGTAGAATATGTTCTCGGCCTTTCCTTGTAGTGTAGATATTTCAGCTCGTGTGACGTTTAATGCGTATTCTCTAAATATGCGTGTTACTTCGGCTAGCAGTCCTGGTTTGTCTTCCTTGCATAGCTCAAGCCTAACGCCGTTGGAGGCGCGTCTCTCGATGGCTGCGGTTAAACAAAGGGTCACTCGTTGCTTCTCGGCTTCTGAACTGATCGGTGTCCCGTCTGTGTGTCGGATAAAGAATTCCTAAAACATAAAAAAATGTTGAATGTTTAGCAAGGGCGAAGCTTCATTGAGGCCCGGGTTGGCCCCGGCCCCCCTGTTTTTTTGCGCAGTAGTGTAAATTTACCCGTTTTTGGGTGAAAACTTTTATACGTAGTGTAAGTTTAGCCTTTCTCGGCCGACAATTTGAGCTCGTTTACAAGCCTAACTATTACGCTTAACCGGTATGAAAACGTACCAGATACGCTCCGTTATCTTTGGTATCAATAGTAGCATGAAAAACCGTATACTGCATATCAGTTAACGTGAAAACAACATCGAATAAAAGCTTCGGTCGATCTCTGCACTGGATATTAACAACCGAATACCCTTTTTCTAAACGATTCTGAACCGATACATCTGGAGAATATTCATTACTTCTAATAACAATCGGATTCCTCTCATAATCGCGGTCTGCAAACATCATTTGATGCAGCCGTCTTTCTGTGTGAGTAACAGCCATAGAAACTGAAGTTTTCACACTTCTGATATCGTTATCGCCTTTAAGCACGTTTCTTAACCGACCCTCGATGATTTCAAGTTTTTGAGAGTCGTAAATTGGGCATCCGGATTCGCAATCTTTAAGGTATATTAACGAAGCAATTCGCCCGTTGTGAGTCCATACTTTTGACTCTACTATATCACATTTGAGATCAGATAACACTGCAAACACTTCAGATAATAAGCCGACTCGATCGGTCCCGGTTAATTCGATTGCTGTCATTCCATCAATGGATTTTGATCTTGTGTGATGAATGCTTCCAAGTGACTAAAAATTATTAAATAAAAAAAATGCAATTAGTATCAAGAATAAAGAAAGTTACATAACAAATACTATAAGTGCAAACGAGCCAAACCATTCGTAAGCTACTTGGGATCGGCTCGTTAAAGCTCGAATCGACCCAAGCTTAAACGAGCTCGAGCCTAAAAATAAGCTCGTTTAATAAACAAGCCCGAGCTTCACTGGTCGAGCTCAAGCCTATTATTTATATAATTTTTACTTAATATATTAAATATATCTTTTTATAAATATTATTAATATATGAAAATATATGATAAAAATAAGTAAATAATTTATATAATGTTCTGTATAGAAACTATAATTAAAATATATTAAAAGTACTAAGTAAAAATATAAGTAAAATGATTAATAAATAATAAACGAGCCTATTATATATATATAATTTTTACTTAGTATATTAAACATATCTTTTTATAAAGATAATTAATGTATGAAAAAATATGAAAAAATTAAGTAAATAATTTATATAATGTTCTGTATAGAAACTATAAGAAAATAAATTAAAAATATTAAGTAAAAATATAAGTAAAATGATTAATAAATAATAAACGAGTCTATCCCAAGCCAAGCTCAAGCTTTAGAAAATATAGAGCTTAAAACAAACAGAACTCGAGCTTGAAACACTACCCACGAGCCAAATTCGACTCGGCTCGTTTACACCCCTAGCAAATACAACAAGTGTCAAGAGTTAAGCAAATTACATGTTGGATGCAGTTAATGATGCTGTCATCTGTTAACTTCTTCCCATCTAAATCAGTCACATGAAATACTGTGGATAATAATTAACAAGATTAAAATGAGTTAATCAGTTACAAAAAATAAAAACAGAAGTAAAAAAAGATTAATAAACAGTTAAAATAATAAAACTAATTAAAATCTTACCATCCATGTTCCATCTTCCATCAGAGGAAACATAACCTTTTTTAATCAAAAGATTTAAATCTGTAAGCACTTGAACCGCTTCTAGAAGAATCCCGTCTTTTCGCGCACTATCAACCTATAAATTACGAAAACGTTAGGTGGAAAAATTTGTTGTTTTAAAAAAATAAATAAAATAAGTAAAAACATGTGTGTGTATTCTTTTATATCAAAATAGAAGGCAGTCGGGCAACTAGAAAGTAACGTACCATGACGAGAGTTGCGTTTACACAACCAGCATTATCGATCATGACCCTACGAATGTACAATAAAAAGTTGATTAAGACTAATGAAGCGAAAGCATAACGTGTAAGAAAATTCAAAATCTGACTTGGAAAATATGAACTAAGAAAAAAAGTCAACGAAAAGTCAAAATTTTAATAACAAACATAATTAGAGTAAATTTAATTGGGGTGCAAACGAGCTGAGCTCAAGAGTAAAGCCTAGTGAAGTCGAGCTCGGCTTGTTTACACCCCCTAAATTTTATCCTAATCATAATCAGATTTAAATAGGCTAGCAGATTTAGAAATTAATACAATAATGCATAATATCAGAAATTTTAAGTGAATCTATATTAATGTGCATATTTTTCATCAAAATTGAACATATTACATTCATTTTAATTTTAATAAATCTTAAAATATTAACCTCAAAAGATTCCACAATCCATATTTTCAACCAAATATCTCCCAAAAACAAAGGGTACACATGAAACCGAAAAACCGAACCATAACAAAAAAAAACGTGGGTTTGGTTTAATGTTTTTTTTTAAACCCGAATTTATGATTTGTTTTGGTTTTATGTGTGATAAAAACCGATAAAACCAACCCAAAATCGAAACAAAAACCCAGGGTTTGGTTTTATGTTTTCGCAAAACCCGAATCGTTTCTTGTTTTCTGTTTTAAGTAAATTACAAGAATTTAATAATAAAGTATCTCCAATAGTTTAGCCTAAATAATAATAATAATAATAATAATAATAATAATATAATTATTTGTTAATTAACAAAATCATCTAGACCCAAAATTTATTGTTTCGGACAAAAAAAAATTCATACCAAATATTTCAAGCTCAAATGATAAAACCCGAAAAATAAAAACCGAAACTGAAAAACCGAAAACTAACCTGGGAGTGTTCATTCGAACAAGCAGCTTCTCAAATTCATCCAAACACGGTCTCACATTCATCTGCATCATCCTTAATAATAATATTATTATAACTTTTACTGACTATACCACAAATACCAAATATATAGCTGTTGTTGATTCACTCTCTTGTAGAATACACGATTTAACCCAAGCACAGCCAGCAAATTACAGCTCACAATTATTATTATTATTCACCAAATATCGATGAAAAACATAATCTCTCTCTAGAACACCAACCACTTTCTCTCTCTACAACTCCGTAGGCGTGGGAGGACAATTTATATTGGTGGTTTTTTTAATAATGTTTTAAATATTATTGTTTTAATATTAATATATTAATTTGAATGCATGTAAAAGAAATATATTTGTTATTTAATATCACATGGCGTAACGCGCGGCTGCCCGGATTCTGATTTCTTTCTTAATTAGTCAACTCGAGCACTCGGTTATTTTTGTTTAATAAATTTATTGAATATGAAATAAGGAGTTTCGTTTCATTAAGTGGATTAACGGACATGAATAGAGGTTATGTATGTTTTCTTGTGTCCGTGAACCTTATAGAGCGTATGTATGTATGTTAACGTTTGTTCATTTTTTTGAGCGGCTAATTAATCTTACAAATGGGATACTGGTTAAGCTCAATGTAGGAAAAAGATTCGTAAAATAAAGTAAAATACAATTTGTTTATATAGTTCACATTTTAGAGTATCGATATCATATTCATTTTTAATATTTGGACACGTTGATAATTAATTTATAAGTAACAAATACAAATCAATTAATAATGTCCAGAATTTTCCAACATTCTATACATTGGGATACACTCGTCTTCGATCCTAGAAAAACCCTCAACTAAGGCCAACACCTGTAAACACCCACCTGTGCGGTGAAATAAAACTTGTTCAGATCAATGATCCAAGTAATGAAAGTCACATACTAGCCTAGTCTCTCGTCATCACCTTGTTGCATCTGAAACTAAATGTTGTGGGCAGAAATCAACCTGGGCTGCATGGAACATCAACTAATGAAACATTTACCACTTCATCGCTAGTTCATTGGCTAATGTTTGTTCATTAAGTGTTTTGCGTATGACTAATTAATATATATATATATACATGTGAGTATTATGTAATTAAATTATGTAAAAACTAACATACGAATATGAATGTTAAAAAAAAACACCGATAGAAACTTGGTACCCGAACCATTGATGTTGGTCATTTTCGGTTAGGAAAATCAAATAAAACATTGTTTCATTTGGGTTCATCTGTATGTGTTCGCGAATCATTCACGAAAAAATTCATTTCCTTAGTGAACGAATACAAACAAGAAAGTTCGTTTGGTCAGATGTTCGTGAATGATTTGTTTGTCTGATAATAAAGAGTTAACGGAAGAACATGAGCAAGATCTTGTTCGGTTATGGAATAAAATAAATTAAATGAATTATTAAAAGGATGGAAGTTATAATTTTATAATAACTTAATAATAAAGGTAATTAGGTTGTATTAATAAAATGGCTCTTTAATAGACAACTAGGATGGATGGATGCCCTGTCCATTAATTAGAAGAATGTCCTTTGCTTTACTTGGACTCAAAACATGTTTTATGCTTTGGTGAAGTGTCATGTTTAAACTTTACACTATTGATAATATTCTAAAAGGTGTTTTAAACTGTTAATAAGAATCTAAAAATACTTTATGTGTGTAATTTGTATGTAATATACCATGTGATTACATATAATATAGTTATCTATTATTAATTTATGTATGTGTTCACGAACTATTTTAGTTGTCTGAACGGAAACTTCTCGGAGAGGACCACGACCAATACGTCAAAGATGTTTTGTTGATATCTGAAGCGATACATGACATATAACCTACACGGGTATTTAATAAAACTGTTGAATAATTTATCCGATATTATTTTAAGTTTCTTTGTAAATAAATAAAATTTGTAACAGAAAAATCTTGAAACTATGTTTGGAAGTTATTATCATGTATTAATGGATATAAATAAGATGAGTTATAACAGTAAAATTAATCTAGAAACTATATTTGGAAATTATTAATGCTAATACATGTAAATAAATAAGATTTTATAACAGAAAAATCTAGTAACCATGTTTGGAAACTATGTTTATCTCATGAGTTTAAGTTAGTTTATAATTTATTTGAAAAATATATAAACCACCACTGATATTAATGAAGAGGATAGCCGACCCAAATAATGACGGCAACACGGTCCACATTTAACAAACACCGCCACAATTGGCTTTTTGATTTACTTAACATTTACGCCGATTAATCAACTTTTATTATTTCTAGAGCTAAGACTGGTTTTATGTGTTGTTTTGTGGTTATATATATATATATATATATATATATATATATGGTTAGTATCATTTGAGAACTTCAAAAAAGTTAAGAACTTCTAGAAACTCATAAGAAACAAACATTTTTTTTTAATTTTTTTCATATATTAACATTGTTTAACACTAGTTTTACCATATTTTATATATAAATTTGTTAGTACATATATAAATCACAAGTTTACATATGTGTAAAATTAATGTAATAACAAATTTACATATATGCAGAAAAAAGTTTAGATATGTGTAAAAACTATTATTCATAATTGTAATCGTAATTATAGATATAAAAAATGATAAAACTACACTCAAATAACACTAACATACAAAAAAATTTGTAAAAAACGTTAATTTTCAAGGGTTCCTTCACGTTCTTAGATAATTTAAGAGTTGAATGACATATATATATATATATATATATATATATATATATATTTGAGCTGAATGACATAAAAACCAAACTTTATATTTAATTTAGTTTTTTATAAATATTATTATTTGTTAACTTTTATAAATACAGTGCTTAATATTTTAATATTTTACGTGCCAAAATATATAACTAGACTTGTTATATAAACTTGTGTCAAAATCCGCTTGATTAGGGTTGCATAACAGGCCAAACATGGCGTGATAAGACATGATTATCGGATTACTTGTGGAGTTGTGGTGTTAGACATGAACACAAACCTATTTAGAAATATGTTACACAACATGGCATGTTTAGGGACTTGTTTATGGACACGATAAACATGACATATGTGGTGAAGTAGAAGTTGCTAAAGGTTCATATACATAAATCTAAACTAATACATAACCGTTAACATATTTGATACAAAGATTCAAAAAAGACTAAAATCAAATCATAACATCCACTAACTATAGCGTGTATTTTATATTATTTTTTTAATAAAATATACAAGTCATTAACTGGTTAACAAGTGTTTAACCTGTTTAGACATGAATTTAAACAAACCTGAAACATGTCTATGGTTTAAAATATGTAACATGTTAAGTCTAAAGCCAAACTTGTTTAACACTGTGTTGTTTCGTGTCGCTTTAACATGCGTGTGTCAAAAACCGTAAGCTCTACCTTTGTTAACCGTAGTAACTTAACTATATATTTTCCATAACCAGACTAACTTAACTAAGTGGTTACCAAAAATTAAAAACAGAATAACTTATAGATTTAGATCAGTTACAACCAAACCAACTCATACTCACATTTATTTCTTCACAGTTTTTATTGGTAGCATTCAATTTCCATCTCTGATTGTAAAAGGAAAGCATGTATGATATATGGATAAAATATATTGTATAAAGATATTATGCATATTTTTTATCCTCAAAATATACATTAAATACTAAAATAAGAAATGTTACCATGACAAAACAGATTGATCTTAAAGCATATTTACACTGTATTCGAATATGCGTATTTTTTTATTTATATTAAATTAATGAATGTTCTTTATAAGAATAATAACTCTAATATATTTTTTTGAAAAAGGATAACTTTATAAAAAGTAGTACAATAAACGAATTTTACCTTGTATTTTTATAGTATTAATAGATCTTATAATCTTGAATTTTGGAATTTAAGTAGTGGAGAATCAAGAATCGATCGAGACTTATAGAATTACAAAAATTTCCAACTATGTAAATGATATAAAGATGTAAATATCGTTGACATTTCAATATAAATAAAATCTTTTAAATTCTGATTCGTTTCGTTTTCAAATTGTATTTGAATTTACTTCAAGGAAACTAAAACTCAAATAACTTGAGTAGTATGAAAATTTAAAAGGAAGCTGATTCGATAGACGCCACTAATAAAAAAGAGGTTTATGCGCATAAAAATATCCATGGCATTATGGCAAACTTCATGACACACGAGTTAATACGTCACAACGTGAGTTCACAGTTCAACGTTTGTTTCTTAGACTATAATAACCCAAGTTTTATACAAGGTAATAAATAAAATCTCTATATTTCATAATTATATGGTTAGTTTATTAATGAGATAATAATAATTATAAGATAATTGTTATGACCTCAAGGTTTAATAGAGTTTGTATTTGAATGCTAACATAATTATCATTCGTTAGTTAAGTAATATAAATAAACAGATTCTAAAATTTATGAAACAAAAAAATGCAAAACAAATAGCATTAAAGGATCCACACGTTTCTTTTATCCTTAGCCATCATCTACTGTAACAAATTGCCGGACTTTATGGAGCTCCGAATCCTTCGTTCTTGATCGCGATCACTGTTATAAATCCCTGAATCTGCAAATAAACTCCATCAAACCCTACTGCATACTCACTTTCTCCTACCTCTCCGCGTGTGACGACTCGACCCTGCTACAAGTTGGCCGCCGGCAACTCCAGTCCCGATAACCGCCACGAACCGATGGTATATAACCTCTGACCTCAATCTGAGTTGTTTCGCCATATTAGTTCCAATCCCAACGACATGCGCCATCACCATCACGTATCGTGTACCACCATCGTTCAAGTTTCCGCCTTTGATTTGTTATGTTTTTAAAGAAACCGACAATTTGTTATGTTTAGAGAAACCGACGTCATGTTTCTTCTAGTCACCGTTCAAGTCCGTGCATCACCGACTTTGTTCGGGTCCATATATGTTTTAAGTGTTCGAAGATATATGGCACCTATAATCGTTGATTTCTTATGGCGACTAACGCACTAATTAATTGACTGGGATTTGATTTACAAAGAAAATAACAATGCAGATAATAAGTTTCAATATAATAAGAGTTTGATATGTTTTGTTTTGATACACATCATATTGTTATGATCAATCATAGGGTGTTTGGCATAAACTATGCATTAGTAAAGTATTTTATATGAAGTGCAATATTAATGTATTTATAATAATGCTTGATCATATAAAAAGAGTTTTTGCTTGTTTTAATAATTATTGAAATTATTCTACTGTACTTTTGTTCCTTTATTATAATATTATAATGAATGGGTAAAGGTTGGCAACGTAAGAATTCTATATGAACACTTATAATTTTTAAAACTAACATTTTGGATACTAAAACAAGAAGCTGACAATTAAGATTTTAACGGTCAATCAAAAGGACGTTTGTCGAGAGAAATCAACGAATCAACCTATGTAAATTAAGTGTGTGTATCTAAATAATAAAAATGTAAATAAACCGTAGGTTCTCATAATTGTTGAAGACAAGCCAACTTGTTTATTTTTGCTTAATCATTAAGGTACGGATTCTGTTTTTCTTCACTCATAGTATTGGTTCTAGTCTATTTTATATTCGATGTCCGTCACTTCGTAGTGCGGATTTTTGTTATCTAGTTCGGTTTATTCGTATGATATGGTTATATTAATTTTATAGCATGCAATAGGTTATATATATTTTGAATTCATTATTGCATGTTCCTGTTTAAATATCTTTTAGTTATACGACTTTAGTTCAGTACTCTGTTACCCGAGCATTTCTGACTTGTCGTTGGGGCGTCAACGACATGGCACTTATCGTGACAGTGCGTAATCAAAGTTCACGGCGTCTCTAAAAGTACTCATGTAGTACCTTGGCCACTTAGAGGCGTATAGATCGATCTTAGCTCCGACTCCTGACTCCTGACTCCTGACTTCTGTTTGAGATGGAACAATGTGTGCACGCCACCCACACCGTCTCCTTGGTGCATGGACTAGCTAGCTGTGTACCCCTCTGTTTAGGCTCTGGGTGCTTCCGTATTACACGACCTATTTATTTTAACACCATCGTCGTGTATTTTAGTAATTATATTTTGTTTCGCTATATTTCTGGTCCGTTTTGATATGTGTATACGCATTTGGTTAAATTTGAGTATATTCAGATTACGTCCCGATCGTGTATCGAATTATGTTTCGCATCTAATTATAGTTCGGTCTAAAACGTGGTTTTATATCCGCAATAGTTTCAGTTTTATTTCAGTATGTGTTTTGTCTTATGTATGCCTTTACCCGTACCATTGTTCTCTCCGTTACTGGGCAATTTTTGGCTCAGCCGTATTTTCTTGTTTGTGTCTGTCTTATTTGCTAACAGGTAATTCGGGAAATCGGGGAGATCAGTGATGAGAGAGCGTAATAAAGTTCAAGATTTTAGAAGACTATAAATGTTTTCGATTATTTGATGGAATTAAATTTGACATAGGCTTTTATGAGTTATGTTTTGATATCTGTAATAGTGACACGTCAGCCTGCTCCGGGTTGGGGTGTTACATAGACAGTCTGTGTGTCTAAATAATTTTTTTGAAAATTTTTCATCATACCACTAACATTAATCTAATATTCATTTCATTTGTATTTTCTTAGAAAATGTTTATAGTTATTAAAGCTATATTTATGTATTTATAAATAAAATTTTGAAAAAATTACTATAATAGTTGATGCTCTGAGAGACCACAGGATGTACATGTTTTGATTTGAAAGGAAATTAATCATCATTCGTCCCACAAGTTCCACAAGTTCATCTGCATTAAATATTGTCACTCATTGTGGCGTTATATTACGTTTGATAAATCTAAGATAATAATTTATAAGATATATGGTATCACATATTCACATGGTACGCATAAAAATTCCCATAACTTTACATGCACCAAATAACGGATTATATGTGTTCAATAAATAAACATAACTGAAGACTTTAAGAATAAACCTAACAATGCAATAAAACGTGAAATCTCATGTAAAATAATGAGAATTAATTAATATAGTCATGCAATAAAGTGTGAAATCTCTTGTAACATAACAAGGCACGTACTTCGTATTAAATTGGATTAGATAATATCCTTGTATACATACATATCCATAAGAATTAATTCATATATTTTAATATATTTTGTATTAACGGATACATATATATTGGATCAAACAAAATATATTTTAATATTATGAGAGTTAATCTTGATTATGCGCATGCATACATATCCATATAAGATCAAGCATAATATATTTCAAAATATAATGAGAATTAATCTAGATTATGCACACACATACATCCATAACATGACGTTGACGTACAGAAGAGGAGCGACAAGCGTCATTGTATCCCAACTAATGGCTAAACTTGACTAAGGATGTTGGGGGGTGGGGGGGGGGGGGGGTTCACGGTTATCTTAATCGGTTATGCTTTATTAATCTGGATGAGATGAAATCATTTTTAATGTAAGCATCTTTCATTAGCCTCTCAATATTCTATGCTAAAATGTATAGTATTCGAATAATTATTAAATATTAAATTAATAATAAAAATATTAAACTCAATTTAAGATATCATTGGGTAAATTTCTTTGCTCTGAAAATTACTAGCTTGATTAACAAGATTGAAAGATAGCCAAATTTAACCAAAAAAACTCAAACCAAACGGATTAAAAATGCAAATTTTGGGTTTCGGTTAAGTTTAGCCCAAACTGTACCGAGGCCACACCATACACACCCCTACATCAGGGTGGTTTTCGACTTCTTCGTTCGTCTGGTATCCTTACAATCTAGACTCCACAACGGACTAGGCATTGCCGATGTTATAAGAAAAATATTCATAGTTTATAGCTTAAAATATTAAATAGAATAAATACCAACAAATCAATTAAAAATGTAAGCAAATTAGTTTTTTTTCCTTGTTGAACAACTGATAAAGATTATTTTTATTTGAATACATTATTGTCAATAAGCTAGTAGTGAAGTGGTAAATGATAAGTGAGAGATTTGATATTTAATGTAACTCATGTTCGATTCCTTCCCTCAACATTTAGTTTCAGAGCACCAGCATTTTGATTAGAGACTAAGACGAGTAGAGGCGTCTTTCGCTAGTTAGATCCTTAAACTGAACACGTTTTATCTCACTGTATTATTGTGCATTTAGGCAAGATGTTCACAGACGTTGGTCTTATGTAAGGGTTTTTTCCAAATCAGAATTCGAGGGTATCCTGAAATAATGAATTTAGTCAGTAATTCATTTAAACGATTCGCTAGCTATTAAAGAAAATAAAAAAGTTGTTTAGTATCATAAGACTACCCACGTGACCACAAAAGGCAAGAGTCAGGCAACCAGCTTTCTCTTTAATGTTGTCACCAAACCATCCTTTGTGGGTCCCACTCCTTATTCCTCTGTTTCCGGTTGGTGTGTTCGATCACGTGACATCGTATCGTAAAACACGTTCCACGCTGTCTCTGACGATGATTAATATTAATATTCTTAAGTCTTAACGCGGTATAGTAACCTTAAACTCCTTCATAGTTCATACGACAACTATATTAACGTACGGCCTTTCTTCATGGATTCTCCCTTTTGGAAATATTATACTCCATTCTTTTTTTTTTTTAATTCTTTGTTAATTTTTAATGTTACAATTTTAACTAAATGAAATTATATGAATATATGATATGTCGAGTTTTTATTACAACATGATAGTTAAATAGCGGCTAAACACTTCAATTTGGTGGCGTGAAACATATTATTTTTCTTAAAGAAGCATCATCACGATCTGATTGTGCATAAATAGTTTCATCGTTGAAGAAGAACTCACTTGCTTGAAAAATTCATCTAGGTTTTATGCATTCTTTCTGTCGTGGCATTTGTACAAGAAGCTTTCACGTAACTTGAGTTAAAAGTGATACAATAGAAATATTCTTTCTTTCCTCTTGACTTTGAGTTTTTCGGTTTATAATATATACAATATAAATAAAAAAGTTACATAAAGAAATTACATCTATCTCAGATCATCGAATGATTTTAAAAGAGGAGTGGTATACATCGATAAGTTATAGCAATGACCACGTATAACACCTTTTTCTGTTCTTGCGGTGGTCCAAATTACTCATTTCATGAATTTTAAGTAAGTCGATCACCGAGAATTCATATATGGGGAGGAAGTTTACAATGGTTACCAATAATTGCCAAACCAACATGACAAAACAACAAAAAGTAAGAAATTAATAACTCATTTCCTCAAACTCTACATAATCTACAAACCACCGGCCAATTCTATATTCTTTTGGATAACACCACAAGAGTCAAAGGTTAATAATATCAACACAAGATATAATTAATAAGTAAATAAAAAAAACAGCTATAATATATTCAATGATCATAATAACCACATAATTATATAGACACACCTGATATTCAAATAACTTATATGGTATGAAAATAACTTATCTCTATTAAAATTAGTTATATGTTTTTGAAACTTAAGTGGATAATAGACGTTGACACTTTTAAGAGGGGTAGAAGCCCTGGTTAAAGTTAACCTCAAGAATTTCCCGCGAAAATACAAGATGTGGGACCCACTGAAAAAAAAATGTGGATGACAGGTCAGATGTGTGTAATGGTGACACCCTTTTTTAACCTGGTGGCCGGAGTAACATGACCATATGTGGTATGGATTTTTTACTTTTTGACCAGCAGCTGGTTTATTGGCGGCAAACTCAAAAACTAATAATAATAAAAAAAAAAGAGAAATTGATACCTTCTTGAAGATTTACTTTCAGTCTTTTGAGATTTTAGTTTCAATATTTATTAATCGTCGTGGGCCACAATTGATATCCGCTCAAATATATAATCCAAAATATTTATATTGCAAGTTTAGTATCTTTTTAATAAAATTGAAAGATCAAATAGAGAACCTAAGTTTTTTTTGTAACAACTAACAACAATGAGTTGGAAACATGAACATTGAGATAATATGTATTTTGTGACATATGTTGGTTTTACTGTAATTGCCAAATTTGATAAAAAAAATGGTTTATGAGGATGGGTGTTGTGGGAGGCATCATGGCCACCTCACCAGCTTGTTAAATCACAACGATACCAAGCGCCATGTTCTTCCCCCCGCCTCTAGCATCATCTGGTTAATGCCTTCAACTTAAAATCTATTTAAACCTAGTTAATGCTTAGATTAACGGCTAGCTAGCTAGCTATTGTCTCACTGTCTGTGTGACAGTGATGCAGCGTGATAACTAGCTCTTGCTAGTTATCTAACAATACACTGCCTAACTAACATTGATCGAAGGGCAAAATTAAATGCATCGCAACAATTTAATTAGTTCAACTGATTATAACTACTAAAATAAATTGTTAAATGAATTGCAAGTATAATTAGTTGATGACTGAGTAAAAGAAGTTATAATTGTCAACATATATAGGTAGGAAAAGAAGGTTTCTGTTTGACATTACATGTACTATATTTATCATAATCATAATAATAATAATAACAACAAGAATATATAATAGTAATAATAGTTATAATAGTTTAATTATTAAGTATTAAATGTTTTATTTGGGAATTAAAAATGTGTTATTTCAAACAGTGAGAAACCTAGGTTTTGTTTATGTTTCATGTTGAAAATTTATAGTAAACTTATTATTTCAATTTGTGTATTTTTCTCATGGACTTATTTGATGGTTAATGAGACTGGATGGGCTTGGATGCCAAGCGAGAGATGGGCTTTAGGCCGTAGTGTTCGTGGACTAGAGCTTATTGGGCTGTTGTTGTATGCTTATAGACATATCTTTGTGTCTAGTGAATGAATATGATGGATATTTGAGCATTTTTGTTATAAATTCTGAAAATATTAAGCTCCATATTTCCGGGCTGGTAAACGAAGTGAACGAGGGCATGTTCGTCCTCATTTAACTTTAAGCGAACACAAACAAGAACATATAATTAAACAAGTTGTTTTGTTCATGTAATAGAATGAGCACGACCGTGATTTTTCATATTCATGTTCATGACTTTGTTCGTTTAAACCTGAATGAATAGTTCACAAACATAAATAAATATAAACAAATTCAAAGAAACATAATTATAAAGGTAACCAAGTAAATATATATAACTACTTATGTATTTATTAAATTTCAAACCATATACAAACGAACATAGACAAATGTTCACAAACATAAAAGAACAAACTAAACGTGTATTCTCGTTTGTTCGTTTAGTTAAATGAACAAAAATTTCTATAATGATGTTTGTTCATTTATTTAAAGGTGTATTAATTTTTATTAATCTCAACTATCATCTTTTGGTCGTTGCCGGTACCAACTAACACAGTGGCTGATGATGATCCCACTTTCTATCATATTTGTTCCCAACGACTAAAACAATCCTAAAGCCATTACTTGCTGGTAGCTAGAAAAACGATTTTGGCATTAAAAGTCACATTTTTTTACTGGAAAACTCAACTTGAACACCTCCACCACCAACCGATTCCGACGATGGTTCTGAGATTTCAACGACCTCAATAATTGAGGGCTTTCCGGTGACCTGCAACTAACGATGTTAGAATTATACTAGTTACGAACCATTGGTAACAAATATGATAAAAATTAAGATCACTATCGACCAATTCATTAGTTAATACGAACAACAATCAAAATATGATAGCTGAGAATAATAAAACGAACTGTATAATATCTAACTAACAATTTCCAAACTATACAACAAATAAAAATATGAACCTCCAAACGACAACGTTTAGGCACTTCATTTCTTCTTTCTTTTATCTAAAGTGTTGAGCCAAAAAGCTCACAGCTTTCTCAGCCCATGGCTTCTCACACCCTCTTTTCATCTTCAATTACATGTACCCATCATCAATCCATATACAAACCCGACCCGTTTTCCTCAATTACCCATATACCCACACACAGTTTACACTCAAAATGGTTAGGTATTACCAAATTATCCATTAAACACTCCCATATCCGACCCAAGACCCGACCCGTATCCGCCACTGTTTCTTTTAGTCTCCCAACTGCGTAAGTTATTATTAAATTTGTTGTTTTTTTTAAATTTTATTATTATTATTATTATTATTAATAAAAATTGGAAATTGAGTTGGGTTTTTGGTTGCAGGAATCCAGAGAGGGTTGATTCAGCTGATAAAGTTCCAAAGTTAGTTTTTTTTTAATTTATTATTATTATTATTATTATTATTATTATTATTATTATTTTAAATTGTAAATGTACTTTTGGAAATTGGGGGTTTATTTAAGGGGTGTAAATGAGCCGAGCTCGACTCGTTTTGACTTACGAGAGGTCGAGCTAGTTCGGCTCAGCTTATAAGTCGTTTTTTCAAGCTCGGGCTCAGGGGCCGGCTCGTTTATATAGGGATGAATTGTGTTGAAATTTATATGTAATTTTTCAAATATACATACATATATGCCAAAATTTATATATAAGATTTTCAACTTTGAGCAAATAGTGATTAATCGGCAACTAGTGGGTGGGTACCGACTAGCAATAAATCGGTGCCTAGGCTCGTTCTGCAACCATGATTTATATACATTTATAATTGTGTTTATATAATTTGAGAAAAACCTTAAACGAGCCTAAGCTCGGTTGGAGCTCGTGTAGTACCTTAAATGAGCCAAAGCTTGGTTCGGGCTTGGCTATGCAGCACGGGATTAATACATAGAACTTCAAATGAGGTAAAATTTAAAAATACACAAGGCTCGAGTTTATGTTTGATAACTAAACGAGCTTTATTTGAGGCTCTGGCTTGACTTGAGCTCGAAAAAGTTTGGCTCATTTACACCCCTACTTATTTACGAATGAATTAGGCGTGAATTTGAATTGTTTTAGATGGTCGTTGAAAGGAATAAAGTCATTTGCAATGGGCGAATTGGAGGCGAGAAAGCTAAAGTTTGCGAATACTGGTACCGAAGGGATTCTCATGGGGCTTTTGGTTGAAGGTTAGTGCAATTTCTCTCTTTTAGTTAATGAATTATGGAAATGTTGTGTTTATTTGATTTGATGCATTTTGCGTTTATTCATAGTTAGTTGTATGTGAAATTCAATCGTGCACTAAACAAAAACAAACGTCCTAAGTAAAATCCGACTAATAGCAAAAGATACTAGTAGGATGGAATGACTGCTCCCACTGAGACCCCCGACTCTAAAGAGACCGTTTTTGGTTTTAAATGTAAGGTGTAGTAAATTCAGGTAACATAAAGTGCGGCTAGGTGAGAATACAAAATTTAACAACAAAATACAGTGTGTCCTAATAATATTAGTAGAACACTACCTAGACATAAAGTGGCAAGAAAACTATAGTAGTAACATATAAAAGATCAAACAAGGAAACTAGAACAAGCAGCAGCGGTAACCCCTTAAAAGTCCGTATAGGCTTTCGTAAAACGTCCTTTTGCTTGACATAGATGGTATCAGTTGGTGGTTACTGTGTGGGTGAATGTGAAGTAGGTAGAGCTTCTGATGCGTAGGAGCCTAGTCATATAACTAAAGCATCAAGAGTTGGAGATGAGGTTGTAGAAGATATCGATGAATTCGTGCTCGGTTATAATGATGAAGATTGGTAGGGTACTAGGATTTATATTAGAGACTATAACTTGATCACTTACATGATTGCTTAGTGCTTATTTGATTTTAGAGGTTATTAAAATCTAAGTTAAGCATTTTTATATTCAAATGTTAACATGGTAGAAAATGTCATGATATGCCCAGCGAGGTGAGAAACATGGAAAACGCCTTCAGGGTATCCAGGCGTTTCCGTGACGTTCCGATTAGTTTTGGCCAAAATGGTCTAAAGCATCTCAAAGTGGCCCAAATGAGCCTAAAACATGTCTAAAGTCCATAAAAATAGTATGTTTATTCTTTGCGCCTAGGCCCAAGGCTCACCCTTTGCGTCTTGAGCGCCTTCGGCTACTATGTGTAATTAGTTTATAAGTATTGTTTAAATAGTGTGTGCCTTTGACTCACACCTTTAGGATTCTAAGCGCCTTGGAGAGTCCCGAAGGTGTTTTGAGTTCACTTGTTGAAAACAACTTATTTCACCTTAACATAAGCATAATGCTTTTCTTCTTCGTCTACCTCAATGGCTCAATATATAGGAAACAAACCTTATATGAATTCACCTACGATTATCTGTTTCTGTGGGGCGTATTAGTTACTTATATACCCTTATTCTGTTTATCAGCTTCTTAAATTTTAATCTGCAGGAACAAACCGGGCTTCAAAACTGTTGCGTGCAAACGGGTTTACACTTACCAAAGTGCGCGAAGAGGTCATCAAACTGATTGGCAAACCCGACTTTTTTTACTACAGTCCCGAGCACCCTCCTCTAACCGAATCGGCTCAAAAAGCCCTTGATTGGGCTGTTGATGAAAAACTCAAATCAGGCAACTTTCTATATATTTCGCTATTCAAACTCAACCGCAATGCTAATATTATTTTAATTATTATTAATTTATAATCTTATAAATTTAGGCGATGACGGGGAAATTACGACATCTCACTTACTTCTCGGAGTATGGTCTCAAAAGGAAGGAGCAGGATACAAAATAATGGCGACACTCGGTTTTGATGACGAAAAAGCCCAACAACTTCATTCTTTGGTTTCAAAACCGGGGTTTGCTGAAGATTAATAAGCTCGTTGACATACATTGTTGTTGGTCGTCAACTCTTTTCGTTTCAAACCGTTTAATTTTGCTGGTAAATGTTGTGATAATTTGATTTATGTGATTTTACCATTCTTGAATAATTAGAATCCTATTGTTGTTTCTTTGTTCAAAGTTATCATTTTGACTTTTTAGAGTCCAACTTGCATAATGGACCCATTCTGACTCAAACCAAAACAACCCTTTTTATAATGGACCCGTTTTGACTCAACCCATTTTGACCTATGACCCAATCGACCCAACCCAACCCAACCCATTTGCCACCCCTACTTCGGCCTGATTAATCCTTGAAATGAACATTAATAGCACCTTGTTTGACAACCAAAAACACCAGCTAAGATACCTATTAACATTTAGCGAAAATGAATCAAGATTTGATAAGCATTTAGCCCTCAACAAGCAACACATGAGTGATCTTAATATGAGCAAAGAAACCATCAGAACAAGAGTTTTGTGAAGTAGCTTGATGTTAAGTAACTCCATAAGCTTGACCACAATTGGGATCCTCCATGACCATTCATAAACCATTTAAGATCGAGAGACCGGTCACGCTTTCCAAGATGAACCCGAGTGTCCCACTAGTTAACTCAAGCTCATAATGTTGAGCAAGAAACAATGTAGTTACGGCTATCTTGACAAACTATAGCTAGCTCATTGCACCCAACGAGAACACAGTCGCCCGTTGTATTTTCAGGTCTGGCCATCTGAATGAGTTTCTCAGGCCATGGGTGTGAGTTTTCTCCATTTCTGACAAGTATTAGACTATCAGTAGTTGTAACTTGTAACTACATGTATTTGAACGGAGACTATAAAGAAAGAATGAGGACAACCGCCCTCCACAAACAAAAAATGTTATTTATACGCTAAAATTCTGATCCCCCCACCCCCCACCCCCTTTCCAATAAAATTTTGGTTAAGCACTCTGATCAGTGATCACTCATCATAAAAAGAATCTTGGGTGCGTCAGCGTCACCGGAGGTGATTACTAATGAATCTTGGGTTCGTCACTCGGTTTGGTACATCTCTAAAACACTGAGAGCCCGAGAAGTGACATGTTTAACCAAATTCGGTTACCGAGTTATATTTTAATAATAAAGTTTAAGAATACAGTGCATTAGTTTTAGTTTACTTTATATTGTTTGATAAAAAGGTTGCATTAAACCAACCTGACCGACTTTAGCCCATTGGACTAATCAAACTTCCAAAATTCCCATGTAAATTCCAATAAGCCCAAAATGATTGGGCCTAATACTTTTGTTTTACAATGAGCAGATACAAATCTACAATTATACAAAACTTGTATTTACTATTTAATTTGTGTCAAAACTAAACCCGACAACTCGAACCGATTTACGATAAAAAACCGGTTCCAGATCCTATCCAAAACCGATTATGAAACGTCTTTGAGAATATCCCCACTGAAGCATGTTTAAGACTGATTTAACTGATCCAAACTAGTTTGAAATCGGTTTGGGCCAATCCACTTTTAACAAATGTTTACTTGATTTAAAAAAGTTTGGAGACGAATCCGATTTGGCCAAAAAACTGGTTTTGTACATCTCTATGTGAAACCATACAACTGGTTTTATGAATATGCGTATTGTGTTCGCATTCATGTGCTTCATGAATTTTTATAGGTCCATGTCGGGTTACCATTAACCCTTCATGATCTCGACCTCTTTAATACACCTTCAAACAATTGAGCCAAACTGAATCAAACTAACCAAATATGTTATAGTAACTTAAATTGAATCGAACTGACCAAATATGTTATAGTTACAGAAACATATCATGTCTATAAAATAAAACATAATTATAAAATGTTCGTCAATAAATTAATATATCTTGATAAATAAAACAAGATTATCTAATCTATATTAGCATATAGACTTTGCAAGAAATGATTGAACATAAGTTGGATTTGGTTGTATTTTAGATGAATGATTAGAACAACAAGTTAGAAAAATGATTAAAGAATTAAACAACTGTTAACCAATCATTATCAACTATCATGTTGATCCAATTCAATCTAGTATATAAAGTCAAATATATATCGCTGTATTTTTATATTTCTCTTAATTAAGTTTTCAATTATTTGATGTTTAAACCCCAAAAACATGTGACAAAATAAATTGTATAAAATTTAACAATTATTATTAACTATTATACATACAATATAATATTACAATGTGTAACAAGTGCTATTACTTAATTAGTAACGGTTAACAGTTTATTTGCAATATTATTTTGTACTTCATTTATTTAAAACCGAAATTTGATGTGTCTTATCAAATTTATCATAACTAAAACTTTTATTATATACAAACAAATAATTTTTTATATACTCAACAACCTGTTTTGGTCAGAAATACTTCACAATTTACATGCAATCTAAACACAAGAAACTTCAACTGATGACCAAATAGTCATAGGTCAATGGGTGACAAATTCAGATGTGAAATCTTTTTGATAGTTTTCAAACCTTTTGATCAAACACATGTATCTTGTTACATGTTTTAAAATATAAAAAATGAAAGGAAAAAAAATGAAAAACTATGGCTTAAAATATTTATGATTTTATGGTCATCAAGTTCATTTTACTTTAGTTGGATTTACTAGAATTCGAGAGATATGAATATAAACATTGTTGCAAATAATATGTGTGGAGTCGACACTCATACAAGCCCCTAGTGACCAAAGGGATCTAAGGGAACATTGCCTCCGGTGGGCGTGGAAATTATTTATGTCACGTGTTTGGTGAAAAGCTACATTAAAAATGATAGTTAGTGGGTGGTGGGAATTGATGGTCAATGGTCACTGAGATTGTCAGATTGGTTGAAAGTTGGAACTCGACCCTCAATAGCGATTGTTACCAGTGTTAACTTAATTGGCAATGACAACTCAGATAAGTGGCAACTTTGTAACTAAATAGGGGTTTTCACGAGGTTTTCCACCACTCTTATGATTATCGAACTGTTATTTAACCGACAACTATCACACTCTTTCACTAAGAGTAGCAACGTCTCATTGTATTGGTTTCACACCCATATAAGAACGGTCTTTGGCATAATATGTGGCACGTTTGTAAAACATAACTTGCATTAATGTTTTACAGCGCGAAGGGTGGAATGGATTCCATGATGCTAATCACATGGCTATTGATTAATTAATGTCATTAACGAATTTTAATATAGACAGAACATGTTAATTAACTTCCTTTTAATAAAATAATAACTAAACAAGACTTTGATATATTAATATTATTTAAAACCACTCATAATCATCTTTAGTTTCACACTTAAAGAATTTATTTAAAACAAAAGAGAGCTAAACATGTAACAAGATATGTAGTTTACATTAAATTACTGTTAACACTGATGATGTTTTTAGTAATTACTTTTGTATACTTAAATGACATATTAATATCATATATTCAATTAATTGCCCTTAAGTTCTCTTGTTTGTAAACAAGGCTCTTCATCTTTTATTAATGTAAGTCAAGTAGTTAAATAAACTACAACACTTATTTAACTAATATTTTTGGCGTTAGTCAAATGTGAAAAATGTGGTAGATTTATTATGAACACATCATTTTCTAATGTAGCACAAAGAAATTGAATTTTGGTTTATGGTAATTAAAAATTGAAATACTTAGTTTATTTAAATTTATCAGATGATTGTTGGTCGGGATATGAGAAATATATAATATAACCTATAAAATATCATTTAACCAACTAAACGCCTATTTACATCCACTACTAGAAAAAGAGATGTTTTTTTACAACTGAATTCGTATGAAATTTGTTGGAAAATCCAGTTTCTAACAATTTTCCAACAAAAAGTTATGTTGGAAAAACATATGCTTGAAAACCGTTTTCAACCGTTTTCCAACAACTTTTCTTACAAAATTGCTACAAAAACATGTGATTGTAAACTTCCTACAACTTTCCTACAAAAATTATTTTAACTTAACATAATGTTTATTAGATAATGTTGTAGCAAAGTTGGAGCTTATTTTTTTTTGTTGAAAATCCGTTAGAACTATTTGTCGTAGGAAATTTGTAGGAAAGTTTTGTGAGAAAATGACTTATTTTCTAGTAGTGATCGTGTCATGCATGCTGAATGATTCAGAGACGACTTGTTAATCATCAGACATTTTATTGATTCAGCACAAGATTGTCAAAATCTCATAATTCAAATAAACCTTGTTTATTATTATTATTATTGAGATTTCTGATTTCATGTTAAATTATTCCACCCATTCTATATATGAAATAAGTTATTTTTCGTTTATTAACTTACCATTTTCCTTTTGTGTTTTGACTGCTTACCTCTTGTAAGTGGTCTTTTGTTTGGTTTTAATAGTTTCGCCTTTCAAATAAAAAAACTACATGTTAAACACATAAATGAGCCTTCTATGATCTCTTCCACCAATTTATGCATGATATACTCTTATTATTGAACTCTCAGTCCTTTCTCATTTTCCATAATTGCTTGAATGAACATCTTACGGCCTTTAAGTCTTCCATGTATGTCACAAACACAATCACATGTCTAACCGAATCTAGTGTTTGTTGGATTGATATTTTTAACCAAACACATATTTGCCACCAAGCTAATCTCGTCAACAAACAACACATCAACACATGATTTTGTCGATTCCTGACTGAATCGCAACTTATTCATAGAATACATTAGTGATTGACATACCTCTCCAATTTAAAGTGTGTCTTTTGAAGATAATCTTCCTTGTTCCGCTTGTCATACAAAGTAGTTAACTTTAAAACGTATCCAATTGTTCCATGAGCATACCCCAAACCCATAAGCAATTATGTCCCGTTAAAAGTTGATTGTCCTTAATTGAAGTGATAATGTTTAAAAGATTAATTTATCTTTTAATTTATTTTTGAACGGCAGAGAAATCTTACATATAAATCTATCATTTTCAAGACTATTTCTAAGGTCGACTTCTCGACCGTCGTGAGAGCGTACCCCCTGATGTGCATGGACCAGATGGAATCAGTAAACCCTCCCCCTGTCGGCTTTGAACCCAAGATTAAAGCCATAATTTGTCTCTTCACCTAAATGTCCATAAAAATAGCCCGAGTGAAAATTAAACCTGCATCTTCACCGAGAAAGGTAGACCAACTACTATTAGACCAAATTCACATGACAAAATGATAATTTTATCTAAAGAGATATCATCATAAACTCACTTGATTTTCAATTAATAACATATAATAATTGTGGATTATATTACAGTTGTGGTCCATGTTGGTAATTAGTGGGAAGTGCATGCTATGACCGAAGCCCAACGCCACCATATGAGGAGTGGTGGTGGTCAGCGGAGACTCCGCCGGTTAGGGTGGTGGCTGCATCCTCATGCCAACTTCACTTTTTGTCAACATTAATAATAATAATAATAATAATAATAATAATAATAATAATAATAATAATAATAATAATACATATATCCTTTTTCTTTCTTTTCTTTTCTATATGTTCTTTCTTTAATTAATTATTATTTAAATTTAGTAAAACCTCTTTAATTCATTTAGCTAACTTAAAGTGGAAATGGTGCCAATTGTGCTAATGGTAACTTTACGACTTTCTTTATGAGACGTCACGGTTTGAGTTTTGTATATGAAGCAATTTGTTTCAGGTTGAGCAGTGAGTTTTCTTAATTGTGGGTTTTCTACTAGATGAGTAGGCTAAGTAATCATATTCTGTACTTCGGGCAGAAGGGTGATATATTTAATTGCCAAGGTGATCTTGGATGTCCGGGTCTATGTTGTTCGAGAAAAAAACGGTGAAAGGGTTAAAATTAAGAGGAAAAATTTACCAACAAAGTAAACAAAATGTTTATTTCACCACTGTTTTCCCAAATGTTCATTCAAAATCCAGTCAATCCACCTCCTTAATAATTGTCACTCGACGAGATTTCCAACCAACAACATTCGACCATGTGTCAGAAAAACTCGATGGAAGCCAAAATAAATCTAGACAGGATATTGACATGTGACATGACATGATTTGTTTAAAAATCTAATCAGGTGATGGTTATTAAGGCCATTCGTAATTGGCGAAATTCAGGGGCTAAATGGGGCGATTTTGTGGGGGAACACCGACCCCGGATGATTTTGGGGCGAGGGCGGGAGGATTTTGTCGCCGGAAGGAAGAAAAGAAATATTATTATTATGTGTGTGATACATATATATATATATATATATATATATTACTATTTGTAGTTCCTACACCATTACATCCTAAAAACAAATTCTTATCTCCTTACTAACTAGGTGTCACATGTCATAATTCACCCTAATTTGTATCCACTACACTATGCATGTAGCCTAAAGATATAGGTTAATTGGATTTGAGATAAACATTTTAATTAGAAACTCAGTCAACCAACGACATTTAATTTGATCATTTTTCATAAGAGAAGAGACCAGTTTCTGCTTCTTTGTCGTCATCATTAACTTCTTCTACGTTATTCTTGTGGGTGGGGTAGTGACACGTGTCATTAAGAAATAAGTGTATCGGGTCCTATCCAATGTTGTTAAATATGGAAGGGTAGTGGTGCATGTGAATGACATCTTGGTAACATAAAAGAGAAAACATATAATAGTCCCATTATATGTTGCCTTCATAAATCTTATCCACACATATGTGCAAGTCATCTTAATAATGATTTGAGTCACACAAATAAACATTTGAGTGAATATTTAACATAACTAGATATTAGAACAAGAAAATCATACAAACCCACTAAAAAATATTAAAACTATATATGTATACTAGATATTAGAACAAGAAAATCATACAAACCTACTAAAAAATATTAAAACTATATATGTATATAATGTAAATATATGTGTGTGAAAGAGATGAAACATTAGGACCCATTTTGATTGTTTGTTACAAGTTTACAGTCAATGACTACAACTTGACAAACCTAGGGATTTAAAGTTCACTGTGAGTGCTCTTACTGTCTTCTTATGCGGTGCTATTAAATCATATAAAAATTAAATGTAAAAATGTTGAATTGCACGTTGCGTCACATTAAAACAAGAAATAGGAAAAATATAGATTGAAACGTAAAGCACTATCGAAAATAAAATAACCAAGCTGTAAAGGTAAAACCAATGTAAAAAGGAAAAAAATATACTAAAAACACCCATGATTATATGTTCGTCTATGCTTGATGATTTTTACATTATCATGCACAACTTCGTTTTAAATGAAACTTATATCAAAACATAGATAAAAATAAGTATGTCACAACGGTAATTTTGGAGTTTTATAAAACATAATATTTAGAAATTATAATTTTTGTTAATAAATCAGACACTTGTCGATTTGTAATTGACAAAATAGAATTAAATAAGGAAAAGAAAAACATTTGAAAAAGTATTAAGATTAATTGAAGTAGAAAGGTAATTATATTATAAGTTTTAGAAGGGCCATATTGTAACATCAAAAACATGATTTTGAATCACACAACTAAAACATTTGACCTAACTAGATATTAGTAGTTTAACGTACATTAAACTTAACTTAAAAAAGGGATGACATCATATCTTATTAATAACAAAAACGTTAATTGCCATGCCATGTGTTTCCCGTCGTCAGTTTTTACGAAAACATAAAACCAAACTATCGATTTTTGTTTCAGTATCGAATCTAATTTTTATTTTCTTTTTCAAACACAATAACACACCCTTAATTATATATTATCACCCACCCAATGTAGATGGAAAAGACGTTACGACACCACATTGCTTGTTGACAGATAGGTCAAACAACTTGCATGTCGTGGTTGCATGATTAATGGCCCTCTTAAAAGCTAAAACAATATTCAGTGCATACTTTCTGTTCATTATCTTGTTAGTATCCTAAATACAAAATAATTTTAATAAAGAACCAAACATATAAATAATAATGATACATGAATTTTAACTGTGATATAAAAACAGATATATACTAGTACTACACATGAACAACAGTCCAACACTATATACTACATAAACGATGATCATGTCAAAATATGTTAGAAAATTTTTGTGTAAATGGAATTATAGAAGCTCATACTACGGACACAAGTCAACTTCAATTGAATTTGTCAATACAAGTATTAAGATTTGTAAAATAGATTCATTGTATTTCGTTATTTAATTTGTTTTTTACTAAAAGAATAAATTAAGTGAACCTTGTAGTATGGTAAGGTTGTTGTCATGATAAGTACATGTTCAAGTTGTGACAACAATCTTTTATGGAAGTGCAGAATAAGAAGCTACGTAAACGAATTGAACGAATATGGACGAGTCATGTTGGTGTTCTTCAATTAACTTTAACTGAAAACAAACACGAACATATAATCGAACAAATTTTTTAGTTCGTGTTCGTTTATCAAGAAAATATGTTGTTCATGTTCATTTAAAACCTAAACGAACATTTCATTAGCGTAAACGGACACAAAATAAACAAACTTAAAAGAAATGAACGAACAAACATAAATGAACACATATAAACATAATCAGCGAATCATAAACGAACATAAACTCTAGTAGATAGATGATCGAAGATTTATTTCTTCAATAAAAATAATCATTTGTGTGTATAAATTTAAATGAGCCCCTTTTATATTTATATATTCATACAAATATAACTACTTGTATATTTATTGAAATTTAACCGAACATGATGGAATATCTAACCATAATATATAAACAAATATAAACGAACATTTACGAACATAAACTACCCATCTAACAGTTTACAAATAATTTATGAACGTTTGATTTGTTTACAGGAAGTCGGCCTAACACCCTAAATATACAAGGGCAGTCATTAGTACTAGAGAAGGACAAAATATTGGTCCAATTAGAACATGTGTTGTCAACATGAATTATATGTGAGTAGAGGATCCAATCCACCCCCTCCATCCATCCCCTATCTAAATCCAAATCTAACCTTAACCCATAAATCCTCTAATCTTTATCAACTTTCAACCAAGAGTGAGAAGTGAGAGAGTTAGTTTAGAGAGAGAAAGCACAAAAAACCACATTATTCTTCCTAACTCTCAACCACATCAACTCTCTTTCATAACCTAGATTCCCTCTTCATCTTCATCATCCACTCACAAGTTCTTTAATTGGTTTGTTTTTAGATCTTTAAACAATCCACTTAATGATATTGTTAGGTTAAAGTCAATAATATCCCACAAAAAGTCTTGAATCAAAACCCTAAATTTCACTACTTTTTTTCTTCTTGTTAAACCTTTTATCTAAACATCAAGATTTTAATGGATCAAATAACACCAACATCTCTCCCACCACCTTTTCACACAAGAAACTTTAATCTCCATCAGTTTCAACAGCCAAATTCTGAAGATGAACAAAGTGGTACAACTGGTCTCAACATGGGAGGTGGTCTAAAGAGAGACCGAGACGACAACGACAACAACAACGATGGCGAAGGTAAAGAAGGAGAAATATCCAGGCGTCCAAGAGGACGCCCGGCTGGTTCCAAAAACAAACCCAAACCCCCAATTATTATCACTAGAGATAGCGCAAACGCGCTTCGAACCCATGTCATGGAGGTTGCGGACGGATGTGACGTTATGGAAAGCATAGCCACGTTTGCGCGTAGGTGCCAACGTGGCGTTTGCATTATGAGCGGTACTGGTACCGTCACAAACGTCACTCTCCGACAACCCTCGTCACCGACCGCAGTTGTGACGTTGCACGGTCGGTTCAAGATTTTATCGTTGTCGGGTTCTTTTCTGCCCCCACCAGCTCCACCTGCTGCCACTGGCTTGACTATTTATCTAGCTGGTGGTCAAGGACAGGTGGTTGGTGGGACAGTGGTTGCGGCCCTTCTGGCCGCGGGCCCAGTGGTTATTATGGCAGCGTCATTTAGCAACGCTGCCTATGAAAGGCTTCCTCTCGAAGAGGAAGAAAGTGGTTTACCGATCCATAGTGGATCTCCGGGGGCCGTTACTCCCCAACCGCAACAATTATTAGCAGATCCTTCATTATTTCATGGGATGTCTCAAAACATGCTCAACCAAATTCAATTACCAAATGATGGTTATTGGGGCAACAATGGCGGCAACGGCGGTGGCGGTGGTGGTCGTCATCCATTCTAACTTAAACAAGACTCGGTCGAATTTCGATACTCATGAACAAGATTTAGGGTTGTAATTGTTGAGGATTTGAAGTGTTGAGCAAGATTTTATCAGGTTTCATTCTTTTACTACCCTTGGTGTAATATTCCTAGTTTGTGTCAACTCTTTTGCTTCTTAATGTATTAGTTAATTAGATAGAAACTTTGTTAATTGTTGTGAGAGTTTGATATTGTTCTTGGCGGTTAATAACTTAAGATGATCTTATGGAATATAAAGTTGGAATGAAACAGCTATGCAAATTGTTGCTTTGTGGTAATTAATTATCATGAGTCTGATTAATATTTTCACATAAATTATTAATTATGAGTTTGATTTTGTTGAACGGTGAAAGTAAATCGAACCTAATACTTCTCTACTTTGCCAAGTTACGTACTAATTAATTTTATATAAACTTAAGGCCTCCATGCTTTTTTTCTTTTGAGTCTTTAAGTAAACTTAGTTTCTTTTTTTTAAGCCATTACACATATATAATATATTTAAGCTATGAAGCTAGCTTAATTAAAAGCTATAAACTACGTTTTTGAGAAAATAGGGAAGTATACTTAAGTGTTATACATTTGCTCATTTAAGAATTAAGAGGCAGTGTATGAATCGTTCAACATGATTATGAAACTTACTAATCAAGAGGCTTCATTAATCATTAAGAGGTGTTTTTTAATTAAATGAATCAAACACACTCTACCTCTGAACGGTCCAAAGGTAGCCTCTAAATGGTATGCCGTTAAGTTACAAGTTTTGGTATGGCATTTACTCTAGGTTAATATCTCACTAATTGTGTTATGTCATTTGAGCGAATGTGTATCTATAACATATAGTTTTACTTGAAATTGTTTCACAATATAGTTTGTGGTACTCTACGACTATACATATGCATAGATGGTATGTAGTCACAATTTCATAAATATTTTTTTCTTTTGATATGGGTCATTATTATACGTTTTAGGCCTCCAAATTAGAGCTGAAGACGGCTTAAAGTTTTTAGAAATATTGTTTTAGATTAATTTTCTGCTAATATTTTTCAGTGAACTAATCACTTTTAAATTAACTAACTAAATTGTAGTTATTCCAATTTAATAAAAACAGTTGAAGCATCTATATATATATAATGAGTTAAAATGATATATTATTTTTTATACAAGAATCCTAGAAAAACGTACGTATGAAGATTTTGTAGCTGCAATTTTCTTCTAAATGACTATAAAAGACACAATTATAGCCTCTTTGATGATATATACGTACATGCACACAGACAACTGAATATGTCATTCCCCAAAACACAGGGTTGCATGATCATATGAGACATGAGTTGTGTAAGGTGCAATAAAAGTTGTACGTACTTTGAATACACTTGTTGTTCATTTGAATGAGAAGTCAGTTAGATGCATCGAACTGAAGCAAGCACACACCCTTTGTTATGCTTTAAGGAGACACCTCATTTACTGTCGGCTTATGTTTATCTTCATCTCTATAGTAAATTTAGGAAAAAAATAATTAATCATATATATATATATATATATGATTTCCTTATCCTTGTTATATGTTTATATACATTTAGTATAACTTTACTCTTTAGTAGTAATAGAATACATAAGATCTTAGTGTGTGTTTTCACTCACACATCCTTTTTAATTACATGCTCTTTAGGATGAGGTTTGCTTATGTTCGTTCAATATATATGCGCGAGTGCATATTGTAGATGTGGGCATAAACAACAATACAATATTTCACTTTAGTGTTTAGAGACAATTTTGTTTTATAACGGGTATCAATTAAAGATATAGGGGTGACAAGAGGGTTGTTGGCGGGGGGTAGACCAACTACATTTGTGTGTGGTGCCACGAAATGTTGTTAACTTATCAAAAGACAAGACTTCGAATGTTGAAAGGTCGCAGTTGCAAGTATACATGATACTCACGTAAAAGGTTGGACCTATACGCAATTTAGTGCTAGTATTAGGAGGATTGTGTTGTCTCGGTCTCATTAATGACTGCCACAAGTTCATGTCTTACCTTATAACAATAAAAAAAATGGTGGGACTATTGGTGACATGACTTACTCGTAGTTATTTTGACATAAACGAGAGCACAATTGACGGATGACAACTTATGTGTTAGCCACAAGTACAAGTTTTGATCGACCTCATATTGCGCACTTTGTTCTCATGCATCAAGATCCATTATATCCTAATAATGGCCACCTACATACATCTATACTTCCTTGTTATAAACACTTGCATTTCCTTTAGATACTATACTTAACTTACCATAATAAACCACCTAAATACTTGCAATCCAATTGAAACATGCAACACTTTCTAGCCATATGTGTTACTACTAAAAGTTGTATTCATTTGTTGATATTGCTAATTAACTTACAAATGATTAATGCATCTTTGTTTACATGCACTACTAGAAAATGGGTATCATTGCTACGAAATTTCGTGACGCAAATTTTTGCGTTGGATTTTGTCACGTGTTTCCGACGCATTTTCGACGTAAAATGTAACTCAATTTTTTTGTCGTTTGTTACGACACACTTCCGACAAATCCTAAATTCCGTCAGAAATGCGTCTGAATTTCCGACACCGTTCCGACGCATCAATTTAATTCTTTATCTTATGTCATATATTTACGCGATAATACAACTGTTGTCTGGATTGCGTCGGAAATTCCTGCATATTTCCGACACAACATTCTAGTTTTGGGAAAAAAAATATGACATTTTTTTAATTAAAACATAATACATTGATGTGTTGTAATTTCCGACGCAAATCCGACACAAAAGTTTAATTTTGTACTTTTGTACTTTTTTAATATGTTCAAATATATTTTTTAATATATTTTTTTGACGCATCATTACAACTTTATAAAAAATTTTTGTTAATACGGTAATTAGGTAAGAAAATACATATTATGTCGGAAATGTGTCGGAATTTCCGACGCAATTCCGACACAACGGTTACTTTTATTTATTTCCTAATACATTTAGTAAAATACTAATGTCGATTTCGACGCATTTCCGACACAACGGTTATTTTGTGGCAAATGCGTAGAAAATTTGTAGCAAGTTGCTACCTATTTGCTACACATTTCCGACTGCTATAATTTGTTTTTGTTTACTCGACACTAAAACATACATTTTTTAATCTATTTCTTTGTATAACTTTGCTATATGGGCAATATCTTTCTCCCTAACTTATGCTTGCTATATAATTTGCAAGCATACACGTTAACATTACAGTTGTACTTATACAATTACAAAGAGTTGTTATATGTTATAGTTATACAAACCATATTTATGTAAACGTATTATATGTTTGAATTTGTGAAGTAAACGTGTTTCATTTATAATGACTTTGTGCAAAAGATAGAATAATAAAAAAAAATGTTTCAATTTTGAAAACTAAAAACAAAATTGTATTTTTGTTTTCATAAAAATGGGTCGTAAGCGTGTCATGACTCACGTGGATCAATATCCTATTTAATAAAAATGGGTCGTAAACGTGTCATGACTCACACATGGTTTAACGGGCTGAAATGTGTATGTGTGTTTAACCATATGATGTCCGATGTCCTATCTTTGTTTGAACAGAAGGTGTTTGTGTTAATGTCTAACAATTTTCCTCTCAAATCAAATAAGTATTGCAATATTTTCTATATTTTATTTACTGTACACTTGTATGTAAATTCTAGATTTTCATCTCTCAAATCAAATAACTAGTGCAATATATGACTAGCAATTGTTTTGTGTTATATGTTTAAAATATTTCTTGATACTGTACACTTAGGAACATAAATTGTTTATTAAGTAAACATTATGTACTTGACCGTTTTTGTTTTATAATAAATGCAGGGTATATTCATTATGTCTGGTAGACAAGATAAGCGACGTGCTGGTGGAGCTCGTGGTATTCGTGGGCGTGTCCAAGTGTTAGATCAGGCAGACAACAGTCAATTGGATACGATGAGTATCGTGTTAGACTGGTAAGTTAATAATATTTTTCTCATGACTTCTAATAATTGTATATCATTTTAACACTTACTGCACTCTATATCCTTTTATTTCTCCAGAGGAAGGCCCTTGGTAGGGAACCAACTTTTAAGGAAATATTTATTAACAAAGAAGGTAAAAGAAAACAGTTGGCTGGAGAGTTAGACGTTAACAACTTGGAGGGGATGGTGCTTTGTACCGAACGAGCTAGAGAAGCTTATGTAAGTTCTATGTTTCACCTTAAAATTGTTAAATAATTTATCGTATGAAGCTTAGTATTCAAACAAACTTCTTGTTGGTGATGACTTGTAGGAGGAGTACCTGTTTTTGATGTTGGAGAAGTACGGACTTGAATTCAGTGACGACGATCCTGTTGTGTGGTCACAAGTTGTTGCAAAAGGCCGCACAAAACGGGTCTTTGGGATAGGATCTTCGGATCTAAATTATGTGGTGACCGGGAGACCAACATCTTACGAGATTACACGATCATCTATTGAGCAACAATTACAAGAAAAGGTGTGTTGTTATTACTGTTATCATTATATTTTTACTATTATTGTTATTATTATGTGTCGTTTACTAATAGTTATACATGTTTTAAACATATGTAGATTCATAGTATGGAAGTTCAAATGGAAGTTGACAGGAAAACACGGGAGGAGATGGAAGAAAAATTGCGACAAGACCTACAACAAAAAATAGACGAAGCGATACAAAGAGGTGTTGCAGAGGCCATCAGAAACTCGCAACTTTCCGATCTTCAGTAGTAGTATTATATCACGTGTTTTAAACATTTCAGTATGTAGTGGATTTGTGGCCGTTTAAACTGGTTTTGTGGTTTTCTTATGGATGCTAATGACGACTGTATTTTGTGTTTTGATGTGGTAAAAGTTGTTTTGTGTGTGAGTTTGTGGTTGTTTATACATGTATTGTGGGTTTTATGTATTTTTTGCGTAATAAATAGATATATATGCGTCGGAATTCTGTCAAAAAACAATTCATGCATGTGTCAAAATTGCGTCGAAAAACATTTCATATTTGCGTCGGATTTGTGTGGAGAATAATTTAAAGTGGTGTCAGAATTGCGTCGGAAAAGGAAAAAACTTAATACTGTATTTATACATATACGATATTACAATATTATAAATACAGTATTTAAAATATTAAATTAGAAGGTATTAAAAATACAGTAATTATAGTATTAAAATTAGTTGTTAAAAAGTGTCAGAAGTGTGTCGGAATATTGCGACAAAAAGTTTGCGTCGGAAAAGTGTCTCAATGTGTGTCGGAAACGTGTCATAAAGGAATTTCCGACGAGGTTTTTCTAACACTCACATTGCGTCGTGAATGAGTCGGAATCGACTGTTTCTGACGCGTTTCCGACGCAATTCGGCGTCACAACACAACCAGTTTTCTAGTAGTGATGTCTTAACAATTATTATCTCTTTTCTCCGTCATAACTCATTAACTTGTACACATAATATCAACATTTTTTTACTTTCATATAACATAACAACGCAAACTTTACATTAACAAAACTAATATGATGTTTATCTGTAATTTTTAGGTATTTATGATTTGGAAAATACATTATTTTTTATGTGTGTAAAAAGTTTAATACGTAGGTTGAGTATGCTAAAATAATAAAATGCCAAATTAAATAAAGTATATTATACTTTTGTGTGTAGTTTACTCTTTCTGTTTAAATCAGTTGGAGGTATGACCATTTTTTATATTATCCTACTAATATGAATTAATTGAATTAAATTTTTAATTTTATTTTCAATTCATAATATTTTAAGTGAGTATGAAACTCATGGGGGACAAATGGATACATGGTCCATGACTTTCTGTGTTTTGGGTCTATTTCGAATGTCAAATAATTTTTGGGAATGCAAAAATGTGACTTAAGTTTGACCCTTCAATTTATTAACGTTACTTCAAACCAAAGAGTCACAGACTACATGCCCTTTATTAATCATTAATCAACCTCGTGTTTTTGGTTTTTTAATAAACCTGAATTTTAGAAATATTACTCTCAGTAACATGGTATTCGAAAACCGTATGTTGGTATACCAAATTTGTATACATCCATATGTACGCATGTATACCAGATAGAATGACTGATTTGACAAATGAAAAGGATACATTCGTTTTAAAAAAGACCCTTTGAGGGTGTACATATATCAGAACAGAACCCTTGTTTTTATTAGGGCGTTAATTTGAGGCAATTCAAATATGACACTGGAAAAGGTTTTGGTTAGCTAACACTACTCGTTTCGTAAAAAGGTGAATTTGAACATGGCATTGACGTTTAATAAATGGGATAACACGAACAAGACACTTTTAATAAGTGGGTTAACATGTAAATTGTTAAAAAGTTTATATTTAGATTATATAAGAGGTTATTTATAAAGTGTTAAAACATTTTTTTTATTGATTTTCTATATAATTTTCCCTAGTATTTTCAAAACTAAAATTTATTTCTCATCAAGATATTTTATCGCCTCTATTTTTCCAAAAACTTAATGCGTAAGTTCTAACTATCAACCATCCAACTAGAGGTGCACAAATCGGGTTTTTCTAATACCCGGGTTCGGATATGAAACCGGTTTCGGGTATGATCGGGTATTGGAAAATCGGGTATTGAGAGAAATCGGGTAGGGTATTGACAAGAAAAACTCAACCCTATGTACCCAGGTAGGGTATAATCGGGTTCGGGTATTGGAACCGGGTCGACCAGGTATTAATACCCGGTTTTGAATTTGTAAATTATTAATTCATTTTTAAATTTGTTAAAAATTTAAATTCGCTTTGTAATTTATAAAAATAATTAAACTATATTACAAAAACCATATATCTATTTAAGTACAAATTATTTACTTAATAATATGCATTTTAAAAAAACTTAAACATAAAAGTAGTGAAGTAAACATAAAAATATACTGTTAAAACTCATGTATTATTTTGGGTATTAGAAATTGTTATCGGGTATAACCGGGTATGGGAATGGGGTATGACTGGTTTCGGGTATTTACGGGTATAAATCGGGTACAGTTCCGGGAACGAGTATTGAGCTCAAAAGGCATACCCTATTCATACCCTATGGGTAGGGTCGGTTCCGGTTTCGGGTATAGAATACCCGGTTATAAAAAAACCGGTTCCGAGTATTTTTTTTCAGGACCGGTTCCTGGTACTGGTTTTTTGTGCACCTCTACATCCAACTATTCTCATCCGTGTCTTCTAATCTCGAGCTAAATATATAAAATTGTCATTTACTAATTTGGAATGAATGACAATTAAAAGAACATCAAGTGTTTCATTTGAATAATTGATTTTTTCAACTTGTATTTAAGCCACTATACATTACTCATATTCACATACGAAGATTTAAAGGATCAACCTAAACACAATATGATTTTAAGGAGAGCCGGCACAACACGAAACCTATCAACCCGTCAATCAGATATTCATTGGGTTTAGCTTGAAGTTCAAGATGTCAACCCGAACAAATTAGTCCACTGTTTGCACATGATAAATAAATCAACTAGTACCTGGTAAAAATATAATTATCCATCTTCAATATAAAGAGCTAAAAAAGTTCTCAAAATAACACTTCATTATCTATTTAACATTGTTTTAAGTAGTAGGTGTCTCTTAATTAAGATGACATTATCCAAGTCTAATACAAATATCAACTCGACGAAAACACGACTCTTTTAAGTTTGAAACTCAAGCTCCGGTAACAAACCGATCCTTCTGAGCTACCGACTCCACTGAATTATCGATATATTAAACGATATTAGTCAAAGTTTGTAACAGTTAGGAGTTGATACATTCAAGCTTCTGCATCATATAACTCACCTAATTACAACTTACAAAAATAAGTAAACATTAACCATCATCACCTTAGCTACAACCAAACCGAAAACCTTCTATTCTCGCCACAACGATCAAACGACTAAAAAAATCAAAAATTAGTTTACCAAATAATATTAACCGCGCTTTTCTCTGACTCGTCTTAACCAGAGTTTAATCTTAACCGTTTTAACTCAACCTGAAAACTAGGACTGGAAGATAATGTACGCCGAGCAAGAATCCTAATATCCTCTCGTGAACAATCCCGTGAGATCCGAACAAGCTCCCATAACGCACCACCGGATATCATATCTTTAGCATTTACTTCTAAAATTCCAGAAACATAAATATAGTAAGAATCAAGTAAAATGAAATGAGATTGTTTTAACTATAGATATACCATGCTGTGCCAGGTGGCAAAGAGCAAGCTCGATATGCCGCCTGATCGGTGAAGCTTCGTTGCTAGCGTTTTTCACAATCCACGCAAGTGCACCGTCCTCGATAAGAAGAGACTTCCCACTTTTAATACCTTTAATATGAAAAGACCGATTTAACCTTATAAGTATGTGGTCTAGATTAAAACTTACTGACGTGGCAAGAAAATACCTTGAGTTGAAGCTCTCGACTCGCATTTAGCAAAATTAGCAATCCCACGTGCGACTTGAGCGAGAACATCGGGATGTTTACTTCTCACCATACTTAACAAGGCCTTAATACCACCTTCCGCTCGTAACACTAGCTGCAATTTATCTGAATTTTAACAAAAAAGTTAGTAATTTAAGAAGGTAATAATTAGTTTGTTACATAAGTTTATAATATAAAGTTTGTAATTACCGTTGCCGCAAAGGTTAGCAATGGCCCCAGCTACCATACGAAGAGTTTGAGGATCGTCGGCATTTTGTGCGGTCATTGCTAGCAAACTAATACCTCCTTGTGACATAATAAGCTCCTGGTTGGTTTCTGCAAATGTAATTCGTTGTTGAACTTATGAGATATGTAAGTTAAGTTGTAACATAATTATAAAAAAGAAAAGAAAAAATTACCGTTCATTGCTAGGTTGGCAATTGCGCCTGCTGCAACTCGGTGGATGTTTTCATCGTCAGAGCTTGAAAGAAGATCTAACAAGGATGCAAGACCACCAGCTTCTACAATCTTTTCCTGGTTGTTTGCTGCTCAAAATAACAGATTTAATAATCAGTGTTTTGAGTGTTCGGATAAACATATAACGCTTCTTTTTATCTGATTATTTAGTGATTATATAGTGAAATGGTTTCATGCCGCTACATTCAATACAGTTCATAAATCAAGGGTGGACTAAAGTTGCTAATTTACCTGTGTTGTAAGTAGGGGTGTAAACAAGCCCAAGCTTGAGTTAGCTCGTGAGCCTCAACGAGCCTTTTATTTATATAACTTTTGTTTATTATATCAAATATATGTTTTATTATAATTATTATTACATATAAAATTGTGATAAAAATAATTAAATAATATATATTATGTTATTTACAAAAATTAATTAATATACATGAAATAATTACAAATGTATATAGATAACTGATAAATAATAAACGAACCAAACTCGAGCTTGAAAAAGTACTCAAGAACCAAGCTGAGGCTTTAGAATTAGAGATCGAAACGAGCCAAGCTCTATCCCAGCTTGGGTTACGCTCTACTCGTTTACACCCTAAGTTTTAAGAAAAAAATTCGATTCCCATTTCACCAAAGAAAAAAAGTTATTTTAACACCAAAAACGACATGTTTGGTCATTTAATCTATCGATTTCTTAAATAATGCAAAGCATTCAAAATATGATAATCTAATTATTAAAGTTTGAAGCAGTAGAGGATATTCTAATCCTATCTTCCATGATTTTTACAGTTAATTAAGTGATCTGATTATTTAGCAACACAATCATATTAAGAATAAGTTTAAACAAAAGTATACCTTCAGCTGCTAAATTTGCAATAACTTTCACAGCATGGATTCGTACATCAGGATCTTCCGCTTCCAGTAATGATAAAATCTTTTGCAGTCCAACTGTCACGACACATATTTCATCAACAACCGATACACACACACATTAATTACCCTTCGTAAAGGAAATTTAATAATCACCTTGCTCAAATAATGTGGCCACAGATCCCTTTTCTTGCTCCCCTGAATATCTCATCTGTGGCTGCCTGACCGGAGAGATAATGGAACCCATATCCGCAGTCATATCTACACTACGATCACCACTCTCCAGCTGTTTTCTTGTCTAACAAGTAAAAGATATACAGTTAACAAATCATACTTCATTCTTATGCACATGCACATACATCATTATCAACATCAAATACCTCATCAGCATCAAAGCTTAACTGCAGCAGCTGATTTTGCAACACTGATATTTCCTCTTCAAGCTTCTCTCTCTGATGAATCTCATCTTCCAGCATCTTCCGAAGCTTTACAATTTCAGCATTTCCCGCCACCTGGCAAACCGGAAATATATTATCCAGTCATGTATAATAAACGAACAAAATGGATTTACATTATTTAAAATAATTGTACCTCTGATCTTTTCCATTGGACTGCTTGATTTTGAAGATTTTTAACCTCTTCTTCTGCAGTTTTCCTTAAGCGTATTTCATTCTGCAGTAACTTCTTAACTTCATTGAGTTCTTCATTAGGTTTATTAAGGCTTTCTTCTTTAAGCTTATTTACTGCCAATTGTGCCTCAAGCTTCTTTATTGACTCCATACAGTCTCTTTGATATTTCAATCTTTCCTTCTACATAAATAAAGCATAATAAGATAAGAAAGAAGCGTATAATACTTTCATGTAATTAATTACCTCCAAAGAATCTGCAAATTTTTTTTCAGCTTGAGATATTTGTTTCTTTGCTTCAAGTGAGATTTTTTCAATCTCATCTTGATATGCTTTTTGTTGCCGTTCGTGTTGTGCAATGAGAGATTCCACTTGTACATCAAGCTTTCTAGCCAAACTTTTGTAATCAAACTCTTCCTTTATCTTCAGCATGTTTTCCACCTTCATAGCCTATCATAACAGTTATTTAGTAAATAATTGGGCGAAAATATATTACAAAATAATTATTAATAAATTTAAGCTTACTCTTTGTCCAAACATTATAGTACTTGATGTCTCTCCTCTATGACGAGGAGATGGACCAATGGTTATAACAAGAGAAGTTCTTGCAGTGCCTGCAAACGATGTTTTATAAATTTTTACATTATAAGAAAGTCAAACATATATCAAATGTAGTCAAAGTCAATGTTGACAAATCTCACCTCCAAATGAATCTCGAAGCAATCTTGTAAGCTTGGAGTCACGAACAGGAACATAACTGTTTTCCGCCAATGCATTTATACATTTTCCAAGTGCGCTTAATGAAAGATTTATCGATTTAGCTTCCTCTAGCGTATGCCCTTCACTACCTGCAAAATAACAACAAAGTGGATACTATATATTTAGTAACCGTTGCCACATATTTATGGCCTTACGGATATTAAATATAGATAGTTATAATTTGATACCTGACTTATCAATACGCTCAGAGCCAGCAAGATCCACAACAATAAGTTTGCCTTTGCGTACAACCGGTGGCTTCATTGTTCTATTCGTATGAGACTTGCTACCAACATTATCACCCGAAACACTCACAGACTTCTTAACATGCACCTGCAGCAAGAGTGGAGTTCCGGTAAATAACAACCAACTTCCTGATATAAAACAATATAAATATTCACTGACATCATCATCATCATCATCATCGTACTCAGTATATCCCACCAATAGCCAAGCTATGGTAGGGTCTGAGGAGGGTAAGATGTAGACAGCCTTACCCCTACCCCATAGGGATAGAGAGGCTGCTTCCGATGAGACCCCCGGCTCGATAGTAGTTTTGCATCAAGCCTTGGACATAAGGCACATAGCACTCAATCATCGGGACACCGGCTGATTGGTGCATGTACCATTGTCTTTCGGCTATCAACGCCACCACATGATGCCTGATTAACCTTCTGCCACTTTTAACGTTATTTTCACGAGATTAGTAAAATAACGTTAAAATTAGTGCAATTTTACTTTTGCCCACCCGAGGGTTCACACATATATACATTATATGCGCGCACCGCAAGCAGGGCGAAAATATTCACTGACAGAATATTAATATTTTAACCATTAAAATTGCATGACTACGAGAAGATTCAGTATTGAGTTTGGTGTTTGTAGCAAACCGATGTGCTTCACCTAACCGTAACAGCTCAACAAAACTTTGTTGGTCTTTAACCTCTATCAAGCTAGCACCTGGAAGTGTAATATCTCCACTTTTTGGATCTTCCACTATGCTTAAGTTATCATTAACTGGATCAAGAAGATCTTGTATTGTCTCCATGTATAGCTGTATATATGATACAGAGATAGAATCTGTTTCAGTTGCTTCAGCAAATATATCTTCCATTGCACGAACCATGATTCCACGTGCGGAAGTATCTTCATCTCCAAGTTTTCCAAGTGTGTAAGTTTTCCCGGTACCAGTTTGACCATATGCCATGACTGTTCCATTATATCCCTCTAGAACACTCTGCACAACAATAACAGATAACATTTTCATAATTGCATTTTCACATAATTCATTTTGGTAGTTTATAAGTTAAGAACTTAAGATAAAGTTAAAAACCTCCACTACAGGCTTTGCTACAACTTCATAAACACGCTTCTGTGATGCGAATTCAGTGAGAACTTCATCAAATTCAAATGTATCTGAATCCCAATTATTCCTTCTGAGTTTCAATCGCTTAAGCTGAAATGACACAAAAAGAATGTGAACTGGATTTGATTAAAGCTCTTAATTAGCAGAAAAACTGTATAACACAAGCTAACCACATGCAATTTGATTACCTCAGGCTGCAATTCCACACAATCAGCAAAATCAGCATCGGTTGAGAGCTCCTCACTGTTTTTAGGTCTTAATCTTACAGCCACTCGAACTCTTCCAGAAACTGATATCAATTGACATTATAGAACAATAGTTAGAAAATTATCACAATACGAACAATTTCTGTCAATATTGCGCAAACCGAATCTATTACAGTTCTTCACAATTATAAATATGTAATCACACAATAACCAGATCATATGCGTGTAAACACGTGGATACTGCAAATTGCTAACTAGGCCAACATATCCTCAAAATTCTACATAATTTAAATTTATTAACCAAAAATCATTGTTAATTTTGCTAATTAAGTCAACATATCTCAGAATTCCACACCACGCCCTGCTTGCGGTGCGCGCATATAATGTATATATGTGTGAACCCTCGGGTGGGCAAAAGTAAAATTGCACTAATTTTGACGTTATTTTACTAATCTCGTGAAAATAACGTTAAAAGTGGCTGAAGGTTAATCAGGCATCATGTGGTGGCGTTGATAGCCGAAAGACAAGGGCACATGCACCGATCAGCCGGTGTCCCGATGATTGAGTGCTATGTGCCTTATGTCCAAGGCTTGATGCAAAACTACTATCGAGCCAGGGGTCTCACCGGAAGCAGCCTCTCTATCCCTATGGGATAGAGGTAAGGCTGTCTACATCTTACCCTCCTCAGACCCTACCATAGCATTGCTATTGGTGGGATATACTGAGTACGATGATGATCTCAGAATTCCACACAATTCCAACTCATTAACCACAAATCATCGTTAAAATGATATCGCAGACCGAAATCCATTACAATTGTTCAGAAACTTAGATGTATACTTACACGATTAACGCATAACAGTCACCAAATCACACACGTAAGTAGCATTAGGTCAACATATCCTCAAAATTCTACAAAATTTCAGCTCATTAACCACAAACCACCGCTAATTTAGCTAATTAAGTCAAAACATTTTCAAAATTATACATAATTTCAACTCACTGACCACAAATCGTAGTTAATTTCACTAATTAGATCAACATATTCTCAAATTCCAACTCAATAACCACAAATCATCGTTAAAACTCGAGCACAAACCTAAATCCATTCCAATTCTTCACAATTACATATACATAACTACACAATAACCAGATCACACATATATAACCACTCGCATACATCAAATTACAATTACGAAACAAAACCTAACCTCCAGGAGCATCATTATGAGCTCCGGTAACAGAATTACCACTAGAACCGGTACTGTTACAGCAAATTGCTAATTAAGTCAACATATCCTCAAAATTCCAACTCATTAACCACAAATCATCGTTAATTTTGCTAATTAGCTCAACCTATACTCAAAATTGCAACTCATTAACCACAAATCATAGTTAATTTTGCTAATTAGCTCAAACTATACTCAAAATTCCAACTCATTAACCACAAATCATAGTTAATTTTGCTAATTAGCTCAACCTATACCAAAATATCAACTCATTAACCACAAATCATAGTTAATTTTGCTAATTAGCTCAACACACTCTCAAAATTATACACAATATCAACTCATTAACCACAAATCACCATCAAAACTACACCACAAACCTAAATCCATCACAATTACATATACATAACCACACAATAACCAGATCACACATATATAACCACTCGCGTACATCGAATTACAATTACGAAACAAAACCTAACCTCCAGGAGCATCCTTATGAGCTCCGGTAACAGAATTAGCAGTCGAACCGGTACTATTCCGACGGAGATTCGACGTAACCGCCGGTTTAGATTTACTATAACCGGACGAAAAAGAAGATGAAGAAGATGAGACTGATTTGGTCTTCACTCCACCGCCGTTTTTGTAACTGTAATTACTAGACATCTTATTATTATTTTATAAAATTAATATCATAATAATAATAATAATAATAATAATAATAATGAAGAAGAGTAGTAGTTGTTGTTGTTGACACAGTGAAGGTGAAGATGGGAGTTGAATTTTGAAGCAATGTTTGGGTGTTCGTGGGGTATAACGTGGGGCCCCTCATGGCTTTCTTTCTTGCACTTTAATTTCGGTTACTTGGTTTATTATTATGTGAAGTGAAGTAATGTAATATTGTAATGTAAGACCTTGGGGTTTTAGTGAAAGTAATATTGGTTCTTTAGGTTTTATAAATGTTTTGTTATTTACATCACTTTTTCTTTCTTTTTTTCAACGATCAACAAAAGTCTGGTTGTCCTGGTACGTCGTACGTCTACTACCTATGTCGTGTGTGCCACCAATTTCATGGAAAACATATCGTCTGAAGGCCTACTATGGTGAATGAGGTGCAAATGAATTGAGCCCAAGCTTAATTAGGCTTGAGCTAGTATAGTGTAACTTATATAGAGCTTAAGTTCAAGCTTGGATCGTTTTGATATCTGTTTCTAAAGCGTGAACTCGGCTCGTGAGTAGTTTTTCAAGGTCAAACTCAGATTACTCAGTTTGTGTTCGGCTCGTTTACAAATTATTAATTAGTTTTTTTTATATTTATAACTATTTTTATATATTTATTTCAATTATTGTTTTGAATATAACATAACACACACACACATATATATATTATAAAACTTATTAAAAAAACAAGCTCGTTTAGGCTCGCAGGTCTGCTTGAGTTCGATAATTGAAGCTCGGGCTCGTTTATTAAACGAGCTTACTTTTAGGCTGGGTTTGGGCTCGTTTAAGCTAAGCTCGATAGAGCTTTTTCACGAGCCGATCTCGAGTAACTCGCAAACAACTCGGCTCCTTTGTACCTGTATTGATAAAACATGTGGCTTATGAATGATATTTTGTCATATGTGAGACTCGAACCCATGATTTCATGAAAATGAAAGTCAATGAAGGGGTAACATTAGACGAATTGGTGTTTGGTTTATTTAGATGATCACTAGATTTCAAATCTATTGTACTTTTGAAACGTGTCATACGTTTATTAATCGTTAAAAAAATATTATATGTCTAGATGATAAAAAGTTATCCACTATCGATTTGTACTGCTTGTAGCCTTGTATGCAGCCTTTAGAATTAAAGTATGTGAATAAGAGAGAGCTTTTTCTTGAATTACATAAAAATAAATTATTTTATTAAAACATATATAGTAATATTCGTTCTTAGATCAATTTATGTAACTTTCATTATCTAAGCACAAATAAGTATGAAATTTTCATTGTATACAATTAATATAACCAAAACACATTTGCAGTTCTTAAAAGTCCAACATATTTCTCATCCACAAGCGATGCATATTTGCGTAGTAAACTCCCCACATCACTTATCTACTCGCCGTGCTTAATTAGATGGTCCTACAAACCTATAAGACATGGGATTCGCCTTAAGTGTAATAAAACACACTTAGTACCTCAGCGTTTCGCATAACATTTGTCCCACCGTCACGAACGACACAGAGTGACTCTAATATCTTTAGTTTTGGTTACCAGAGTTTAGAATTCTCATGCAGTCATCCATCCATAAATTCCTCTTACACAGTTACGCTTAAGTATAAATTCTCTTCCACAACCGTTACTCCCAAATCATGTATACGATATTTGAGGTAAGACCGTAAGATAGACGGTTATAAAGTTAGTGGGTGAACTATATAGTTTTTAGAACCTTGGTGTTCAATATGAGCTAATGAACAATCTTAAGGTACTCAATGATCCACAACCACTTAGAAACAAACACTGCAGTACCATTACCAGATTTGTGTTCTGTAATGACCCACGAAGAGTGACATGGGACGTTTGTATAGGTAAAATTACCGTTGTGCCCCTTGAAACTTTTGGTTTGGTCATAACGAACACAACTATTATTTAATATAGTTTTATCATTCACTTTTTTATTGGTGAAATAATAGTCTAAACAAATATGAACAAATCTATTGTAAATCTTAGGTTCAAGAATTTAGTTACGTCACTTTGATAGCTGGATAAATATAATAGTTAATGTTTTTAAAATGAATAAAGGACTTATGTTATGATGGTTATTATGTCAAGAATGGCCTACAGAAATGAAACATGACAAAAAGGATATCAAACAAATCATATTATAATATTATTATATTAATTAATCAAAGGGCTTTATTTTTCTTTTAAAAAAGAACACCCCACTCTCATGTTTTATAAACTTTAAATTAAACTCATGGTCTCCGGCAGTGGACTCAGAATAAATTTTTACAGGGGTCGGAAGAGGCCGGAGACAAAACTATATAGGGATCGATCATGATTTTAACATATGTATACATTTTATAAATAGATTTTACAGAGATCACCGACACCAGATGAGTAGGCCAAACACTGATGGTATCGAGCTATGTCGTAATATCTTATTAATAGTGCTATAAACTTTTAAGTTCACTTTGTGTTTTCTTTGAATTAATTTAAAATATAAATGAGTGAAATATTTTGAACCAAAAAGAAATGACATATGTAATATGTTGGCTGATATATTTAAATACATATGATCTGAAAGTATCTTAATGTACTTAAAACAAACATATGATTTATACGTATATATAAAAACATGTTTTAGTATCGAAAATTATATATAGAAACATGTATACATCAATTATAATATGAACAAACAATCATATCAACTCCAAAACCATGTGTTAAGATGACTCCTTAAGATAGGTATGATGTGCTAATAATGAGAGGAAACGTAGTGATCGATTATGACTAACCTTTTTTTCTTTCCTAGTTAGAAAAGCTAGTTTTATTGTAATGTCTAGCTAGATTTTTACAATGTCATTGTAATATCTAGATTTTTGTCTTTTTGAAAATTCCTTTTACAAGATATATATTAGTTTGAGTATGAACATATGTATTACCGGAAGTAGGCTCTTTATTCATATATATTCATAGAGTCAGAGAGGGTAGAGGTAAGACCGGCTACATCTTATCCTCCTCACACCTTACTATATATTTGCTATTGGTGGGATTTACTGAGTACGATGAGTATGAACATGGGTATTACAAGAACACGTTAAATGTCAATTCCTCTTATCAATGAATAGTATGATTAAGAGAAAATAAAAACTTCGGATGGATTATATGAGAAACTATTGGATTTGTACCATCTCTAACTTTTCGCATTCAAATATAATATAAAAAAAATGCAACCCAATAGTAGAGATGCGGTTGTTCACTTAAAATTTCAAGGGTAAATTTGATACGAGGTAACGAAATAAATGAGAAAATAAAAGAGATCATTATTAACTTATTGTCATGTTTGGTTAATATATGAAATGTAATGAATCATTATTTTATATGGTGATGGTGGTAGTAACAATGGCGGCAACATCCAGGTGGTGGTGGTGGGGGCGACGACAACGATGGTGGTGGCGGTGGAAATAGCAATGGTGGTGGTGGTCAAGCGGTGTTGTCAAGGAAGTAGGTTGAATGTGAAATGGAAAAAATAAAACACACGCAACACAAAGGAATAGTTTTGATGTTTTTAGAGGGAATGAGATAATTTGTGTAATCGTTGGTTTCATTCAACCAACCAAGCATCCATATTTTCATCCGTTCATCATGGTCCTGTCTATTCCGTAATTCATTCCCGCGTACCAAATGCTAACTAAAGACTGAGGCAGTGAGCAATTGACTATTAAAATGAGAAGGTGTGTTAGGGGTTTTAGCTTTTAAGAAAGTATCTTATTGGTGGAATCTTGGAGCATTTTATGTTACCTACTTATTTGATGAGCTTAATCACATGGGGGTGCATGTACTTATTAAGTTGTAAAGGAGTGGTGTGGCAAACAAATAAATTTGATTCATGTTATTATCTATGTGGTATCACCCCAACACCCAAACAACAATTTTAGGTGTGTATGTTTGTCTTTGTAGGTTGTGATACGGTTTTTCTACTTTCAACTAGTTATTTTGCCGATTAACACTAGTAAGGGTTACTGCTTGTGGTGTTTATTTCTTTTTATATTTGTTTCAAGAATAATCATGTGTTGTTCGAAAAGTAAATGATTAACTTAAACACATAGGGAAGGAAGAGTTCCATCACATGATATACACTAAATGTATATGGTCCTTCATAAGAGAGAAAACTACGGTCCTTCATAAGGGAGCGCACATGCACATGCACATGCACGGAAGGTTTGCCCTTCGGAACAAGTCCAGAGAAAGTTGGTTTTCCTGGGGACATGTTATGGGAAGGGAAGATAGTCTAAGAGGAGACAATTAATGGTATGTTCGTGTACATTCGATGGAAAATCGTTTGTTGGGAAGATATACCAAGGTTTGTTTATGAGCGTGTTAGTCTTAACTCTTATGAATATGTTATACGAACCTTAGATAGCCCTGAGATACACACTAAAAGCCATAATTGACCCTAATGCACATCTTGGAAGCCACGGTTAACTCTAGAAAACATTGTGGGAGCCATAGTTAACGATGAGTGTATGCCCTAAAAGCTATACTTATCCCTTAGTAAGTTAGTATACACAAGTATAGAGGTCGTAAACTTGTCTTTCCTAATAAGATCACAAGGCAAATTTGTGATTAAATTGTAATGTCCTAAATAATTAAAACACGTATTGAGAGCCCCATCAATCTGTTAAAACATATGTAGATTGTAACTGTTTCGAACTTTTGTATGCATTATTGAATACATCATGTAATAGTTTCAAGAGGTGTTGCTTAATTGAATATCAAAATTTTGTCTAGCATCATTAAATGGTTTTTTCCAAAATAAAAGAAACCACCCCCCACTCCCACTTTATCTCCTTTTTTTCAAAAAAAAAAAAGAAAAAAAAAGAAAACTTTTCTTCCTTTTCATTGGATTCTTCTTTATACAAGTCATGATTGATTTCATGACATTATTTTTGAACTCTTGTTACTTTGAAATGTACAAATATATATTATATAAAATATAATTAATAGAGAACACACTTATAAAATAAAATAATATTTATTAACAATGTATATACTTTAGATATTATGTAGAGTGTCATATAAAATTCTTACATCTTCCTTGTTTTATGGACACTTATGGGTTACAAGTTCCTAATTCCTTATCATTTATCTACTTGTAGATCTCTTGAGCAATGATATTTAACACACATAAAATATACAACACCAATATTATATATATATATATATATATATATATATATATTGAATTCTTCCATGATATCAGAGCATATATATAGATCTTAAGTACAAAAATTATTCAACACCAATTTTGTTTTCCGTTTTTTTTTTCATGTTGAGCATTTCTTTTTCGTTCAAATAAGGCATCAAAAATGAATAATAAAAACTAGTTAAAATTACAAATCAGACATTGACCATAAGTTTTAGACACAGTAGTTGAAGTTGCAGTAAAACAATAAAGACGAAAAGAAACACAATAGAAGTAAAGATAGATGGTCTTAAAACCACAACAATGAGAATCGTTGTTAGCGTCTTTAAGTTTAAATTTTATCAATCAATCAATCAATCATGCCCAGTAAAATCCCACCGACAGCAAAGCTATAAGTAGGGTCTGGGGAGGGTGGGATGTAGGCACACCGTACCTCTATCCAAAGGAATAAAGAGGTGACTTCCAGAGAGACCCTTGGCTCTAAGTACATGTGTATGAAGCAAAATAAAGGAAATCAAAGTTTAACAGTTATATAAAAACTACTACTAATTATAATAATATTAATAATAAGATCACAGTTTAACAGCTATATAAAAGCTAATAATAATTATAATAATAATAATAATAATAATAATAATATATGTAAGGGAAATACCATTATGGTATGTGACCTAAATAAGTTAAGTCTAAGCCCTAAGGTATTCAATTCTCTCTAAAAATCCTTAACTTTAATTCTACTTCTCCACGAATTCCTATCCTCAACCATATCCTCGGAGAGGTTTAGGTCTATCAAATCATGCATAATCCTCTCATCCTTATCCTTCTTTTATATTATATATTTAAGCAACATTGAATCGAAACCGACGTTTGAGAGGCATATTACTATATCAGTGATACATCTTTATATCTATTTCAGAGTGTATCTGTATTAAAGTTTATATATTATAGTTTTATCAAATAGAATTTTTACCTCTTCCTTGTTTTATTTATCACAAGTTTGTTACTATTTATCTTCTTGTATCATCCTTACCATATAAAGAAGAGGTTACATGAAAAATCATAATTAAAGCACAACACCATAGGTCCATATATCATATATTTCATTTTCTTATCTTATATCTATCAATATTAATCGGTATACTGCGTGAATTTAAAACTTACTCTTTTTTATGTAATTGTGTGTCTTTGACGTTTGGTTAGCTTTTTCTGACCATCACCTTTTTATATAATCTTGTCGTTGTCCCGAAAAAAATATTAATCGGTACAAATAGACCGTGTTAGCGACTAGCAAGGTACTTAACCAAAATCACATGTTGGGCAGTTGAAACATCTTTATCAAAAATTAAAAAGTGAACCCAATCTCTATGGCTCTCCCTATCTATTCATGCATAGTTTGCTTTGTGTACTCTCTCCTTAGAAAAGGGTGATGTCTTTACTCTTTTTAATAAAGATTTGATCCCCTTAGATTTTCTTTCTTTTTTCCCATAATGATTTATATGTATTTTCCATAATTCATATCAAGAGTTTCTCATATAATCTATAGAGTTGATGATGTTTCCAAAACACATGGTTTTATAATTTATAGTAATGTAATGCCCGGCCATTTAACGGTTTATTCTACACTGAATATTTTATAAGAACTTCTAAAGTAGCATGTCCCGATCAAAAAGACTTAAAGCTTCTATCTTGTGATTCTTATCTATATATCATTTTCATAACCGTGCTTACAATGATTTCTTCTTGTTTTATACTTTTCAGATTCTGAACTTACAAAGTAAAAAAACAAGTTGTTCGTTCACCTGTGATTTTCAAACTTTTTATGTTGAGTTATATTCTAAGGGCGTAGATTGCGTACTGCAACTTTTTTTTGCCAGTTCTCGTTCGACTTCCACTAATTAGGAAAGCTTTATATTCCCCACCATACCACTTTTTAATGTCGAAAGGACGATCGTCATAAAGTCACTAGGATGGCCCTTAGCTAGATGCCTCATAAAAAGGACTTGTGCATTATGGTCTTGTTTTCAGTTAAGGTGTTGTCAAATTGGCCCTACTAGTGTTGCTCATTTTTTTCAGCTGATATTGAATATCTTTTATTGCATGGTCATAACTCATATATGTACATAACAATGTTTCTTTGAAATTACTAGTGTGACAAAGATTTACCACAACCTAAGCTTCCTTTGTGAGTGGTCCTCAATACACAAAGACATGCATGTGGTACATATATATGAGTATATGACATGTGTGATGGGATTTGGGCCACATCATAGATTGAGCCCTTGTAGTACTATCTTCTTCTTTTTCATTATTGGTGCACAAAAAGGTTTTATTGGCATAGAGGTGATGTTCGGTATTTGGCTATAGACTTCCAAAGTTCGAATTCGATCTCAACCGGATTTTATCGTAATGGAGCTTCAGATGGTAGCTTTTACTGAGAAAAGGAGATAGTGGGCTTGGGCTACCCAACGTCGTCGGTGACCATGGGTGTATGGGGTCACCTTTTGCTATTGGGTTGCCCCGGGTGTTTGTGTTTTTATTCTTTGGTAGTTCAATAATTCCATTTCATGGGAAATTCTCATTCAACTATTGAATCTCAATCATTAGCTTATCATCTGTTTAGAAAGATAAAACATTATATGTTTTATCTCACTTCATTAATGTTGTTCAACAAATTAAATAATGACACACATGTAACATATTTGATCTCATTACAACACCACTATTTTCATAAACATTTTTTTCAACTATTTCAAAAAGACTGGAACAATTCCTATAAAAAGATCTCAAATATCATAATGCCAAAGTTGAAATTTAAACTAAAGGTTTACATAAAACTTTTGCACAATATGTTTATCATCCACTGTTATACGAAACATAAACTGAGTGCAAATAGTAAACAAAATACTGTTTAAGTACCTTTGGCATATTACCATTCTAATGAGCGGGTTTAAACCCCAACCGGTCACTTCTATAAAATTTCCAACATAAACATGCTCGTTTGTTGTATAATCCTTAAAATGGTTACGATATCCGTTTTATTGATCGACAAAAAGCATTGAAAGCAAAATTAGTCTCACCAATTTTATAAGTTGGGTAAGCTTAAGGCAAATGTTTTTCACTACAATCTTCAAAATTATCTAGTTGTTAGCAATCAAGCTAGATTATCCAAAACTAAACTTTACAAACATGCTAAGTCATTATAAGAAATGATTCTAAAGAGACGCCGTTAGCATGATCAATTCAAGAAAATTTAACTCGGATAGTACCCGCTTGAAACTTTTAGAAATCAGACATGTGAAGGATATACTTACTGAATACTTAATCTTAAACTTGTAATGTAATTTGAATTTTTATATTAATCGAATTTGTAATTCGAATTTGGTTTTTAATCGTAATTCGAATTTTGATATGTCAGAAAATTCAAGTTACCCGAATTTCTACATGTATTATCGACTTATCGTCTTAAATATTATAACTATCCTCAAGGCTAATCTTTTGATGCAAGTTTATTGATTGAACATATAAAATCACTTTTCTTAACCGCATAGATCAATTGAATAGGCAAAAAACATTATATATTATGGTTTAATTACAGAATTAAAATAGCAACCAATATGAACTTGAATAAATAACCAACCATATCAGTAACAAGCATCTAATAATCAAACTAGTCAAATAAAAACTAGCCAACAAATTTAACCAACAAAAATAATCATAAAAGTAAAAAATTACATAACAAATTGAAAAAATCCAATATAACATTCCACTTTAATTCTTTGTCAAATGGAACTTATCAATCCAACCCTTAATTCAACTACTCTATCCGACCTAACCTGACCTAACCTGACTTGAATAACCTGAATATTTATATCAGGTTCACCTTATCCGCCTTCACAACCGGGTTCGCCTTCGCTATCGCCTCCCTCCCCTTGCTCTTAAAATCGAATTCACAACCATGCTCTTCAGGATACCAATGGGCCCCACAAAAAACCTCCCCACATTTACACAACCCCATCACACCAACCTTCTTGTTACAACTCAAACACCTATTCGAAACCCGAACCTCCTCAACCGCTTCAGTCGCAGCCTCCGAAACCGAAGTAATCGACGAGCCGAATTTGTTGACTAATTTATTCATCATGGCTTTAGTAGAAGCCGCTTGCTCGTTGTTAACTTGTGTGTCACGGTAGCATTTGGAGCATAGGTTCATTGTTGAAGCCGATCCGAAGAAGCCGCAGCCGTTGGCGCAAAGAGCCGGCTCGGATGGGTGAAAGGTTGTAGCGTCGTTCATGTTGTTTGCATTAGAACTCATTTTAATGGTTGATAACAATAACAATATTAATGATAAAAAAAACTTATGATATAAATTTTTGTTGGAATAATAATGTATTTATAAGCCAAGGGTGCGAAATATTAGTTTGACTTAACTCTTAGAAAGTAAAATACATAATGACGGCTAAGAATTGGTTAAAAACCTATTTTGCCCCTACTAGAAGTATAAATTTGTAAAGAAGTATGGGGGTATTTTAGTCTTTTAAAAGGATCTAAACCGCCTAGCTTTAGATAGATAGATTGTAACATATCTGTCCTTTCTATTTTAGTTAAAGAAAAAAACATGTGAGTTCATGAGCAAACTTTCTAGAAGGATCTAAAATGTTCTAAAAAATTTAATATCTAATAAAAATAATATATAACATGGACAATCGAAACCGTAAAGATGGTTTAGTTTTAAAATAATGGTTATCATTTGATTTTGATATGGTTTGTAAATAATATATTTAATTGTTTAATTAAAAAAAGACTTGATCCATGTGTTTTGTGGTAGCGGAATTGAAACATCAAAGCATTTGTTTGTAAATTGCGACATTATTAATGTGGACTTTATTAAGGTGATATGATCGATAATGCATGATTTGATAAATTATTTATAAGTGGTCATTCTTTTGGTTTAATAAAATTGCCCTTTCAAGAAATGAAAACGATAAAGATCAGCATGGATGATTAGGGGTGTAAAGGTTAAGTTGAAGACGAAACAGCTATTTCGCTCAAAAGATTATCAGATAAAACCAACGGGTATGTAGTTCAGTAGTATCGTAAAGTATGATATGATGCTTCATCCGTTGGTAGACTGTAGAGTGAGTAGTTTAGATGCACGTTTGAGTTGTTAAAAAAATATAATATGATCTTGTTCAAAGAGGTTCGGATCAATCCTAATTTTTCTATTTTCATTTTTATTTTGAAAGACAAATCTCTTTGTAACTTTTGGGACGTAAACCCAATACCTTTGCGTGTTCAAGAAATTTTGTCCTTACCACTGAAGCATTTATCCCAGGGCCAATCCTAATTTTTGTAACCGACTGAACCGAGAAAGCTTGAAACCAAATTATGTCGTCCTATGAAAACAAAACTTGAATGTTAAAATTGCCATATTTATTAACCATATTCAACACTAAACATTTTTTCTCAGATTCATTAAAATAATTGCATGGGTGATGGTCGGTTAATTTGTATATGTTTTAGTCCGTTTATTATTTATTTTTAACTGTTTATTCTAGAACTATCGATACTTCATATGTGTATTATTGGATTTCAGGTCATGGGCGTTAAAGTACTCAGTATGGACCTGTTGTGACACGGAATGAAGACCCGGGATATCCAGCACGCAAAACGATGAATTAATTGAAGTTTGCTGTAACTGAGTCCCATCGCGGTACGCGATGGGCTTGCTGAAGGCCCCATCGCGTACCGCGATGGGAGTTTATAATATGTTGACTTTTAGTCAATCGTGGTACGCGATTGACAATGGAAGACCCCGTCGCGTACCGCGACGGGAGTGCAGACGGGATTTTTTAGTTTATATCATCTTTTTCATCCTAAAAAACCCAAACTCCGTTTTTGAAAAATAGAGGCGATTTCCAACAGTTCCTATAGGCGATTTCACCATCCTAGCTCGTGTCAAGACGATATCTATGATCCATATCATCCGTATTGAAGATTCGATGATGTCGCGGCTCGAATAATCTCCTAGAATCGCACCCGGGATGTATAGTTTGTAACCTTTTACAGTTTTTCTCATGTGATTAAGAATACTTATGTTTGTTATTGATGATTAATATATGATTATTGATGTTTGGTATTTCTGAGTGTTCGGTCGGTTTAGGTTTACGATGGTCTGAACGATCTGTTACCAGTTGCTAGATAATTAGTCATATAACTGTTTGGTTAGATTGAATACGATAAAACATACAATTACCTTTAACTGAGTCACACTGGCAAGGACTGTTTGATAACCAGTGCCGTGTGTAAAGTAATTGTTGATGTCTAAGGTTTTGTCTTATTGATTTGTTTTCAGTTAATCGTTAATTATTAATATGTTAGGTTGCATGAGATACTGTTGGTTGCTTACTTGAATTCCTGGGTGTGATTTGCTTTGTTAACTGTTTGAAATTCGTTTACTTGTTCATTGCTTAGTTATCTGAATTTACTCAAAATTGCTTGTGTTCAGTTAGTCACTTCATAATATTAAATCTGTTACATGAATACATTGACCACATACTCCTTGTGATACGATACCCTACTTGCTCTAACTATTTAGAATAATTAGGTTTTTGATTGACTCAAACAACGGTCATCAAATGGGTATTTAGCACTTTACCTTCATGTTAATACACTGTTTATCTTACCAAAAATAATTCAATATGTGACAAACTAGCAACCGATTCACTCAATGAAACACTTGTACTAACGCAAAATAGTACCTAGCATTAAACACTTGAATAACCCGAATATGCATGACGTGTTGATATTGTTACAGTTTCTATATAATAATATATTAACTTTTTGGGTTAGTCTAAGGGGGTGTTTGGTAGAGGGAATTGAGAGGTGAGAAATGGAATTGGAAAGAATTCTCTTGTTTGTTTATGAAAGAAAGAGTTGAGAAATGGAAATAAACCATTTCCATTTCTCTGATTTTGTTTCTCTAAAAAAAGCGGAGAATTGGATTTCTATGGTTTCATTTCTCAGCCTCACTCTCTCACGCCTCTTCCTCACTCTCTCCAACGATCCTATTATTGTTCGGCTTTGTTGTTTTGTTCATCAATACATAACGTTAATGCATAATGCTGATGCAGCCAATTACTCGATCTATATTCATTCGGAACCTGGTTTTGTATTCGACGAAACCACCACTTGGTCCGCCTTCTTTTATGGTCGGCAGTTAAGCAATAGCATTAAGGTGATCAAACATCCTCCTCTATAACATCTTTATTGATTATTATTTTTATAATTGTTGGAGATATAGCATTCGAGTTGTCTCTTATCTTGTCCAATGATTGTAGTGGTGATGTTACAGGTAAGTTGGGGCGAATCCACTATGATTGAAGCTGAAAGATTGCTGCTTCGAGCAGCTCTTCAAAATCCTGCAAACCAGAGGTTTATTCTTTTATCAGACAGGTAAATAAATAATAATACTCTTGTCATCATCTTTGTTATACTTCTTTTAAGGCTGCAATTGCTGTCGTTGTGGATTGTGATGATTTGGGTTTTTGAATTTGATCACATTTTCCTTTTTGTGCAGTTGTGTTCCCCTCTACAACTTTGCTATATTTACAATTATCTGATGGGATCTTCTAAAAGTTTCGTGGACAGGTGTGGTTATTACTTTCATTTGCTCTTTGCAAGTTGCAAATTATCTGATCTTAGTTATACGGGGTGTTTGGATGTGTGCTTTGATGATTATTATAAGATGTTGAGTAACCATTATGAAATAAGATATGGTGCAGAAAATATTGCTTTGCTGCCAAACAATGTATACATAAGGGTATATAAGTAATTTTATCTTACTTTGAATAGTTAGTTAGTTTATTTGACACCAGAAAATCATAAACAAACGTAGGTTGCCCAAATACTCGAAACTGATTATTGCAACTTGTAGTTGAAGTAATCAGATAATTACTTCCATTCAAACACCCTAGTATAAACTGTTGTTGATCTGGGCTTTATGTGTTTTAGCTTTCTTGATATGAAAGAAGGTCGCTACAATCCTAGGATGTCTTCTGTTATACCAATGGGGAAATGGCGAAAAGCCTCACAGGTTGAACCATATTTTTATCACATTTTGTCTTATGCAATTTTGCCTTAATTTGGCTCCTTTTAATTGAACTTTTCAGTGGATTGCTTTAATTAGAAGCCATGCAAAAGTTGTAGCATATGACGGTATCGTATTTCCAGTTTTTAAGAAGTTATGTAAGGTTTGTATTTCCATTTTTGTTATAACATCAGAAAAGGACAACATATGAACATATTGGTTTTTATTTGTTACTAACATTATTTATTTAATGTTTTTCAGAGACGTCCACCCTTAGATTATAGTAAAGGAAAACAGAATTATGTAAGTTATTACATTTTCTTGAAATCATTTTAAGGTCAGCCTAAAACTCAATTGTGATTTTTTTTATTCAAAATATGCAGAAACTTCAGAAGCAGCGTAATTGCATTCCTGATGAACATTATGTGCAGACATTACTTGCAGTAAGAAACATTTTTTAATTTCTTATGAAATCTTATTTCCCTTTATAATAAGGTTTAAATTGTGTGTCCTAAGATGAATGATCTCGAGGGAGAGCTTGAAAGGCGAACTGTGACATACACTTCATGGATCCAGTCCGCCACAAACATGGAAACGAGAAGCTAGCATCCTGCAACCTATAACTATGCAAGTGCCAACCCTCAACAAATCCAAAGAATCAAGGTTATATATTGTATGTTTTTCTATCATTATTCATTTTGCTTAAAATGGCGAAACCACTTATATATATTGCAATTGCAGGATATAAACCATGTGTATCATGAGACTGAACACCGAACAGAATGGTGTAAGACTAATGGAATATTAGTCCCCTGTTTTCTGTTTGCTCGCAAGTTCTCTAGAGACGGGGCCATGCGGCTTCTGGCTGAAGGGAATTTTGATGCATCTGCTCTGCAACATACGACTCCATGACTGGTAGGAAGTATCTAGATTGAATAGCAATTTGTCATCATAGATACAGTGTATACACAGTAACTGTCTAAAAATAGATGTCATTAAAATGACTTGTTCTCCCATCTTCAGGCATGTTTCTTTGAAAACGAACACGTTGTTGTAGAATGAATAATAAGTGACTAAGCCCAAAAAAACGGGATGGTGTTGCCATTGTGCAAAACCAACTAAGTTTTGTAAGTGGATGGTATCTTATGAAGTGTTTGTATTATTTCTTTCTTTTTACTGGATTCGGTTGGTAATCACCTCATCCGTGCATAGCGTTAACTGTTATAATTCTTTGTTTATTTCCTATGTACCAAACAAGAGAAATGATTCTCAGCTATATTTCTCTACTGAAATCTCTGTACTACCAAACAGAACAGTCAATTCTCATTCGCCAGACCAATTCCCTTTCTCTGCAATTCCATTTCTCTATTTCATTTCTCTACAATTCCATTCTCTGTACCAAACACCCCTATGTTCTTATCTTAAATATTATATACAGTTAACAACTAGTTTTTGAATACATTTTTAATAATTTTAAACTTTTGAATCTTTTGGTTTGCTTTTTGTTCGAATAGACATAAAACAACCAGATTTGAATTCGAATCTGAGTTTCAAATTAATAAATTAATAAATTCAAATAACAATATTCAGATTTGAATAAATTCTAACTCAATATCTTTTGATGTAAGTTAATTTATAGACAACAAATTTAACCAATAAAAACCACCAGCAAATGTAAAAAATTATATAACAGTTTTCTAAACATATATCCAATATAACTTTCCACCAAATAATAATAATAACAATTCAACTACCCTAATCTATCCAACCTTACCCAACCCAACCCGAAACTTTTAAATCCGAGTCACCTTATCCGCCTTCACAACCGGGTTCGCCTTTGCTATCGCCTCCCTCCCGGTCCTTTTAAAATCGATCTCACAACCATGCTCTTCGGGGTACCGATGGGCCCCACAAAACACCTCCCCACATTTACACTTAAACCCCATCACACCATCCTTCTTGTTACAACTCAAAACACTTATTCGAAACCCGAACCCGAACCTCCTCAACCACTTCAGGCGCATCCACCGAAGCCAAAGTAAATGGCGAGCCGAATTTGTTGACTAATTTGTTCATCATGGCTTTAGTAGAAGCCGCTTGCTGGTTGTTAACTTGTGTGTCATGGTAGCATTTGGAGCATAGGTTCATTGTTGAAGCCGAGCCGAAGAAGCCGCAGCCGTTGGCGCAGAGAGCCGGCTCGGATGGGTGGAAGGTTGTAGCATCGTTCATGTTGTTTGCATTAGAACTCATGTTTGCGAGTAATAACAATAGTAATATTATTGACCAGAAACTTATGATATAAATTTGTTGGAATGGAATAATAATAATAAATCGAGCTATGATTTATTCATAGTCTTCCTAGGAAGCTATTTATTTTTAGGATAACCTCCCCTATATATATATATATATATATATATATATATATATATATCATAAACACAATATAATAATAATAATAACAAAAGGGAGTGAGGCGAGACATGCCTGCCCCCCCCCCCCCCACCCACACCCACACACATTTCGCCCCCCTTTATTGCTCGGGGGCGGGGGGGGGGGGTTGAAAATGAAAATCGCCCCATTTAGCCCATTTTTCTCGCTCACTACGGGCAGCCTTACAGTTAAATAACCTGTTTTTTCTAAACTAAAACAGAAAGCTGTTTTAGAAAGACAAAACTAACTTCGCACTTTTATACAAACTTAAACTTCTAGTAGGGGTAAAACAGATTTTTAACTAACTCTCCACCGTCATTATGGACTATTATGTCGCACCCTTAGCTTATAAATCAATACGTACCTTATTATTATTATTATTATTATTATTATTCCTAGTGGATCATGTTAATCAATGATTGAGATTAAAAATTTCCAATAACCGACATAGTTTCCTAGAATTATTCTTTCACTATCATTTGTAATGCCAAATGTCAAAAAATTGTTGGTTCTTACCATTCTTAAGAAACTCATTATTCTTATATGAACTCTTATATATATATATATATATATATATATATAGGGCTACAACACCATTACACAAAAAAAAAACTTATCATTTGCTGACTAGGCGCTACATGACGCAAAACGTTCCATTTTGTAGCCCTCCACTACATATAACCTAAGGAGATTCTAGAGGAAACTTTCTAGAAGTATCTAAAATATTCTAAAAAGTTTAATACTTAGTAAAAGGAGCATAGCACACGGATAATTGAAACGGAAAGTAGATAAAGGCATGTACCAGATGATCAAAGGGGTGTAAATGAGCCAAGTAACTCTTGAGCTATTTGATATTGATTTAAAGAAAGAAATATGAATGGAACTATGCTAAAATAAGCTTGAACCTAAAAATAACTTAGTTTGATAACTGAGTCAATAACCGAGCTTCACTTTTTGAGATTGAGCCGACTTCTTAAACAAGCCTATTATTTATATAATTTCAATTTAGGATTTTTTATGTGCTCTTATTTAATTATGATAAAAACACTAAATAATGTGTAGTATATATTATAGATATATATAAGTATAACAAAAAAAACACTAAATAATATATGTATAACTATAACTAAAAAATATATATGTATATACATATATATATATATATATAAAACTAAATTTTAAATACTAAACAAGGTGAGCCTGAGTTAAGCTCGAGCTTTTATAAGTTAAATAAGCAAATTGAAAACAATTAACTTATAGACACCCAATTGACCCTCCATATATGATCTATTAAAAGAGGTCGAGCCAATCATAACATTTTGCAAGTGATTCAAGTCTTCAATAAAAAAAAACCCTAGAGGTATTCACTTTTATCTCTAATGATCGTTCAAATCAACAAAGAGAAGGCCCGATAATCTTTATTTACTCGTCCTGCTTCTTAGTTTATTTCCAATGTCTTAGATTTTTGTTCCAGCCCCGATTTAAAGGAAAACTTGAAACCACATTATCCTCTTTTTAATAACCATATTCAAAACTAAACAAATCTGGTCAGATTCAATAACATGAATGCATGAGTATTGTGTCGTTTACCTTCATGTTAACAAACTATTTGTCTCACCAAAAATGGCTCATGTTTGCTGTTACCACATGTATTTTGTTTTTGTTACACTCCTGTTAATTTAAGACATTTAAAAAAAAGGATTGTGTAAAAATTCTAGGGGTGTGTAAATTCATGGTCTAGAATGTGCGTGAATGAGAACCTATACCGAATCATATTTATTTACACATAAGATCAGCATAGTCAGAACTATGCACATTCGGACATTTTATGTCATGTGATGCATAGTCAGCTTATGAGCATTTTGCAAAAAAGTTAGTATAGTGTGAAAATGCCCCAAAACACCCCCCCCCCCCCCCCCCTTCTACCTCTCTCTCACAAAACCCTCAAAACTCGTGCCCTCCTAAAGTTATGTACAAAACGCTTCACCATAAATGTTAACCCAAAGGGGTGTTCCTAGCGTTTTGGCCTTAAAATGCGTGGATAACTTGCCCAGTACGGATGGTCTAATCGTCGAGTTTTCTCTCCGTATTTATTTACACATAATCATGTTCAAACCATAACCGAAACCTAAGCAATAATTTGTGGAACAATGAAGTCGGTAATCTAATATGTAGGAGACTATCAACCGATTCACTGGATTAAACACTTGTACTAACGCAACATAGTAGTTAGTATTATACACACTATGTATGATTTAGGTTCTATTACACCATTATTTCAAAGTATTCACCGTTGGCAAAAATCCAATGCAATAATATCTTAACGTACAATAAGTACGCGGATCCTTTTTTTCACGAATCGATTCATGAAATCACATCCCAACATCTCGGAATCATCATACATACCCAATTAATCATCGATTCACCGAAAAAAACAGTCTTGGATCGTTAATCGATCAATTTTTTACTTTTTTTCACGAAACCCGTTTTATGAGCGTTTTAGGTTTCCGGCTGAACGTTTTTTTAGCGTTTTAGTATTTTTGCCTTTGAGCGTCTCACGTACCTATCGTACATTAAGACATTATTGTACAGTATCTCGACCCATATCATAAAATAATATGATGATGGGCTAAACAACACTTAGAATATGTGGTTGAATCATAAAATGAATGGGTGATGGGCTTTAGATCTTTTAGATTGTGGGCCAAATATACATCAGTACATGTAAGCCTATATGCATTATCTACAACAGAAATCTAAGGGCTTAGGTCCGCATGTAAGGATCTGATCAGACGAATCGATGTTGAGCAAAAACTATTAAAATGGTTTTGTAGACTGGCCCAAAAGCCCATTCACATATCAGAAAATTAAATGTATTTATAACTTAGTGTTATTAGATTTTAGTAATCTCAACTTTTATCTATTGACCGGAAATAATCTTGATTCAAGAAATGTTTACAAACAGTCTCAAACTTTAAACACATTATACTATGATAGTCCACTACGTATTTTCCAAGTCATCATAAAAAACAAAAGAGCTACTTTTTAGTTAGTTGGAGCTCGTCGGAGAAAAATACATTCAGATTGAGACGGTCTGTAAATATTTCTTGAGTTGAGATTAATTCTAATAATCTTATACTTTAATTATAATGTTCTATAGATTGTAATATTTATTTCATTTGTTTTTTCTTATAATTTTATATATAGTATTTATTACTTAATAAGTACATATTAAATATATTGAATAAAAAGGTATATAACTAATAGGGTTTATAGACTCATGAGTTTACTTGAACTTGATAAGTGAGATTCGGGCTCGTTTGTTAAGCCTGCTTATATTTAGGCTTTAGCTCGATTAAGCCTGACCCGACTCAGTTGGCTTGTTTACAACCCTAATCGTGCAAAACGAGTCTCCTCATCGCATGATAGAGGCTTGATGCGACCTTATGAGTGATATGATGACCTATACGGTTGATCACTATTTAATATTGGATTGATTGTCGATTAGAATATGATTTGAGTTTTACAAATATGACTAAGCAAATCTAAGTAGCATATGTTATACCATTTATCGGAAAAATCTAACTAGTAATGATAAACAATATCTTATATTTTAGCGTTTAGAAGTCTACAAGTTCAAATATTATCTATAAATAATTTTGCTTAGTATTTTTTTAATAATAAAAGTCTCACAAACATGTTGTGCGCAC